>NW_006159850.1:2865353-2888891 GCF_000334495.1 Tupaia belangeri chinensis | reverse complement strand
CCCCCCCGGCCCCGCCCTGCCCCTCTCGTCCACAGCCTTCTCCCAGATGGTGATCAGCTTCTACTACGGGGGCAAGCTGGTGGGCCAGACCACCACCACCTGCCCCGAGGGCTGCCGCCTGTCCCTGAGCCAGCCCGGGCTGCCGGGCGCCAAGGTGTACGGGCCCGAGGGCCTGGAGCTGGTGCGCTTCCCGCCGGCCGACGCCATCCCCAGCGAGCGGCAGAGGCAGGGGCCCCCGACAGCGGGGCAGGTGACCCGGAAGCTGTTCGGCCACCTGGAGCGCGGCGTGCTCCTGCACAGCAGCCGGCAGGGCGTGTTCGTGAAGCGGCTCTGCCAGGGCCGCGTGTTCTGCAGTGGCAACGCCGTGGTGTGCAAGGGCCGGCCCAACAAGCTGGAGCGCGACGAGGTGGTCCAGGTCTTCGACACCAGCCTGTTCTTCCGAGGTCTGTGCATCGTCACCCCTGCCCGTCCCAGGGCCACCGCGGAGGAGCGGGGGTGGGGTCTGCAGCAGGGGCCCTCGATCCTGCTCTGCACTTTTCACTGAGCCTCGGCTTCCCCGTGGGGGTGGGAGGGGTAGGTGCATTGTGCCCAGAGGACTGTCCCCATGCCCTGGGAGGGCTCAGATGTGCCCCAAAACTGTCCCCCTTCCCTGTGACAGCATGGGCCTCTGCTGTCCCAAGTCTGAGAGGTCCCCAGGGAGGCCTGAGAGGGTGGTGAGGGAGCAAGCTCAGGGGCACCAGCTCGGAGGCATTGCCTGCTGAGGGGCAGGGGGCCCGGTGTCACCCCCTAAGGCGTTGGTGGGCATGCTACAGTGTGGACTCCCAGGACACCCCCAGATCCTCTGACTCCATGGGTCTGAGGTGGGCCCGGCATTCCACATTTCTAACACGCTCCCAGGGGGTCCTGGGGCTTCTGTGTCACCATGTCTGCCACTCACTGGGGTTGGCGGCAGCCAGAGCTGCTGCTGGCCCCAGCCCCTCACTGAGAGCCTATGAGTGGGCTGTCATATGTCAGGTGGACACCTGGGGACTGTGTGTGGTGGCTGCGGGCTCAGCTCCCTGACGGCCCAGGCAGGTGGCAGCTGGGGACAGTGTCCCTGAGGGAGACAGCAGGGAGTGTGCGGGGAGCTGTGCCCAGGAGAGGCCCCACCACTGGCCCATGATTGGCCATCGGGCCACCTGTTTGAGACGACCGTCTTGTCCCTTTGGCGAAGCCCCCCTGAGCGGCAGGAGGAGGCAGGCTGTGCCGTCCTGGCCCTGCACGGCCATCTACAGCAGGAGGCCCTCTTAGCTGGCCTGCACCCTGTGTCATTCCAGAAATGCAGCAGTTCTGTGACAGCCAGGGCCGGCTCCCCGACAGCAGGGTGGTGCTGTGCTTCGGGGAGGAGTTTCCAGACATGGCCCCCTTGCGCTCCAAACTCATCCTGGTGCAGGTAAGAGAGGGCAGCCTCGGTGCGTTGGCTCCTGTGTCCACTCGGGCCGGAGGAGAGGCAGTGCGGGCTGGGGCCAGGACACCTGTGCACAGAGGAGGCCGGGCGAGGCCTCCAGGGTGGGCCAGTGGCTTCTTCCACCTCACAGCCATTCTTGCGTGCCTGGGGCTCCATAAGCTGTGTGTCTGTGTGTCTGTGTGTCTGTGTGTGCTCTTTCTCTTTTTTATTTGTGCTTTTAAAAATCAAAACCTCCGTTCAGGAAGTTCCCACCTGTTGCGTTGCCCTGCCGTCTAAGTGACAGATGAGGGCTTTGCAAGCTCTCATTGAACTCTAGTCAGAGCAGTGAGGTGCCGGTGGTGGGAGTCTGGGCCACGTGCCACGTGGCCACCCGGCTGGGGCAGTTTTCGCAGGCCACGCTCTGTCCCTCTTCATGTCTGCCTATTTGGGGTCACTTACTTGGCCCTCGCGTGGAGCTCCTGGGAAGGCAGCGTCGGGCGGGCAGTCAGGGACCTGGCCAGGGCCGCGGGAAGCTGACCGTCGGCCTCCCCTCTGACGCACTGTCCCCCCTAGATCGAGCAGCTCTATGTACGGCAGCTGGTGGAGGAGACCGGGAAGGGCTGCGGGGCCGGCTCCATGATGCAGGCCCCCGAGGAGCCCCCGCCGGACCAGGTCTTCCGGATGTTCCCGGATATTTGCGCTTCACACCAGAGACCCTTCTTCCGAGAAAACCAGCAGATCACCGTCTGAGTGTCTCGGGCAGCCCCTGCCTGCACCCTGTTGTGTCACTGCGACAGTGACTGTCAGGTCATTGCGGCGGATCCCTCTGACCGGGCGGGTGCTTTACTTTGTCCTTAACTCAGTAAGGCATTCTCTGAGAGCTGGCACGGAGGCAGAGGGCCGCCGCCGGTGTGCGGGCGTGGTTGGAGACCGTGGACGCTTACACCGCGTGATCTGGGAGCTGTGACTATCCCCTGTGGCTAGCAGTGCTGTCTCTGCCTTTCCCCCTAATTATCGATAGTGACATGACTCCTGCGTTCAGGGCTAATCGGCATCTCCAGAGCCTTGCCGTTTAATCCTGCTAGCAGATAACTGCTTCAGGTAGAGGGTCTGGACTCTGAAACCCGCCTGTAAGAGCAGGGCTGGTTTTCACCTCTATCTCGAGTAACAGGCTGACGATTTCACATGCGTGATTCTATGTGTAGTGTCTTTTGACTTCCATTTTTAAGAGAGATTTTGCCTATAAAGTGAGAACTCACCCTCCAGGGGGATGGCCAAGCTGCAGTCCCTTCTCCTTTCTCCTCTTGAGGTTTTGGGCACCCATGCGTACATGCCCAGCGTGTTTTATTCCCCCGGGTCCAGGACTTGAACTGCGGTCAACTGTAGGAGTCCATCTGCTGTCCTATGCCATCTGCTGTTCCCTGACTGTTAAGATTTTGATAGATTTTAAAAATGCTTAGGTACAAGCACCCCTTTAATGAGTAAAAATAAAGCCCTGGACTTGTTAGAGGCCGCGGGTCCTCCTGGAATTTGCGCCGGAAGGCATCTTTGAACACGGAGATCCGGGATGCTTTCATCTGCAGACCAACCCTTCCCCGGGCTTTGATGCCCGGAAGCTCAGAGCTAGATTTCTCGGCTCGTCTCTGTAATTAAACCATTCTGGATGCCCCTCTCTTCCTCAGTGGCCCTAGAGCACTGGTGTTTTTCATTGTCATGTTCTCACGCCCTGATGTAAAATGCTTTGAGTCTGCGTCCCTTCGGAAGTAACTGTGGACCGCCTGGCACCTTCTGCGCCTCCTGCTCAGCCAGTCAGTGCCTGGGCGCCCATGGGGTGAGCAGTGGGGCGTGTGGCAGGGACGTGTTGCCCGAGACTGTGCCCTGACCCAGGGGTTCACCTGGCGGACGGGCAGGGAGGGCCTCCCGCACCCCGACACCCCCGAGGCCTCAAGGGAGTGGAATGGGAGAGTTCCCGAGGGAAGGCCAGTGTAGCCCTGCGAGAGCTAACGCTGGTTCCTAGAGTAAGGCGCGTTTCCTGCCCCAGCATGCCAGGACGTTTGTCCTAAGCCATGGCCGAGCAACAGCAGGTGCAGGAGGCCATCAGGCCCGGCTCGGTGGCTCGGGTCCCTTGTGGCTTCACCTGGGTGACACCATACCCCGAAACCACTGTCAGCGTGCGCATGACCAAGGAGCACTTCGACATATTTTCTAAAACCCACTGTATTTGATTAGCTCAGGGCCCCTCTTACACGCCAGTGTAGACACTGACAGATTTGGGGGTGGGGGTGGGTCTGCTTGCTTCTACCCTCCCTGGCTGGGGAGAGGGAGAAGCCTTTCCCTCCTCCTTTTCCTTTGTGACCCAGCCCGTGCCACCACATCCCTTACTTAGAAGCTTACAGCGAGGGGGCGGGCTGGGCCCCATATGTTAGCCCTCGTCCCAGTCCCGAGAAGCCGGGGAAGGCTTCGGATTGAGGACCAGGCTCAGCCAGCTCCGCAGCCTCTGATCTGCCAGCAGAAGAGCACAGGGACGCCTGCCCCTGTCCGCGTCCGCCTGTGACAGTGATGTAGGAATGACACGGGGTTACACACGGTCGTCCAGCCCTTTGGACGTGGAGGAGCACATGTGACGACTCCAGCCTCCAGGCAGGCAGCTCCCCCTTGGGTGCTGGGAAGCGCGCCCACTGCCTGGGGGCGCCTTCGGGCCGGGCGTCCACCTCCAGCTGCAGTGAGTGTCCGAGTGTGCGCCTGTAATACACTTAATGAGTATTTATTTTTGTATCCATTTAATACAAACGTTGGTCTCTTTTATCTTTTATTGAAATAAAATGCTCTTTAAAGTTTTGTATTCTTTATTTTTTATTCACTTTGGATTATCCTATAATTTTCGTAAGACTCTCGGTTCTTTTTTTTTTTTTTTGGAGTGGTTTTTTTTGCTATAGGGCGCGTGCGCTCGCCAGACAGAGAGAGACATAGAGACAGAAAGCGAGAAATCACCCCCCAGGGGGAATGGTCACGCCGCAATCCCTTCTCCTCCATTTTCCTCTCGGGATCTTGGGCACACATGCACACGCGCCCGGCGTGAGTTTTAAGCCACCGGGTCCAGGACACGAACTGCGGTCGACTACGTGGGAGTCCAGTGACATAGCCATTACGCTAACTGCTGGTCCCCTTCCCATGAGCTTTTTGAAGTCCCTGCATCTCCGCAGTGTGCAGGGTCTTTGAGTGTGAGTACGCTGGTGTGGCAATAGTGCTGGCATGAGTGGGAGCAGGCTGCCTGGCCATGGGCTGCACGCACACCTGTCCTGCCAGGTTCTGGGGACACAGCTGGGGCACAGCGGGCCAGGCTGGCACAGAGACGGCCGGTCTAGTGGGACATCCTCACTGAGTGGTCCTCTGCAGTGCAGGTGGGACAGGTGCAGCCAGCCCTGGCACCGAGCGTCCAGCACACGCCACCTACAGGTTCGTGGTCTCGGTCTCACCGTTCTCACACCGGCCCGGTGAGACTGTCAGCTCTTATCCCAGTGAGGGGGAGGGGACTGAGGCACAGAGCCGTGCTTGGTGAGCTGTGAGTCATTGGTGCTGAGGGGGTCAGCTTGGTAGGAGAGGCTTTGTGGCCAGATTGCATGTGGCGGGCTTGCCGCCATCCCCAGGGAAGGGCAGCTGCCGGGCCTGTTGCAAATCTTAGCAGCCTCCGCAACCGGCCACGCCAACTCCCGCGCTGCCCGTAGGGACTTCATCACAAGCAAGCTCATCTCTGTCCTGCGGGCTTGGGGCAGGATGTGGGCCCTGGATCTAGCCCGAGTGTCCCAGAGCTCAGCGCCCTTACGGTGACATTCACCTGGGATGCGAAGCGTTGGTTTCACCTTAGAGTGTCCAGACAGCGGAAAAAGACAGTCCCGGGGGATCCTAGAAATCGTGGGAAGTCCTGTGGCAGGGATTGGCCGGCCAGCCACCTGGGTCTGATCTGGGGACATTCTCCCCACAGAGAAGCAACTGTGGGCAGCAGGGAGAAATTGCTGGTGAGAGGTTCAGACACTCCGGGGAGAAAGCTGGGCGGCCTAATGACTCAGAAGTACTTAGAAATGCTCTCCAGAGAGTGATTAGTGACAGTGACCAGCTTGACCGTCAGTGCACTGGGAGTGGGGGAGGGTGTTTTCTCAGTGGGAAACCTGGCCGCATGGATGGAAAGCGGTGAGAAACCCGCACCTGTGCTGGCCCTCAGGACAGGCACGCAGACGCCCGGGCATGCGCTGTCCACCGGCGCGCCCAGCAGTCTGACACGGCCCGGAGTGCCTCCAGCCAGCGCCTCCCAACCCCGCTTGAGCTGAGCTGCCGGGCAGCGTGTGCAGAGGAGTGGCACCCTCCCGGGCTTGTCTTCCTCAGAACCCAGCTCGAGTGTCTCGGGATCCAGAGGGACGTGCACGACCTCCCCTGTCCCCACCCGGCCGCCTGGTCTGGACAGTCTTCTGGGCGGGGCGACTTCTTGTGTAACGGCTATTTTCACACCTAGTGGCATAAACGTCCCTGTGGGCCTAGGTGGATGACGCGATGGTGAGGCTCTCCTCCGCTCCTGGCGTCTGGCCTCGTAGCTGGGAAGGCTTCCACAGCTGAGGGTACCCGAGTGCCCGGGGCTGGGACCCTCGGAGGTTGTCCGTTCATGTGTCTGGTGCCCGAGCGGGGAAGGAAGGCTGGCAGAGCTGGGAGGGCTGGCGGGAATGTCGCCCTGCGGCTGCTCCATGGAGCTTGGGCGTCCGTACAGCATGGCGGCCTCGGGGCCATCCGACGCGGCAGGGCAGCCGACTGGGTGTGACCCGGCCTCAGGAGTCACTTCGCTTGGCTCCGCAGCACCCTGCCGGCCACACAGGCCCACCTGGTTCTAAAAAGAAGCAGCAGAGACTACCTCTTGAAGGAGTGTCAAGGAATTCGCAGCCCCGTTTAAAATGGCCACCAGGGCCACAGAGCGCTTCTCTGTTTTCCTTTAAAACAGCCAGCCGAGCCACCCTCTGCTCTCTCTGGGCACCTGCCTCCATTCTGCGCCCACTCTCGCGTCCCAGGCCACAAAGGCAGGCTCTTACCTTCCTGCCGGGTGTGCGTGTCGACGACCCATTGGAACAGGGTCGGACATGATGCTGTTAAAAAAAACTCTTCCCACCAGGGGGGAGGTGGGACACAAAGGAGCTTTGCCACCCGGGGGGGAGTGGGGCCACAAGGGAGCTTTCGGCTAGGGTTGCCTTTGGCTGCCACGGCCAGAGCACAGCCTGTGAGTCCAGACAACCGAGGGTTCAAGCCCAACTCTGTGCTAATTGAGTGTGTGTTCCCCGCACCCGCCTCTGTAAAAGGGGGTAAATATCACCTATGGGGAGCATGAGATGACTTGATAGGTATAGAGAGCCTAGAACAATGCCTGGCATGCAGGAAATACTGAAAACCTGTCTTTATCCTGGGTGTACCTAACGCAATATATTGAAGAGTTATTAGTATTATCAGTAATTAAATAAGGACAATTATTTGTCAATGAAGTATAATGTTAGTATCTAATTACTTGTAATTATTTGATAATTACTGACTACTAAATATTCAATGCAGTAAATATAATTTATAGAGTTATACTCGACACTTGCAGAATGATATTTCACTATAATTACTGAGTTTTGTCACCGTGTTGGATGACCGTGTACTGATATGTGAACAGTCCTTACAGTGCAGAGGCGCCTGTGTGGGGACTGCCTGTCGCTCTGCGTGTGCAGCTCCCAGCCCAGTGCCTGGCACGCGCACAGTGCGCTCAGGGCACACCCGCGGCTGGGCTGGCTCTGGCTGTGAATGGGACCCTTCGTGGAGAAGCTGCCGCCGAGCGTGACCCAGGGTCGCAGGGCCTCACTGCGGGAAGCAGCTGGGACGGATCAGCACTTTCCTAGCTGCCTGGCAGGAGCAGGAGCTGCAGCTGCGTCAGGGTCATCTCCTCCCGTCCCCGTCACAGGTGCTGTGAGGTTAAATACATGAACAAAGTCTGGCAATGGAAATTGTCCCGAGACTCCCGCCTTTCCGGTCTCCTAAAGAGGAATCCCTCTCGGGCCCTCAGTTCTGCCTCCTGCCTTTCTGAGAGAGAGGCCCAGCTGGACCGCAGGCCCGAGGAAGGGGAGCGGGGTGGCGAAGTCCCACAGCCAAGCGTGGAGGTGCGCAGGGTGGAAAAGGCTCCAGGCAGAGACAGAGACGGACACAGAGACCGAGCTGGGCTCTGGCCGCCATGCGCAGCGGGGGCGAAGGGCGGGTCTGAGCCGATCCATACACTGGAGCTGAGCCGTGTTCCGTCAAGGACCCTTGCTCCTGAGACCGAGCCCAGGTCCTGGCTTTCCGTGGTCCCACAGGGCTTCGAGGGCCCAGCATGTAGCAGTCGCCTCGTCCACCTTTCCCACCTTGTTCTGAACGATGAGGGCGAGAAGGAATTAGAATAGGGAAAGCGGGGCCAGCCCGGGGCACGGAGGCCAGGGTGGCTGGATCCCACACGGCGACTGTGTGCTCGAGTTCTGGACCAGGTGGCTGGGAAACATGCCGGGCGTGTGTGCCTCAAGTCCCATAAGGAGGGGAGATGGAGGGGAAGGGGCAGAGCCTGGCCGTGTGCTTGGCGGTGCGTCCTCCTCTCGTTCTCTCGCTCTCTCCCCAGTGAGCACACGCGTCCTCTGGCAAATTTAAATAAGTGAATAATATGAAAGAGTACCGGAACCTGAAAGTAAGAGTCCCTCGGAGAAGCACCCGGAGGGCCGCGGCTGTCTTTCTGACCAGCTGTCAGGCAGAAGAATCCGGGTGCATTTTGCAGACCTCCATGTCTGTGCACACGGCATCTCCGTCCCTGGTGCATCTTGAAGCCTGACTTCTGACCGCCCTCTGCTCCCGGCTGCAGCAGGCATTCGCCACCCCGGCCAGGAAGGGCTCGTCTCTGCCTGGTCCCGGCCATGGCGGAGGTGTATGGGAGGAAGCAGACAGCCTAGGCTACCTGGCTGGGCGGCAGCCTCACTGCGCAGGGCAGGGCTGCAGGACAGAGCCAGGGACCGGGGGGCTGGATTGCGGGGGCAGGCCTGAAGGCGTGTCAGGGCAGTGTTTGGAGGATGGGACACTGTCCGGGAAGGGTGCCACTGCGCGGGGCGGTCTGGAACCCCTGCAGCAGGGCGGCTCCCGGAGCCTACGGGTGATGATGATGGGCCTCTCTTCTGAGCTCTCCGCGATGCAGTGGCATGGGGAGGGTCAGCAGGCCATGGCGGGGGCCCGATGCTGTCGCTCGGTCAGTGTGAGCTGCAGCAATCCCAGGGAGCCTGTGGCCATTTCCTCCTGTGACAGCGCTCCTCCCTCCTCAGGCAAGGAGGCCTGACAGGCATTCAGCAGACGTGGTGCACGTGCTTCTGCAGTCCAGTCTCCGTTCTCCTTTAGGCCCACCCAGGGTGGTTTGGCTCCCAGGTGACACTGGCCATGAGTGAGGACAGTCCTGGCAGTCACAGCAGTGGGAGCTGACCGGCGAGCCCTGGGCGAGACCATGCACGGTGCAGAGGGTTGGCACAGGTACCCGGAGTCTCAAGCTAATTTTAAAACAGACAATTATGCTAACTGCTGGTCCCCAAAAAGACAATTATTATGTTTTTTAAATAATTATTTTATTTTACTTATTGTTATTTTTGAATTTGGTCAAAGAGAGAGGGACAGTGGGAAAGGAAGCCCCCAGGCCCCCGACTTGAACTGCAGGCGGCCACGTGACTCGAGCACCTTCGGCACTACCACACCTGCCCCTTCGGCACTACCACCCCTGCCAGCCCCCAAGCAGACGGTGATTAAATTCAGAGACTCAAACAAGAAAACGCCGGCGGAGCACCCTCCCCCTCCCCTCTGGGTGCCTGTTTCCTTTCTGGGTTGGGCTGCTGCCAGGGGTCCCATGGCCGGTGGTCTCACGCAGGTGTGTCCGCGTCTGAGCGGGCCCTGGAGGCCCAGCTGTGTCCCGTCAGCCTGGCTCCCCGCCGCCAGCCAGTCCTGATGGTGGGTGCCATAATCCGCATTGCTGTCCGGGGTTCCTGTCTTCCCCTGCCACAGCCTGGGGACCAAAATTGGGGTAGCCCAAGGGGAAGCGGGTCAAGGGACCAGAGCAGAATCGACAGAAGTGAGGACCGGTGGCCCGGCGTCTCTGTGAGGAGAACGCCATGGCCGCAGACTGCCCTGTTGCTTTACCGGGAAGGCGAGGTCGGGCATTTCTAGTCTTGCCTTCAGCTGGAGAGCAGCTTGCGCCTTGTGGTTCTGAACAAGCGCCTCCCGGCTCTCTCCGGCTGATGCTCGGCCTTCCCTCTGTACTGCAGTGGGGCAGCAGACCCTGTCTTCAATACGTCCGCATCAGAGCTTCGCTGGGTCCCCAAAACTGTTTATGCTAGCGGTTCCTGCCTGGGTCTGGCCGCTCCCAGCACCCACCAGCACCAGCCCTCCCATCTCAGTGTTCCCGTCCCCCTGGGGCCGCTGGGCGTGGTCCTGCTTGGCAGTCACAGCCAGGCCACACTCATATCTGGGGCACGGGACCTACACTTTCAACTCACTGGGGTCGGTTCCTAGGGCGCGTTTGCTGGATCACCGGGCAAGAGTGCGTTGGCGTTCAATCTTGTAAGAAACCGGCAAGCTGTCTCCCCAAGAGCGTGCTCCTGCCAGCAGTGTGGGGGGCTCTCATTGCTGAGAAGTTTATGTAAACCTTTGATCCAGCAGTGTGGGGCGGCTGCAATTCCTGCCTCCGACACCAGGGCGGCAGCACACCAATGGGCAGGACTGAGCTCTGCTGCTCACTGGCCTAGCAGGCCTCCCCATGGACAGGAAGCGAAGATGAAGTGGACTCTTGGAGCTGCTGGGGGACTAGCTGGGAGCTGGTGGTCACCAGGCGAGGACGCCCTCAATGTCGTCAGCCCCGTGCCATGTGGCAAGTGCACTGAAGAGTCAGCCTTGCAGTCAGTCTCTTTTTTTTCTCTTTTTGGAGAAGTTTTTGCTATAGGGCACATGTGCTTGCTAGAAGGACAGAGCAAGAGACAGACAGAAAACGAAAAATTACCCCCCAGGGGAGATGGCCACGCTGCAATCCCCTCTCCTCCATTCTCCACTCGGTATCTTGGGCATGCATGCACATGCACCCGGCATGAGTTCAAGCCACCGGGCCCAGGACGCGAACCGTGGTTGACCACAAGGGAGTCCAGCGACATAGCCATGACGCCAACTGCTGGTCCCCAGATTCCTAGGAAGTTCAAGGGAATGGGCCTGTGGCAGAGTAACACCACCCAAGACACCCACGTCCTGGTCCCCAGAAGGGCCCTATGGATGTTTTTGCCCATTAAAGGGCTTGCAGACGTGATTCAGATAGGAGCCTTCACTGGGGAGATGGTCTGGGTGAGAGGGAGGCAGAGACAGGTCGTGAAGACAGAGAGGCTGCAGGGGTGTGGCTCCCGGCTCTGGAGATGCAAGCTGCGGTGTGAACCAAGCAAAGTGGTGGCCTCTAGAGGCTGGAAAAGGCAGCCTCTGCCAGGAGCCCCCAGGAGAAACAGCTGGGCCCACCTTGGCTTAGCAGAGGGACCCATGTCAGACCGCCGACTCGGAGCTGTAAGGGAGTAAATGTTGTTTTAAGTCTCTGAGTGTGTGGTCATTTGTTACCGTAGACACAGACAACAGCGCCTCGGTGAGCCGATGGGAAACCGAGGCCCGGAGAGTGGGTTGCACCCTCCAGACTCCCCTCCCCACACCTGTTCCCCCTCATCCTTTCTGTCAGCCCAAGCCCTGACCTTCTCACGGGGAGCTTGTGCTACCCTAGCACTTTGGGGACTTGGGGTGAAAACCCCAGGTTGAAAATAGCTTGCACCTTGCTCCACCCACCACGTGGCCGGCTCTCACCAAGCCACTTCCTCCTGACTTGCTCTGCTAGCCTGTCTACACTGGCGCCCACCCTGTCTCTGATGCCCTGTCGTGGGCTCCGGCACCCACGCCCTCAGCCGCCAGGCTGGCTGTGAGCGGCCTCTCCTTGGAGAAGCCCCAGTGCGTCCTCAGGCCAGGCCGTGCCGGGGCTCCTGGGTGCAGGGCGCTGGGCTGCAGCTTCTCTTCTGTCCACGGTCAGGGCTTCCTGGTTTCGAGGTCGCAGTCAGAGTTTCCTCTCTGGGTGTGAGTTCGACCGTGACGCTGTCACAGTCATGCAGACAGTTCCACCCTAACCACTGTCAGCAGGGCTGGCCCTGGAAACTCTCCCTCGCCGCCCGCGTGTTCTCGGGCTTGGCCGAGAGGTGGTCTGTCCCTGGAAACTGAGCGACCGTCAGTCATGCTGCTTAGGTTGTGCGGGGGAGAGGGATCGTTTTGAGACGAGGCTTAGAATTTCTGTTTCACTTCTAATAGGCTTGCTTTGAAAATGTCAAGGATGTTAAAAAAAAGAAAAAGCCTGTGCTGTCCACAGAGACACACACGATGTTGGCCGACTGCACGTGCAGCTGCCCCTCGGCGCACAGCAGGCCCTCGGAGGGCTTTGTCGGCTTTACAGTCTTTTGCTTTGAGGCACATGTGCTCATCAGAGAGACAGACAGAAATGAGAAATTAGCCCCCGGGGGATGGCCACGCCGCGATCCCTTCTCCATTCTCCTCCAGGGATTTTGGGCATGCACACATGCCCAGTGTGAGTTTCAAGCTGCCAGGTCTGAGACTCGAACCGTGGTCCATCATGTGGGAGCCCAGCACCTCCACCGCCATGCTACCTGCTGGCCCCCGAAGGGTGTTGCCGAATGAGGAACCACATGGGCACACGTGTGAGTGGGTGAGTAGCGGACCTGAAGGGACCGGATGTTTGGAGCTGTCACCTTCCTCCGTGAGTGCCAACCTGTGCCCCATTCTGAACTGTCCCCTCGAGCCTTCTGGTGAAGCTGGCCAGCAAGGGAGCCCCGGCCTGGCCTCCGACGTCACCCCCTCTCCCTGCACACGGGCCCTGGCTTCCTTCAGGTCCCCAGTCCCCCTCCACACGACTCGGGAGGCCCGTCCTCTTCCCTGCTGTGATGACTGATCCCTTCATGGGGCGATGCTGGGCCCACGCCCTGTGACAGTGACTGGTTCGGGAAGGGGTCTGGCCAGAGATGCAAGGACAGTCCCACCGGAGCTTCTGGGCAGGCCCCTCCTTCCTCACCATGGGGCGTGTCGACGGGCGGAACGCGGCTGCCATCTTGGCCCGTGTGAGGACGCAGGCTGAGCCCCATGCCTGCCCTGGTAGCCTGGATGCAGGCCGCCTTGTCTGTGAGGGCAGATGGTCCCTCGGGCAGAGTCCTGCTGCTTGCCACCCCTGGCTCACGACCTGGCTCCTCTTCCTTCCTTTCCTCACTCCTTCCTGAGTCAGAGAAGCATGAGGAGCCAACCCCGCTCCTGCCCTGGCCCCTCGTCTGCATCTCGGGCCTCCACACGCTCAGCTGTAAACCGGACTCTCGGCTCTGCCTGCCCGACGGTGGTGCTGAGTGTCAGTGAGGACCGCAGGGGCCGAGTGGACTGTCCCGAGGTCACAGCACAGGCCGAGGGCAGCAGCCTGGGCCGTGCCTCAGCCTCAGGAGCCTGTGCTCCAGCTTCTCTGGGAGGGCAGTGGCAGGTTGCTCGTGGCCCTCCTCCTTGGCGTTCGTGGGTTCGACACAGACAAGCTGCTCCTCGTCTGCATCTTGGATGGGAAGGCTAGCCTTTTCTGTTAAGTGGTGTCCTGCCCCTCGTGGACCCTCAGAGCTGGGTGGCCTGTCCACCTGGACCCACAGAAGTACCACCTCTTTCCACGTGGCTGTGGATCCCGAGAGCCTGCGGTCGCCGTTGGCCACACACCAGGCCTGTCTTGAGTAGGACGCCGGCCCCGCAGTCCCAGGCCACGCACTTGACTCAGCTTGGTGGGCAGAGCTGCCAGGACACGCAGTTCTACTCTGTGGTGAACCCTTGCCCTGCCGGCCAGGGCCAAGCCAGGGCTCCCATCTGGGCCTGAGTCCGCGCGAGTCCCACGTCTGGAACTGGAGCACCAGGTGGCTTTCCTCTCAGATGGGTTCTAGTAGCCCTCAAGTGACTCAGCTTTCAGAACCCCATTTGTCACTTGGCCTGCCCACGTTCCCGCTTTAGTTCACCCATCTGTCCAGCCGCCGACCCGTTCCCTGCCCTCTCCCATCCGTCAGCACTCAGCCATCACAGCCCAGCAGCACCCACCTTCTGTTAGTCCATGTGGCCATCCAGCCATCCAGCAGCCCACCCCCCAGCTACCCAAGCACAAACCCAGTCACCGGCCCACCCACCCACCTGTCCCCCCGAACACCCACACACCCACCCACATCTACCCATCAATCCACCCACCCACCCATCCATGCACCCATGGAGGCAGGCATGGTGGCAGGCTCAGGACACAGGTCGGATGAGGCACCCTACCTCTAAGGAGCCTGTGGTCTTAGCGACCCACACAATTCTAGTCCATCTGCCATTTGGAGCCTCTGGACCTTTAGGACGTGCGTGGGCGTTTCTCTCCCAAGCCTCTGGCTGCCCCATGCCGGGTACAGATGACGGTCCGAAGGTGGGCCATTACATTTGCATGTTTTACACTTTTGTTCTCAGTTTTGCAGAGGAAACTTTTCTGGAAGTCTTAAAAAAACTGCAGAAAAAAACGTACAGGAAATCATGTCTTGTGTTCTATAGCGGACCTCGCCCTAATTCTGAACTAGCTCTGTTTGTCTTTATTTTAAACCCCGAGTCTTGAGTGTGAAGAGCGTGGCTTCCTCCAGTGAAGCAGCCTCAGCCCCGGGCCCACAGCTGGAGGTGGGACCAGAGCCCTTGCTGGCCTGGGCGGTGAGGGCAGAATGCACAGGGAGCCCGGGGCAGGCTCTGGCAGGGAAAGGCTCAGCGCACGCGGCGTCTGCTGTTTCCGGGGTGTGTGGGGGGCACAAAGGTGCTCAAAGCACAGTGCTGTCCAGGCAGGTGAGTGAGGAGCTTGTGGCTGGCCGGCAGGCTGGCTATGTGTCGCTCAGAGTGACGGACGAGCAACAGGCACCCTGGAGAACCCTGACTGCCACCTCTCTGCTGTGTGGCTGCCGGCTCTCCTCTGCAGCACCCTCGGCTCCAAAGCGGGGCAGAGCTGACGGATCTATTTTGGATGACTGTGAAGGTTACGGCACATGCAGGACTGTGCCCAGGGAGCGAACGACCCAGCTCTTTCGAATTCTTTATGGGCAGCCTAGTAGATGCAGGCAGTTGGAGAAAGCTGTCAGGTGCAGGGATCGGGGTGCCAGCAGAGGACAGGGTGCACAGCGACTGCTGCTTGGTGCCTGGGTCAGCGCCCCCACGTGGGAGACGGACTCCTGACGTGCCTGTGGACCCCGGGGGGCATTGGTGGCTTTGCCAGGTGGGACTGGAGGAGACTTTCTGCCATCTCCTAGGGCCATGCTTCCCCGGGGCAGGCCTGGGTCTTCTCAGCAACCATACCTACCTCCAGAGACTGCCACCAGCCAGGGCTGACGACTTCCAAGCCTGCGTCTCGGGCACCGATGCAGTGGATTCTGGAACTCAGAACACCCCCGGACTTCTCTACCCAGGTGGTCTGCAGGTGCCTCGACCTCAAAATGCCTCAGCCCTGATTCTCACTGCAGCGAGAATGAGAATCGCTCCCCGAGCCTGCTTCACCCGGGCCCACGTCTCCATAGGACACCTGTGGGGACTGGGAACACAAAGGTCCCCTCGCTGCCCTGCCGTCCCTTGTCTGGATTACTGCTCTCCCTGCAACCATCCAGCCCGCCTTCCAGTCCACGCTCCGTGTCCCAGGCAGAGCCACCCGCGCCCATGGCCTGGCTGCGGTGCGGCTCCGACCGCTTGTGAAGGCCGGGAGCTGCACTGTCCTGTCCCTCTGCTGGCTGCTGGCCCTCGTGCCACTCACATACACATTTCTTAGAATGATTATTGCAGCTTCCAGGCTGCCTGCTTGGTTCCGTCATCTGGGAGCCAGAGAGAACATTGTGGAATCTGCCTAAGGGGCCACTGTCTAAATCCCACCCGCTGCCTAACCATCAATGACTTAGGCCTCCGGACTCACAGGCATACACCTGCCGGTGCGGCATCCCCGCCTCGCCTCACTCCTGCACACCTCACTGGGCCCAGCCTCCTGCCCTCCCCATCCCGGCACCTCCATGCCAGCGCTCTCCCCGCTCTGCCGGTCCAGCCCCATCTACTTTTGGGGCCTTCCCGGGAAGACAGCTTCCTCCAGCTGCAGTCAGCTCCGTGGACACTGCTGTTGTGGAGGCTGTGGCTCTGGGGTGATCGGAGTTGGGGGACCCGATGTGACTGCAGATGTACCCCAAGGCTAGTCAGCTCAACTCCAGCGCTCCTTTCTCTCCTGCTCCATGGCTGGAAGTGTGCCAAGTCCCCTGTCTTTGTCTTAACGAGTGACCCTCTTTAAGTGGTTTGAGCAGCTGGCCCAGAAACCAAGCACCGGGCAGGCCGGTTGGCCCCGAGAAGCTCAGCTCCCTCCTCTTTCAACCTCGCTGAGGGTGTCACGATGGCATAAGAAAATGCGGTGCCCAGAGTGGTGGGAGAGCCACTGTGCTCCATGGGGGATGAGCTGGCCTGACCGATAGCACACGCGGGGCCTGGTATGTCACCGCTCCTGTCAGAGCGAGTCGCTCCGACTGGTGGGCACACTGACTTAGCCCCCACAGGCTGGGCGGGCATTACCGGTGCCCACGGTTAAGATGAGGGAACCGAGGCTGGGACAGAAGGGACCTGGGATGTCAGGTGCCCACTGGTGGTCTGTGGTTCCGGGAGCTCGGTCCCTACCTGGGAAGTGCGGGCTCCCCGAGGCAACTGTGCGGACCCGTGCAGAGGCCCTGCCGGGTGGGCCCGTGTGGGCCCAGGAGCTGTGACCTGCTCTGCTCCTGCCCCGAGGCTTCTCGTTTCTGTTTCAGCTCTGCTCACTCTGAATTTCGTTCCAGCTCGGGTCCCGGCATCGATTCTTGCCCAGGAGGAGCCTGTGGTTTCATGGACGCTGCCGTTCCAGGTGGTTCCACAGCAACGAGGCGTCCACTTGCAGGATTACTCACGCACCTTTCTGATAAGAAAAGCGAAAACGTGAAGTGGAAAGCGGGAGACGCCCGGCAGCTTCCTGAATCCAGTTCTTTGCGTCCTGTCTTAAGGAACAAGCGACTCCCAAAATGGAATCGTTGGTGGAAGCCCCGTGTTTCGTTGGCGTTGCAAGGGGAACTGGTGGGGGAGGTTTGGTTTCAGGCTCGCAGCTCACCTGCGGCAGGGGGCTGGGAGGGGCCCCAGCAGGGCAGTCGTGCTGCCCTGGGCCCCAAGGCTGGGCTCCACACCATGCTTGGCCTGGGTGGCCCTGCCGACGGCCGGCCACCTGGGTCGGGCACCAGATGCTGCGTCTTCCTGAGCAGTTGGCGGCCCTCGCCGCATGGCAGGGCCACACAGTTGCAACATAAGCTGCTGAGGTTTCTGTGGTCCTCCCTCCAGGAGTGGCCCAGGTGCTGTGGGCAGGCGAGTGCCAGGGTCCGAGCCAGCCCCCTTGGAGACCCGCCGCCCGCCTGCGTTCAGCCCTCGTCTCTGGAACGCCGACCGCCATACCTGACACCCATGCCTGGACCTGACCCGGGCTCAGGGGGCCATGGGACGAGGCACCGGCAGTGGTTCTGGGCCGCCTGCCGTCAAGCCGTGACCCCGGCAGCCGCTCCTTTGGCTGGCCTAGCTGCCTCGCTCGTACGAGGAGGCTGTCAGTACAACTCGCCTCTCACGGCCTTCGGGGAGCGAGCAGCGCTCGTACAGTGCTCTTGATGGTGACTAGCGAGGCGTGGGGTGAGCGCGCGTCAACGCGGGAGGCTGGGAAGACCCCAGCCCCGCAGACCTGACTCGGGCTCTGGCCCGCCCCTGAGAACAATTTCATTGGGAAATCCTTTCAAACGGACAGAAAAGTCCCGAGGACAGGCCAAGGCGCCCTCGCACGCTTGCCCAGACTCACCTGTTTTGTAACGGCTCACGCGCCCTGCAGCCCCCCCCGTAAAGTGGTTTCTGGTGTGCCCGCGGCGTTGTGCAACCGTCGCCACAGTGGAGTGCACCAATGCTCACCAGTTCCCCCACAAGCCCACAGCCCTGAGCTGCCACCCCGCACCTATGCTCATCTGTCAGGTCACATGCTAATTCACGTCTTCAGAATGTCTGTGGAAAATGCTTTTCATGGGAAAGCTACAGAGGAGTGCAATATTGTTTGCACCGAAAGAAACTCGCACTTCAGTTCCACTTTCCACAGCCTTTTTGGAGTCCCTTTGTACCTCAGTGCCACACTTCGGCCTGTGCTTTCCAACGCGTTCGGCTCTCCCGGCCTCTTTTCGCTATTCAGTCGCTCTGCAGAGGCCTTGTGTTCGTCACGTGTCCACACGCGGTCATTGTGCACCTGCCCTGCACCACGCCCAGAGCCAGGAGCCGGGGTTGTGACAGAACACAAAACAGACGGGGCCCTGCCAGCCCCCCGGAGTGGGCGTAGGTCAGAGGCCGGGAGAATCGGTGCGGCACAGTGTGGAAGGTGCCAGAAGGGTGTGGAGAAGGAGCCATGGAGGATGCTCAGGTGAGTGTGGTCAGGCTTCCTGGCTAGGTCTAGTGGAAGGCAGCGATGCCCCCAGGAGCCGGGGTTGTGACAGAACACAAAACAGACGGGGCCCTGCCAGCCCCCCGGAGTGGGCGTAGGTCAGAGGCCGGGAGAATCGGTGCGGCACAGTGTGGAAGGTGCCAGAAGGGTGTGGAGAAGGAGCCATGGAGGATGCTCAGGTGAGTGTGGTCAGGCTTCCTGGCTAGGTCTAGTGGAAGGCAGCGATGCCCTGGCAGAGAGGACGGCTCACGGGAAGCCGCTGAGCTGACCGAGCGGGCCTCATGGGAAAACCAGACAGAAGGCAGCTTTCAGCTGGAGGGTGGGAAAGGGGCCCGGGACAGGTGAACCAAGGCCAGGGGTAGGGGGTGGCAGAGGGCCATGGCTGGGCAGCCCCGCGATGACCACCCCCTGCACGGAGTTCCCTGCACTCCTCGGCCAACAGGTGCGTCCTTCATCCCGGCGGCCTCTGTCCGGGCAGCTGCTGATGCGGCTTTTACAAAGGCCGTCGGCATGGCCGTCCCAGAGAGCGCACGCCCTTGGACTCCGGGTGTCAGATCCCATGTCAGCACTTCTCTGTCCCACAGGAATCTAGCCCCATCCTCGACTCAACCAAAACAAGAAACCAAAAACCAAACCAAACACACACACACACACACACACACACACGTTGCCAAGCGAGTTTTGAAAATACCCAGCTATTTTAGAAGCACAGGTATGTATTAAAGAGCCAGCTAGTCCCGCAGAGAAACACCAGCACTTCCCAAACTCCATGGTCCAGGGAGCCTTGCATTCTGCCAGCCCACGGAACTCAGAACTAGCATGGGGTGGGGAATGCTTTGGAAAGCAGGGCTCAGCACCGCGAGTAAGCCGGCTGCGTACAGAAGGACATCTGTCTAAGACACCAGCCAGGGTCTGCCACCCCAGACTTGGAGAAAGGCCGGTGTGTAAAGCAGAAACCATGGGATAGCTCCCAGAGTGCTCTCTCACTACTCTTGAGAGCGAAAGAAGGCCCCCTGGGCCCTGGGCCGTGCCTAGAGCCCACAGGCCACGCCGTCCTCCTGTCAGACACCACCATCTCACAGCTACAAGCGAGGCCACTCTGAGGCCAGGGTAAAGCAGACAAGGCAGGTCACAGTGCCACCCACAGGACACCGGTTGTCCCTGCTCTCAGCTAGGCGAGGGTCACTGCTTCCTAACCTGTGACGGCTTTGCCCTTGGGTGGGTCCCCCTCTCTGGAGAGGAGTAGGGCGGTGGCCAGACAGAGAACCGCCCCCCATGACGGGCACCAGGCACGTAGGTCTGCCCCAGCCGCTCCCACCTGCCCCCCACCCTGAGGGCCCTTGGCTGCTACAGGGGTAACCCGACTGTACCTCAGGGACCTCGGGGGTCGCTGCCCTCTGAGCTAAGTGGGCCTCTGCCCCATCGCCCAGGAGGTCTTTGTGAAAAGGTGTGGATTTATTCTGCGGAGATAAGACAAGATAAGGGCCTGACTCGGGCAAGCGTGTTTGCAGAGCGAGCTGCAGGCCCCGAAGTACACGAGGGTTGGTGGAAAGGGTCTCTGTGCTCCAAGTCTGTGCGAGACCAGGGCTCGGACCCAGTGGACCCTCTGGCGGCCAGGCCAGCCCTCGGGTGCAGGAGGCCGGGAGGGTTGGCCACAGCCCGCCACGCAGAGCTCACCTGTGTGCTTGGCTGGGCTGGCGTGCTCATGGGGGTCCGCCACTTCCCGTGACCAGGTGAGTTCGGGGGGTCTCTCTCCTGAACCTGAAGTGGGTGCTGACATACCAAACTGTGAGAGTTAGGAGGGCACAGCCGTGCCCTGTCAGCTGACGGGGACCCCACTGCCGCTGTCAGCCCGTCGCCTCACCCACATAACCGGGGCCACCTGTGTCACTCTCTGGCCAGCGCTCTCGTGGGGTCATGTTGCATTCTCAGTCCTGGGTGCTCCTGAGAACCTGGTAGCTTTAACAATACTGCTCCTGGGCCCCGAAGAGAGGGGGTGAAGAGCAGCAGGGTATAGCCCCCCGCCCCCACCCCGAGGGCTCCCCCACCCCGGGGATCCACAACCCTGAGGGCTTCCCCCCACCAGGATCCACAGTTCAGAAGTCTCCTCCCCACTGGGATCCACAGCCCTGAGGGCTTCCCCTGCTGGGATCCGAAGTCCTGAGAGCCTCCCCACCACTGGGATCCACAGCCCTGAGGGCTTCCCCTCACTGGGATCCACAGCCCTGAGGGCTTCCACCCACCGGGATCCACAGTTCCGGAGGCTTCCCCCGACCAGGATCCACAGTTCCGAAGGCTCCCTCACTGGGATCCACAGTTCCGAAGGCTCCCCCACTGGGATCCGCAGCTTTGTGGTTGCACAGGAAGGGCAGCTCTGACAACCTGTTTTGGGCCCAGGTCTAGCCCCATACCCCCAGGGCCATCCTCAGGTGCCATGTTGGCTACTTGGAGCATGGGGGTCTGGGCATCGTAGGAGGCGACTGGTACTGAGCCCCAGATCACTCTCCTGGGCATGAGTCACTCGTTTGTGCTGGGGCTTCCGACACCCCAGTGCTCTGAGCAGTTCTGGGCCTGAACTCCTCACGGGTCCCCTGGGCTAGTGTCAAGGTGTGGGTAGGGCTCTAGGGACAGTCCGAGTCCTTGCCTTCCCCCTCAGAGGCCACATTCCTGGGTTCACGGCCCTTTCCACCTCCACAGCCAGAACCGGCAGTGGGTCTGTCGGGTCCTCACATGGTGTCCCTCTGACCCTCTCTCCCACCCCTCTCCCAGTTTAAAGGACCCTGTGACGACTGGGCCCTCTGTCGAGGTCAGCTGCTGGCGCCCCAATGCCGTCTCCGACTGGAACTCCCCTTCACCTTAATGGACACTGTCACGGGGCCTGGGATGAGGACGTGGACACCACTGGGCACCACCTCCCACCGCAGCCTGCTCTGCCCTACGGAAGTAGCAGAGGCTCTGAGTGACCAACAGGCTTCATCTGCCACAGAGAGATGCCCGGCCCTGGCAGAGCGGCAGCTCAGCCTTCCACCCTGAGCCCCTGAAGCTGCCCTGGCTGCCACTTCCACGTGTTTGTTCTCCGGGACACGCAGATGAGAAACTGCACAGGAGCTGGGGGCCCCCGGCCCTGGCTTGTGGGTGGCTCCAGCTGGCTCCACCACACCCCTGGCGGTTCCTGTCCAGTCACTTGGACACGTGGCGTGTTGAGCCAAGACAGCTGGGACCACAGGAGGCAGAAGTGAGGAGCCGTCGGACCGCAGGGCTGAGCGTGGGGGTTCTCGGGGCTCCTCATGTCTCATCTTGGAGATCAGTCCTCGCCTCTCGGTGCCCGGCTTCCCGCCCCTCGGCCACCTGGGGTGGGGAGCCAGGCTTCGCCCGGGCCTCACAGCATCCGGGATGGCAAGGGCTGGCGGCGAGCCCGCCAGGTTGCAGGCAGAGCTGTGGTGAGGCGCTGTTTCCGCGAAGGAGCGGCCCTCTGCGCTGACTCCACGCCTGGGATCTGGGGTAGGGACAGTGGCAGTGGCAGAGTCCCCGGGCAGACGGCAGCCAGGGCACGGCCCGCATCTGCAGTAGGACACGAGGCCTCGGGGCCCTGCTGCCCGTGTCTCCCTGTGACCGTGGTCGTGGCCGCTGTGCCGGCCTCCTGTGCTGCTGGAGGGGCTTCTCACCAGCCGGGGCTGCGGCCACCCTCTGGCCCCAACCCTGCGGCTGGCCCGGTGGGGCTGCCCGCTCTCCCTTGGGTGGCTCCGTGACCCCTGGCATGTGTCCTTCCACGCCCCTGCCTCCTCAGTGCTGGCCCCACAGGGCTCAGGCGGCGTTGCTGCCTCTGTGCAGGTGCCCTGGGAAGTGTGGGGAGAGAGGAGATCGTGAGGGTCCCTCCCATTCCAGTGTGCCATGGTGGGTGCTGCGCTGGGTGCCGTGGCAGGGAGGAGGCTCCAGTGGGCTTCTGATCAATGCTGGGATCAAGGAATGTCAAGGAAGGCTGCTTGGAGGAGGTGATGTCTGACTTGAGTGCCAAGGGCTCAGCACTCACGGAGCTGGCAGACAGGCGGGGGCTTGAAGCCTGGGAGCGGCAGGGACCAGGCACCACAGTGAGCCCAGCGGTGGCAGCTCGGAAACAGCAGCGCCTGGTTCATGGCCCCTGGGAGGGCAGGTGAGGTGAGGGAAGGCAGGGCTGTGCCCCAGACCGCAGGCAGCGGGTGACCTTGGAAGGTGTGGCATGGCCGGGGCGAGGGCCTGGCGTGCTAGGAGAGGAGCCGGAGCCTGTCGACCTCGCCCGGGCAGGGCCAGTGGGCACTGGCTCCAGCAGGCACTGGGAGTCACATGCTCTCCATGGTTCGAATGTGGGGCGTGAAGGGAGGACGGCCATCTTCAGGAGGGGTCAGGAGGGGTCCCCAGTGGTGACTTCAGGCCAAGGCCAGGCATGTGTTTGGGGGTCCTGCAGGAAGGCGTGCCCCTCCTCTGCCCATTCCAGATGTCTGGCTCTGCTCTGGGCAGGAAGGCCCTTCAGGGCAAGGCTGTCCCCTCCCGAGACCCCTGGGTCCTCCCATCCAGCTAGGATGACCCGCGGCCCCCAGGCCGGGCGGGCCCCAGCAGGCACGCGAGGACACCAGATGCGTCTCAGGGCTGGTATCGTGAGGAAGAGAAACCAGGCGTTTTTGTTGCCCCTCACCCACCACAGGTTTGGTTTGAGCATGCTTTCCCCTCGTGTTTTTTTCATTATAAAAATAATACAGCAACAACCACATTATATCAGATGGAAAGGGGAAAGAACTGCTGCCCGTACCCCCCTCACCCAGCGGCTCTCGTCTCCGTGTGGCACCTCTGTGTGCTGTCGTGTATGTGTCCTCGGGCCGCCAGTCCGCCTCGCCTCGTAGGGAGGGTCGGGGGCCGGTGCCCACCATCCGTGGTCTAGTCCTGGGGATGACGCCGCCTATGCCCGCGTGTGTACTTTTGTGTAAACGATTCTCCCATAGCGCCCGGGAGTGGCCTCGCTGGCCTGGTCAGGGCGGCCACCGCTCCCTCTCCACCCCCTCCCCAGCTCCCGCATCCCCACCACGGCAGCCTCCCAGGGCTCCTCACTGTCTGCACCCGGTCAGCGTGTCCTGCCAGGGCCTTCGCACCGCTGAGCCTCCTTCCAGTTTTCTCCAGGCTTTCGAGCTTTTCTGCTCCTGGGTCACCAGGCACCTCCTGGCGATGACGCAGGTGGCCCCGGGAGGCGGGAAGCACACGAGGGCGCGGCTGTCCGATCTCGCTGGGCTCCGACTCGGCAGTGCGCGGTGAGAAGTCTGCAGAGGAGCAGTGGTGCACACGGGTGGGCTTCCCAGCTGCTCTGGCTCCCACAGACCAAGCTGTGGATGGCACGGCGGTCGCCGGATCCTACAGAGGCGCCAAGAATCCGGGGCGGGTCCGGTCGGGATTTTCCCTGGACAGAGGTTCTGGCATGTTTATGCCTCCAAAATAACACTGGACACTCCCTGCGGACCGGGACCGCTCAGCA
>NW_006159850.1:2854788-2864142 GCF_000334495.1 Tupaia belangeri chinensis | reverse complement strand
GCCTCGGGTCCCACAGCCCAAGCTGTGGATGGCACGGCGGTCGCCGGCTCCTACAGAGGCGCCAAGAATCCGGGGCGGGTCCGGTCGGGATTTTCCCTGGACAGAGGTTCTGGCATGTTTATGCCTCCAAAATAACACTGGACACTCCCTGCGGACCGGAACCGCTCAGCACACCACGGCCCCGCTCTGGGCAGGCAGGCTCTGTACTGGCGCCACGCTCAGCTGTGTGGCTTGCAGTCTCACGTTTGTACATGCAGACCCCAGCTCCCAGGAGCCACACCGCTAAGGGCTTGACTCTGCTGGCCTGGCCTGGCCCCTTACAGTGGGTGATGAACATTGGCACCCCAGCTGGGGAAGCCGAGGCCCCAAGAGGCCCACAATTGCAGTGTGTACTCAGGGGACATTCAGCTGGGGGCTGTCGACTCCAGAGCTTAGACAGCACTGGGCACCTCACTTTCTCCGGATGCTCTTGGGATAGTCCTGACCTCTGTCCCTGCAGGTAGGGCAGGGGCTCGTCGGCAGTTCCAGCTCCAGAGCTGCAGGGAGGCCGGGCCCCTCTCAGCAGCTTGCAGGTGATCCTGACGTACGCGGCCACAGGGCGCTTGGAGAAACCGCGACTCCGGGACATGGCACCCCCTAGCCGCATCTTCCCCAGATCTAACCGCGTGGCGAGGATGTCTGGGGCAGATGTGCCTGCACCTGTACCAGCCACGGTTTCCTCCCCGAGCAGGAACCGGCCCCGGACAGCCCATGTTCTCAGCGGGAAGGACACCTGCGAATCACGCGATGCTCGGGCCTCTTATCCAAAGTGGGCTTTGTTTTCAGAGCCGTTTTAGGTTCACAGTAAGTTTGGGCAGAAAGTCCTGAGAGTTGCCACACACCGGCTGCCCCTGCCCCTGCACAACCCACTCACCAGCGATGTCCCACCAGAGGGCACCCGCAGCCCCGCTGATGTCAGGGTGCCCTCTTGGCGCTGCGTGTTGGCCGTGTACTGACACAGACACGTTGTCACAGGGTCACTGCCCTGCCTGTTCTCCCTCCTTCCCAATGATTTTTTTTAATTGCCAGAGGGCACATGTGCTTGTCAGAGAGAGACAGAGACAGAGAGAGAATGAGAGAGAGTGGAAGAAAGTGACCCCCATGGGGCATGGTCATGCCATAATCCCGTCTCCATTTCCCTACCCTGCTGGGATTTGGGGCATACCTGGTGTGGTTTTCAAGTCACCGGGCCCAGGATTAGAACCACTGTCAGTCAAGTGGGATCTGGCTTTCATAACCACTAGCCAACAGGGCCCGCTCTGTTGTTTTTCAACTGGGAACTTGCCGTCAGGAGGACGAGGCCGTGGAACAGACAAGACGGTCTTCTCAGGTCATCCATTTTAACGGAGGTCAGGGTGGGGTAAAGCAACATGGCCGGTCCTCAGAATAAAAGCTGCTTCGTGAAGAAATTGCAAAATACACAGAAATTTAAAGGTAAGATCAGGTCCTGCCAGGAAATCTGGGCCTTTTAAATTGGCATGCTGGTAGACATTTAACTGGCTCTCCAGGAAAAAAGGAGTTTGCCGATTTCCATGGTGTAAATACTCATCCACAGCCGAGTTCAACCAGCCGTGTGACGCCAGCGAGTGTGGAGCTGGGAGGACAGGGCACGGTCCGCCCTCATAGGCTGGCATCAGCTGGTTCCAGGGCCTCGAGGGCCTTGCTGGCATCTGGGGGACTGAACTCCCTGCGGAGTATGAAAAGTTTTGATCTAGAGAGGCCGGGGAGGGCAACGTCAGCTCTGGGCTCCCGAGAGTTAAGGCCAGGGCTAGACTCTGGCTCCTGACCTGAGGCAGGCGAGCTGTCGGGCCAGCACTGGCACTGAATCACACATTACTGACTAATGTATCTGACAGGTAATAATTAAATCTACCCTGCTCGGGGAGGAAACCGTGGCCGGTACAGGTGCAGGCACGTAATTAAAATTATCCTGTCACAAAATGGGCCACAGGGCCTCCAGCCACAGAGAAGCTCTGTTCACTAATTCGTTCGCTCACCCCTGCGTTCACTTATTCGTGAGCGCATGGGGAATACGCTGTGCGCCAACTCTGTGCCATGGCCTACCGGCCCTGGGGAGGCCGAGGTGAACGGGATGGCCCGGTGCCCCGTGTGGGCTCGCTGCCACTGCAGGGGAAGCTGCCTCTGCGGAGCTCTCTGGACTTCCCGCGCCCCCTTCGGGCTGCCACATGGACTGCCAGCACGTCACATGCATTGCTGGTGCCCCCGGCTGGTCCGTGAGCCTGCCGTGGTGGAGTGGGTCCTGTCTCCCGACTGCCCATCTGCGCGGGAGCTGGCACAGCCCGGGTGCACAGGCAGTCGGAGCCAGCCTAAGCAGGTGGCTGGCCTCCTCTTACGGGGGCTCACACCCTTCTCTGCAGCCATGACGGATTTACATGAGCACGCCCGTCCTTAGGTCTGCCTGCCTTATGTCACCGGCATCACGCGGTAGCGGCTGATTAACCAACGGGACGGCCTGGTCACTAATCTGGCCCCAGAGGGACTATGTTTGCAATCTGACCAACATGGGTTCGAATCCTATCACTGGCGCTCACTCGCTGTGTGGCCTTGAGGGATCCCCCTCCCTGAGCCTTGGTCTCCCATCTGTTCCTGGGGGGAGGACGGCCTGCCCCCAGGTTGCTACGGGGGTGAGAGACAAAGCATTGAAAGCGTCCAGCCCTCTGGCCCAGGTGCACACGGTGCGGATTAGAGTGCGATCTGGACGGACGTCAGTGCCGCCGCAATCTCCGCTGACGCGAGAGGGACCCTGGAGGGGCCCCAGCGTTTAACTCTTCAGATGAGGAAACCGGGAGCAGGAAGGGGGAGTAACTCGGCCAGAGTCGCCCCACGAGGGGGTCTGAACGTGGGCCCCAGCCTGGGCTGTCCGCTGGCCTTCCCGAGGAGAGCGCTGGTCGTCAGCGGCAGGGCAGCGGGAGCGCCGAGTCCCGCTTCAGGAGGGCCACATGGCCGTCCCCCGTGGAGGCTGTCCTGTGGGGCAGAGCTGGCCCGGGAGGGCCCTGCACCTGTGAGGAGTTGTACCGCGGGGCGGTGCCGGGACTTCACGGACATCATGTCGCTCAGTCCTGCCGAAGCCCCGAGTGGGAACCACTGTTGTCATCTCCCTATTGTGGACAGGAACACAGGACCAGAGAGGCGAAGTCACTTGCCAGAGTCACACAGCTGGGAACAGGAAGAGCCGAGAGCTGCCCCTGCGTCCAGCTGACGCCAAGTTCTCAGGGCTGACTCCGGGCTGAGCCCCTCTCTGGGGTGTCCTGGCTCCGTGGGCTGAGAAGAGAAGGTCAGCAAACACTGGCAGTAGGACAGGGGCCAGGGAGCGTGCTTGCCAGGGTGGCTGGGCGTTCCAGCCTGCCATGACTGGCCAGTGCACTTCTGGGCCTTCTGGAAGTTTCAGCAGGGCCTTGTGAACTTTGGCGGTGGAATCCAGCTCCCTTCGGAAAGGGAAGCTGATGCTGTCGCCTTCCCGATGAGAAACTGAAGTGAGAGCCTTTCTGGCCAGCTCTTGCACCGAGCCCGAGGCGTCAAGGCTAAAATTCTCTTCTGGCTCTTGAACTCCACCTTGACCCACATCCCTGAGCCCTCGAAGTCCCTCACTCACTTCCCAAGCCAGTCAGTCCACGCGGTCCTGGGCAGCCCAGGTGTCCTGGGGGAGCCCATATGGTCCTGGGGAGCCCACACTGTGCTGGGGGAGCTCCATGTGGTCCTAGGGAGCCCACACCGTGCTGAGCAAGCCCATGTGTCCTGGGGGAGCCCCGCGTGGTCCTGGGGAGCCCCACGTGGTCCTGGGGAGCCCCACGTGGTCCTAGGGAGCCCACACTGTGCTGAGCAAGCCCATGTGTCTTGGGGGAGCCCATATGGTCCTGGGGAGCCCACATTGCTGGGGAGGCTGATGGGAGCAGAGACGTGGAGCCACTTGGGAATAGCTGGCTCCTGAGGGTCCTGCGGGAGCCTTGTCTCCACCCACACCGGGTTCTCAGCTGGACTGAGAGCAGCAGCACCTCCGAGCTTGGTTTTCCTCCTGCGCTTTGGCGGGGGCAGAGGGACAGAGGGGCCGGTCACAGGTCATAAGGGCTCCTGGCATTCCATCCGGGGTCCTCAGGGCTCATGGTGGGGGGGTGGCGAGGTCATTTTTGCTTTTTAGAATTATTTTATTTAACTTTATTTATTCATTTATCTATTTTAATTTGATCAGAGAGAGGGAGAGAGAGGGAGAAAACAAGCCGCCAAGTGTGGGATTTGAACTGTGATTGGCGATGTGCAAGCCCAGTGCTCTTAACCATCACACCACCTGCCAGCCCCATCGTAGTCATCTTTAAATAGCACCCGGTTAAGAATCAGGGGCATGTGGGGCAGCAGGGGGCATAGCGGTAAAGGTGCTGGACTCTCACATGGCCAACTGTGGTTCGAGTTCTGGACCTGGCAACTTGAAAATTACTGCAGGAATGTGTGATGCATGCCCCAAATCCCGTGAAGAGCAGGGATTGTGGCATGGCCATCCTCCCCTGGGAGTGATTTCTCACTTCTCTTCATCTCTGTCTCTGGTGAGTGCACATGCCCTATGACAAAAACCTGAAAAAAAGAAAAAAAAAAAAGAGAAGAAGAAGAAGAAGAGTGGGGACGTGTGGACTGTCCACAATAAAGCAATGAAGTATATGGGAAGAGCTGAGCTGGGGACGGGCGACACCTAACACCTGCGTCACCCTGAACTTCTCGAAGGCCAGAACCACCGGAAATGAAGGGGCCCCGGCTGGCAGTGGGGTCTGGACTTTGCCGGGCGTCCTCTGTGTAGGGGGGTCGCTGCATGGGGCTCCTGGCGTGGCGGCCAGCTGGGGTGGCCAGCCTGCATTCCACTCCCCGCGCTGGGCGCTGGCCTGGTGCGAGGGCTGCCTTTCCTCCGCCAGGGACGGGCTCACCTCCTGGGCTCCTGGGCTGGGAGTGGCGACGGGGATGAAGTCAAACAGCTGTAGAGGAGGCTAGTGTTCGCACGGCAGGAAGCTCTGCGAAGGCTTCAGGGTTGGCTGGTTGCGCAGCTCAGAGATGTGCTCAAGGACCGGGTTCTTTCCTGCACGCTGTCTGCCAACCTTGACGCCGACTTTGGCCCTGCAAGATGGCGGCAGCAGCTCCAGGCATCATGTTCAGGGACAGAAAGAGCAAGGAGGGGAACCAGCAGTTGGTGTAACGGCTATGTTGCTGGACTCCCATGTAGTTGACCGTGGTTCAAGTCCCAGACCCAGTGGCTTAAACTCACACCGTGTGTGTGTGCGTGCGTGCCCAAGATCCCGAGAGGAGAATGGAGGAGAAGGGATTGCGGTGTGGCCATCCCCCCGGGGGGTGATTTCTCGCTTTCTGTCTCTCTGTCTCTCTGTCTTTCTGGTGAGCGCACACGCCCTATAGCAAAAATCTCTCCAAACAAAAACAAAAACAAAACAAAACAACAATAACAAACAAAAAATGAAAGAACAAGAAGAGAGACCACCTCTCCCAAGGCACCCTGCAAGTGAGTCCCTGCCCCAGAAGCCCCGGCCAATCCCGTCATACCGTTCATTGGCCAAGACTGGGCGACATGCAGTCCTGGACCAGTGGCTCTTGAGGGGCGAGATCACATGACTGGCTTAGCTAACCGTAGGGAGTGGACAGGAAGCTGAAGGCCAAGCTCGGTGTCCGCAACAGCCTGAGACCATGAGTCTGTGAGCCTGGCAGGGCTCTTCCTCCTGGAAGGCCAGGCCGCCTGCTCCGCTGGGTCAATGCGCAGTTGGCGAAGCTCCTGAGGCAGAATAGCTGCACCGAGACGCCGAGTCTCAGGAGCCCCCTGCTCCCCACCTCGTCCCCTCCCCTCCGTGGGTGTCCTCCTTGCCTCTCCATGCCCCTGCGCAGAGCCCCCGGTTTTCTATCCGCTCTCCCAGCCTCTGGGCTCCAAGCGGCCCTCGCACCCCCACACAGCCCCTAGCACGCCCTCCAGCTGACTAGTAGACCTTTTGGGGGCCTCTAACCGTCTTTCCTCCCCCAACCTTCTGTTACAGGAGCTGTCAGACTTGCAGGGGGGTGAAGAGCGCAGACGCTAGCATTTACCGGCTGCCCGTGGCCAGCAGCTGTGGCCGCTGTTGCCTTGCCCTCTGGCTGTCTGTGTGACCGCCGGCCCGCGGAGGTGCAGGCACGCTGACAGACCCCACACGACGTCAGCAATGCGGGCCGAGCGAGGACTTCCTGTCCGTGACCCGATGCTCTACCACCGAAGAGATCCGCGTCGCCGCTCCCTGCCGGCGTCCCCAAGGCTGCGTCTGGATCTGAGAAGGAAGTTCACTGGGGGCCAGCAGTGGCATGCAGGTGAAGATGCTGCAGTTCGAGTCCTGGCCCTGGTAGCTTGAGAATCGTGCTGGGGTGTATGCATGCCCAGCATCCTGAGAGGAGAGTGGAGAAGGGATTGAAGCACTGCCTTCCCTCTCGGGGGATGGTTTCTTAGCATCTCTGTTTCTCTCTGGTGAGTGCACACACTTTATAGCAAAAAAGAAAAAAAAGAAAAAAAAATTGTCCCTGTCACTGAGGGGTTAATGTGTTTGCTCTCAAGTGGCCCAAATACCCCAAGAGCCGCACGCGACCTTCCGGCCGGACGTCGCCCTTACCCCTTCTCCGCTCCCATCCGCGTCTCCCAGCGCGGGGCTCTGCGTGTTTGGTTGTAGGTCACGCAGAGGGCAGACACCAGGTGGCATTTTCACCTGCAGCTCAAGGGCCTTGTCCTGAGGAGGCTCCAGCTCTCAGCCCGCGGGACATGTCCCTGGGCGTCCGGCCCGGGAGTGGAGCTGCTCCAGCTCTCCTGACCTGGGCGGCAGCGCCATGGCCGCTGGCCCCGCCTCTGTGTGCCGTGGCTGGGGGACTGGCCCCTTGGAGCCAGCGTCCTCGGCAGGCCGTGCTCACCGACCGTTAGTGGGGAAGCGGCCGCGGGGTCTGAGGGCACAGAAAGATGGGGGCCCGGTCAGACACGGTGGGTGCTTGTTTTCCTGGGCCCCCAGCATGCAGCGACAGGGACGGCGCACCCCTTTGTCTTCTCGCAGGCCCTCGAGGGCGTCGGGGGCCAGGCCGAGTGACCCTGAGATGGCAGGGCTTGCTGCCTACCAGGCCCGGCCATCCATGCCCGCAGTGGCCGAGGTACTGACCGGTGCCTCGGAGAGACCCACGTCCCGATCGCTGGGACCCGCGGGGCTCTCCTGACACGGCCAGAACGGTCTTTGCAGACGGGATTAAAAGGAGGATTTTGGCCTGGGAGACTATCGGGGATTATCTGGTGGCCACCGTGCCATCCCGCGTGTTCTGTGCGAGGGAAGCAGCGGGGGTTCACGTGTGGCCACGGTGGGCCCAGGAAAACCGCCTCCAGACCTCTGCCTTCGAGAAGGCTGTGAGTTTACCTTCTGTACAAGAATGCTCCTGTGTGAGGCACCGAGCGCGTGGCGATTGGTTACGGCCATGCTGGGGAGCTGGGGCAGGAAGGTGCAACGGTCACCCCGGTCCGCGGACGAGGAATCCGAGGTCGCAGAGAAGCCAGGCGTGATTTATCCCAGCAAGCGCAAGGGCCGCTGTGTCGGAGGCCAAGCTCTCAGCCTCGTGTCTGGCCTGCCACTTTATGCGTTTCCACCCATCCCTAGGGCTGGAAACGAGACCGGGCATTGGCGACCGGGGCCTGGGGAGGGTGGGCAGGGCGGCCTCCTCATTACGGGGGCCTGCTGGTTTGGAGCAGACGGAGAGGAGCTGGTCTTCGAGTAAACTCTCCTGACGTGCAAACGCTCCCGAGGGCACCTGCTCACGGCTGGTCAGTGGTGTCTGCACGGGGACAAGAGACAAGCAGGTTAGGTGCCCCTTAGTGCGTCTGGGTCACGAAGGGCCCCCGAGGGGCAGGGGCAAATGCATATCTTAATTACCGTTCAGTCTCGTCCTTAATGCAGAGACCTCCTGGCTGGATTCCCAGGGGTGAGTCCACCCCGAACACATAAAAGCTGACTAGTAACAGCTGCTGCTCCACACAGTAGGACACTCTGCCTGGCGCGTTCGGGGCAGACCAGGGCTCCAGAAACGTGCCGTGGCTATGGTTGGTGGTAGTGCTGCAGGTCAGCCGAGGCTGGCTGCGCTCTGTCAACGCACTTCAGAGTCCCCTCACCACGCCAGCTCTGTGTGGCGAGGTGGGCCGGAGCGGTGCGAGGTGCCCTTCCCCCGGAACACGCAGCCTCCTCCGTCATGCACAGGGAGGAAGGAGGCTGCAGGACCCGCGTGGGCCTTGTATGGCTCCCTCCTGGGAGCAGCCCACGTCCCCTCTGCCCCCGTTGGGGAGCTGGACCGAGTCACACGCCCTCCGATCACGTGGGGCCAGGGAGAGCAGCGAGTGGACATTGGCGGCGTTCCTGCGTCCGCCATCTCGCCACATAGACTCCTCCATCTGCTGAGGCGCCGGCGCGTCTGGAGCCCATATCCGCTGGTAAACAGGAAATCCGTCGCAGCTCCACGGAGCCCTGGGTCTGGGGAGGGCGGCACTTCACGCGGGGACACCTCGGAGCACTGCGGAGTTTGAGGGCCATGCCTTTTCCACCAGGCAGGGACTCCCAGCTGTGTCCCTGGCGATGAGCCCATCCCCTAGATCCTGAAGCCCCGGTTACTGACACAGTCCCAGCAGTGAACCTGACCTCAGGGAAGCACTGGCTGAGACCACGGGCCCGCCCAGCGTGACCTGACCTGGCCCTCCAGCTGCCACGGCAGACGCCTGAGGGCCTGGGCCGGCAGTACCCCTGGCCGGGGCTACATCCGCACTTCTCTGTAGACCGTGGTCCTGGGCCTGGCAAGCCTCCTGGTGCCACTGTGGTTACCTGGGGGTCCCTGCTCCCGTGTGTTGGCCCCTTAGGGTCGGGGTGGTTAAGTGGACCCACTCCTGTCTGTCTACCTACCTTCCATTCAGGCACCCACCCGCTGCCCCACAAGTCCAGCCGCTCACTCGTCACCTGCCCGCTCACTCTGTCTGTCCCTCTCCCACCCCAATCCTCTGTCTGTCCCCCGTTCCCTGTCCACCCTCCTATCCATCTTCTTATCCAACAAGCATTTGCTGAGCTTTGGCGTGGGACTCAGCCTGAGGGGCTCAGGAAAGGGGAATGGGGCACAGCTGCAGGGGCGGGGAGGGGAAGTCCAGGCCAGTGGCCGCAGGGAAAGTCGTCACGGAGCCCAGCCAGGCAGGGGAAGTCGAGACCAAGCAAGACGAAAAGAAAGTTGGGAACAGTGGACACATGAGTGTCTGTGCTGGCAGCCACTCAGTGGAGACACCTCTGA
>NW_006159850.1:2851324-2853584 GCF_000334495.1 Tupaia belangeri chinensis | reverse complement strand
GAAACAGTGGACACATGAGTGTGTGTGCTGCCAGCCACTCAGTGCAGACACCTCTGACAGCGGGAGGCAGGGTTCTAGAATGTCAGAGAATGGCCTCGTGTGGGGGGCCTTGGGATAGCTGAGAAGGCAGGGCCCCAGACAAGGAGATTAGCTACAAGTGAGCGAAAAAGTCCCATCTCCGGGAATAGGCGCTTACAGTGTGCACAGGCTCAGGAGTGTGTGCATGGAAGCCCTGGAAGCCACGGTCACACCTGGTGCCCAGGGTCCACTCACGAGTACCCAGGCACTATCTCTGAGATCCTCGAGGCCTGGGCTGAAGCACCCTGGAAGAGGAGGAGGCCGGCTCTGCCCAGGGGCCCAGATGGCACCAGCCGTGGACAGACAAGAGTGAAGGGCCAAGGGGCAGGCTGGCATGAGCGAGCTGGCAGGTGTGAGGAGGTGAGGACTAGTACCAGGTGTGTAACCTGCCTGCGTCCAGTCACACGCAGATGTGTGTACTCTGTCACGTGCAGGACATCACTCAACAGGCTTGACCCCTGGGCACAAAGACGGTCAGTTGCTGGTTGCTGGGTGCTTACAGCCGGGCCGGGCCGAGAAATGCAGAAGATGCTCATGCTACTGAGAGCTGGGCCCCGTGGGACTTGAGTAGGGTCTGATGGTCTGGGCAGGAGGCCCAAGAAGGGCTCTGGTGGGGCAGCCTGGGCTGAGGCTGGCAGATGAGGCTTCTCTACAAGGACGGAGCTGTGTGAGCTGGAGCAGGTGCAGCCGTTGTGCTCAGAGAAGTCTCAGCCCTGGCCACTCATGAGGCCCACCTGTGAGCTTCTACGAACATAGATGCCAGGAACTCACCCCGGGCAGGCTGTTTCAAAATGATGCAGCTGAGTCAGAATAAAGCTCTGCCCGCTTTTAGAATGGACGGTGAGGGGTTGGGCAGGAGGGACGCGCCACCGGAGAGTGCTGGTCTCTAGTGAAGGAGCGAGCGAGAGGACAAGTGACGATAGGGGACGAGGCTGTGCAGAGGGGCCACAGACCTCTGGTGGGAGCAGCCAGTCCCTCGCTCTGTCCTCTCAGGAAGTAGCCGAAAATGGGAGAGCTGCCGCTGCCCAGAGGCAGCCTCGGCGGGCTGGCACGCCTCGTCACTGCTGTCTTATTTGTTTTTGTGGGTGGAATCTGGCCCCAGGCGTGCTGGAAGCAGCCTTGGAACGGCCTGCTGTTTTCACGGCATTATTCGTCCTCCCACACTGCTGAAAGCGTGTGCAGGCTCCTTCCTGAAAGTCCCTTGCCGAGGTGGCGGGTGGTTCACTCTGGACCACTGCTCCTCCCGGCTCCGACCTGCCGTGCTTTCTCACGGGGGCTCATCAGTCACTATCTGATGCTCGGAATCTGGAACCCAGCTGCCAGGAAGTTCCGGCCAGCTGGAAAGTAGCCCAGGAAAACCAAACCCAGAACAGAACCTCAAGAGTCACATGGGTCGTGAGCCCGGGCCCCGAGGGCAGGCGAAGGACTTGTGTTTCCATCTTGTGCTAGACTAGATTGTGTAACTCGCTTCGCTGTGTGCGTCCTCGGGCCACAGTGGTTTGCTGGGAGCTGCTGCAAAGGGACAGTCACACGCACTCAGGAGGCTGCCGGGGCAGAGACCGGCCTGCACGCAGACGCCCGGGCGGAAGGCCAGGGAGAGTCCCCCCTTTAGTCACCGTACAGCCATGAGATTAGCAGCGGTGTTCGGACGTTTTGTGTATTTTTTTAAACCAAGCACACTTTTATTTTTAATGTTTTTTTTTTTTTTAAGTTTATTTACTCATTGAGTGAGAAAGAGATGCTGACAGGGTGCCTCCGTGCCGCGCTCTTCCCCTGGCACCCCGCCTTCCAGCTAGGACCGTGGGCGTGCCGGGGTTCAGATCAACCTGGATCTGGTCTGGACCCTTGGCCTGCTCATGAGGCTCCAGGGCGCCCAGGGGAGCCTGTTGAGTATTTTATAAAACAATTTCTTCTCTAGGGACCACCTCCTCGGCCCCCAGGGTGCCGGCTGGCCTGCCTTGCGTGATTGGATGTACCATTTCCCCTGCCCAAGTGCTCCGCCCTGGAGTTTTCTATGGCCACGCCTCTGTCCCTCAGATCTCTGCTCAGATGGCCTCCTTGGGGAGGCACTGGCTGCCTGCAGTAACTGCCTCCAATCACCCTCGACATCCCGTCCCCGCCTCTCTTCTCCCTGCATTCGGCATTTTCGGGGAGGGGCCTGCCCGGGACACAGCCACTGGAC
>NW_006159850.1:2846536-2850355 GCF_000334495.1 Tupaia belangeri chinensis | reverse complement strand
GCCCGGCCTGCACGCAGACGCCCGGGCGGAAGGCCAGGGAGAGTCCCCCCTTTAGTCACCGTACAGCCATGAGATTAGCAGCGGTGTTCGGACGTTTTGTGTATTTTTTTAAACCAAGCACACTTTTATTTTTAATGTTTTTTTTTTTTTTAAGTTTATTTACTCATTGAGTGAGAAAGAGATGCTGACAGGGTGCCTCCGTGCCGCGCTCTTCCCCTGGCACCCCGCCTTCCAGCTAGGACCGTGGGCGTGCCGGGGTTCAGATCAACCTGGATCTGGTCTGGACCCTTGGCCTGCTCATGAGGCTCCAGGGCGCCCAGGGGAGCCTGTTGAGTATTTTATAAAACAATTTCTTCTCTAGGGACCACCTCCTCGGCCCCCAGGGTGCCGGCTGGCCTGCCTTGCGTGATTGGATGTACCATTTCCCCTGCCCAAGTGCTCCGCCCTGGAGTTTTCTATGGCCACGCCTCTGTCCCTCAGATCTCTGCTCAGATGGCCTCCTTGGGGAGGCACTGGCTGCCTGCAGTAACTGCCTCCAATCACCCTCGACATCCCGTCCCCGCCTCTCTTCTCCCTGCATTCGGCATTTTCGGGGAGGGGCCTGCCCGGGACACAGCCACTGGAACAAGGTCCCCATGTGGTGTGCGTGTTCCTGTCCACTGTGGCATCCCTGGTCCAGACGGCGCCTGGCACAGGACAGTGGCCAGACAGGTCACAAGCCTCCCCCTGCAGCACGCAGCACAGGGTCCCCCGGACTTTCAGGGCTGCTCCATGTGCAGGGGAAACGCCCCTTCACTGGGCCACTAGGCAGGAGCACACGCATGTGCCCGGAGTGGTTTACAGGCCTCCAGCTCTGGGACTAGAACCATGTAGTTGGTCAGGAGGGATCCAGCCACCTTAGTCACCACAACACGGGCTGGCCCTGACTAACCAGCTCTTGATGAAAGTACTTCAGGCGAGCAGGTGCAGGGGCTCCAGGGAGGTCAAGGCTGCCAGCTCAGCCCACCTGCCATGGCCGCACAGAGACAAGACCGCAGGGGCCGCTTCAGGGGACCTTGGACCGGGGCTGCCGCCGACCTCGTCAATGTTTAACAAAAGGCTCGCGGCCGGCTCCAGCCCCTCGCTCGCTGCCAACGGAACTTACGAAAATGCCTCCTCTCTCCTTCCTTATCAGACAACACCTTGGGCTGCCCTCCCCTGACCTCCACATTGAAGTCCCTGGGGCCAGCCTTGCCCTCTTGGTGCTCCGTCCAGAGCTCTTCTAGCCAAGAGCCAGTGCTGGCCATGGTGGCGCTCGGTGTGAGCCTGGACGATGAACTAGAAGTAGCCTGCCCTCTGGAGGGCGCAGACCGCAGGCCTAGCTGCCCAGCGTGCCTTTACATAAGAGGGGTGCCCCTTGCTTCCGGCAGGGCAGCACACACCCCGTACTCAGTCCCCTCGAGAACCAGGGCTTACAGCGCACGGGCCACCCCCTGTGTGTGGCAGCCAGCTGCAAACCTGGGGCCTTGGCCTCGAAAGCCCAGAGGTGTCCTCTCCTGCCAGCTGTGCAGTCGTGTGTCCCAAACACGGTGGCTGCACTGCAGCTGGGAAGACCAAGTCAGAGAAACCATGACACAGAGTCAACGCCCTCAGACCGAAGTTGCAGAATCCCAGCTTCTCAGGAGGCTGAGGCGGGAGGGTCGTGAGTTTGAGGCCAGCTTGGGCAATATAGTACAACCCTGTTCCTAAAAAACAAAACAAAAGACTTACCTCTTCGCTCAAGCATGTCTCCAAGGTGTGAAACATCCTCTCCCTCTCGGTTTCCTCTTGTCCGTTGCGTGTGGCATCAGCTTATTCGTGAAGAGCCCTCGGGCCCTCTGGCCTCCCTCCCGCTGTGCACCCAACTCCAGCCTCAGCTCGAACCCCTCCGCACCCCTCTTGCCGTCTCTCTTGCACTCTGCCGTGGCTGTGTGCTGCCGCCTTCTCTAAGCCTCAGCCTTTGGGTGCTGGCCACGACCCCGGGGGCGGTGGCTCAGAGCACAGGTCGGAGCGTCTAGGTCGGAGGCCCTGAGCTCACCTGGGACATGGAGAGGCTCACAGCAGCAGCTTCAAAGAGAGCCTTGGAAGCAAAGTGGCTGTGACGGTGCTGCTCGGGCAACCGCCCACGAAGCCAGTGATCATTACCACATTACCACCTTTACGCCGCCCAGTGCCAATTCCGTGTGCTGCGCCGCGGTGTCCGGTGCTAGTGTCCCTTCGTCACCCTCTGACGACAGAGGCACACGAACGCCAGAAACATATGCCAGAAATACACGTGTATCAAAAATAAGAATGAAGGGGGACCAGCGGATGGCATAATGGCTATGTCGCTGGACTCCATGTAGTTGACTGCGGTTCGAGTCCTGGACTCGGCGGCTTAAACTCATGCCGGGCGCATGCGCGTGCGTGCCCAAGATCCTGAGAGGAGAATGGAGGAGAGGGGATTATGGCATGGCCATCCCCCCTGGGGGTGATTTCTCGCTTTCTGTCTGTCTCTCTCCGTCTTTCTGGTGAGTGCATGCGCCCTATAGCAAAAACCTCTCCAAAAAAAAAAAGAATAAAGGTAGAAAGTGAAAAATGGAAGCTTCCCCTTTCCTCAGATGTTCTGTTCTTATTCTTTTACAGTTCATCTCTGTACTTGTTTACAGCATGCAAGATGGTTTTCCAGCATGAATGCGCTGTACGCTGCATGTCAGTCTGGTCAGAGTCTACCATGCACATCTCTTCAGGTAATTTGCCACTCTTGTGTCTGTTCAATGTTCCGCTGCCCCCAGCCCTCCCTCCACTCCCCACCCTGACTCGGAATTTCAAGCAGAGGTAACCGATGCTAAGGGTTTGCTGCTCACACTCCCAGGTGTGTGTGTGTGCACGCGCGTGTGTGTGGATTGGACTAAATGTGTAGCCTGGCCCCTGCAAGCCTGGAGTGTACCTTGAGGAATGTCCGGTCTCACCCAGGCTATGCCCTAGCTGTGGCCGACTCGGGGCCCTGTGCTGGGTATCGGGGTACTGGGACACCTGTCTCTCGGCTGCTTCCACGTGGTGACGTCGTGTCCTAAGGGAAAGGACAAGGCTGGTACCTGCCCGAGCACGTCCTCTGCCTGCAGCTGGGCGTGAGCGTCTGCTTCTGGGGACAAATGTCCGGCGCCACCCCCCTTCCAGGTGAGGCCCTGAGCCGGGGGTCACCTCTGCCTTCTCGTCTGGGCCCCAGAAAGTCCAGTTCTGACCAAGGGCAGTCCTGAGAGAAAGCTTCTGCATCAGGATAAAAACAGTTATTTTGCAAAAGGGCAAAACCAAAAAAAAAAAAAAAAAGCCATAAAGAGTATTGCAGTTACAGAGATGTGTCGCCCAAAATACCGCACAACGGTTTGTGGGGACACTCAGCCACATTATGAAAGGGCTCTGCTGAGCGTCTCCAAGGCGGAGTAAAAGCCAACCCCGCACACACCCTCCGAGAGCACGCTGACCCTCGGCCGAGGCAGAGCACACACTCTGAGGGCCGCCACGCTGGGCCCCCGGGCGCCTGGACCCAGTGTTCCAGCTTCACATCGCAAGGGACAAGCAGGGCCTGCATTCCCGGAGCAGCGGGCATCTCCGTGGGCTTCCCTGGGCCCAGCACCCTCTGTCAAAAGCTAGATGCTTCAAGGAAAGCTTTGTGCTTTGATGAGGAGGAAATGAAGAAGCCCACCCCACACTTAATCAATTGTCACGGCCCATGTTCATGGCCCGGCCAGGAGTGTTGGGGCTGGCTCAAGCCCGCTCCCCTGAACACGGAGCCTCGCTGTCAGCTGGAGCGGCTTGCCC
>NW_006159850.1:2833398-2846269 GCF_000334495.1 Tupaia belangeri chinensis | reverse complement strand
CTGCCCCAGCCCCTAAGCCTCCGTTTCTGCTGCCCCTGGACCCTTCTCCCTCGGGCTCCCCTCTCTCAAATTTGGGAGAGTTGGGGTGTGGCTGTGAACCCCAAATGTCAGTGGGCGGTGGTGGCTAAGGGCGGACCGAGGTGCTGGTAAGTGTCACACCTCAGCACGGTCTGTAACGGGTGCAGACGCCACCTGCCTGATGTGGGAACACATCCCCTGCTGCCTTGATGTCCTGCTACATCGCATGGCCACGAGGCTGAGGAGGTGACCAAGAAGCCACCAGGTGGGAGTGTAGCAGGCTGGAGGGCAGGGTGCTGGGTCACTCATGGCTATGTGCCCTGGGCAGTCTGAGCACCCCCTCTGGGCTTTAGTCTCTGCATCTTTCCAAAGGGGTGAACACAGCCCTGCCTAACTCACGGGGGGACGTGAGCACTGGCGAGGTGACAGCTGTCCCACGTGTACCCTCGTGGGGAGCCTGTGGTAGGGTGGCCTGTTGATTTTTGTGGACCTCACTTCAGAGTTGAGGAGCTTGAGGTGCAGAGAGAAGGAACTTGCTCCAGACGGTAAGTCCGAGTCTCGGCCCCGGCCCTGATGGTCACTCTGGAGCTTCATGGCCCACCGGCATTTTCTGCAGTGCTAGAAATGGCTGTCTCTGCCCCGTTGCAGAGATTGGGTGCTTTGCAGAGGAAGCCGATCCCATGTGGCCAGCTGGGATTCGAATCCTGACCCTGTGGGCTCATCCTGGTTTCTCGCACGTATGCCTGGGGTCCCGATGGGGTGGAGAGAATGGAGGGGGAAGGACTGTGGCGTGACCAGACCCGTGCGAGGGAGCTTCCTCTATTTCTCTCATGCACGTGCTCTTTCTCATGAACGAAAATAAGCAAACTCAAGGGAAGGCCGCCTCTGTGCTGCCTATGGTGGCACCTACTAGCCACGCGTGGCCGCTGACCTGGAATGTGGCCCGTGCAGGGGAACCGAGCTCGGACTTGCACCACAGAGCGACTGGTCTCAATGCAGGTAAGTGCTGTGTCCGCCTGGTGGGGTTAGGTAGAACACCCTGCGGGAGGGAGCGCGTGCGCCAGAGAGAAGTAGAGAGAGCACCCCTGGCTGGTCACGCTGCAGTCCTCTCCCTCCAGTTCGCACCTCGGCAGGGCTCTGGGCATGCACGTGACAAACCAGCTGCAGCCCGGGGCCGAGCTCCCTGTGCTGAAGCAGCACCAGCCCCCAAACTTGCACGGCTGAGTTCAGCGAGTTACCACCGCCGTCGTGGGCCCTGGAGGTGCAGGACGGGCAGGGCAGCTCCAACCCTGCACTTGTGATGTTAGGGTTTATAGGGTTTGTTCGCCCACTTCCTCCCTGAGACAGGTAGATGGAGAAGCAAGGTCCTGACCCTGGATCCACGCCCTGCTTGGCAGCCCAGGTGTGGGCACAGGTCTGGCAAACACAGGGAGGTCCTGGACACGAAGCCCCGTGGCAGCCTCGCAAGATGTTGTGTCTGCCACTGTGTCACCGTCTGGGCCTGTGAAGGGCCCTGTTCAGCCAGAGCAGGTTGTTTCCGAAGGTCCGCTCTTGCCTCTTCTCCGTGTGCCTTCATGGCTGCGTGCTGAACGATGGCCAACGCCCTTGGCTCTACCTGGTGTTCCTTATCTGTAATTGACACTCCCACAGCCTGCACGTCTACGGGCCACCGCGGATTAGCTTACCCGTCACTGGATGTTCGTCACCACACATGTGCTGGGTCTCCCAGCTGCCGCAGCAGTGCTGGGTGCTGGCGAGCAGAGACACGCCTGGTCCCTGTGCTTGGGCAGAGGGCCTGGGGCCAAACACGGGACATGAACATGGGAGTACCACCCACAGGGAGGGACAGGGAGGTGAGGGAGTGAGGAGGGCGTCTGCCTCAGACAGTGCTCAGGGGGTCCTCTCTGGGCAGCTTCCGTTTAAGCTGTGACCTGGAGGATGAAGAGAAGAAAGGGGAGTGGCGTTGGAGGTGCAGGAGGAGTGGTCCAGGAAGGTGGGCCTGGCGGTGCGAAGGCTCTGGGCAGGATGTGTGTGCAGGTGACCAGAAGGCCACGTGATGGGCTGGTGCTGAAGGATAGGCTCCCTCTGACCAGGCCTGATCAGCATGCTCTGAACCGGGCAGGAGGCCCCACCGTGTGCACCACTGCGCATGAGTCGTCTGGCCCTCAGAGGAGGCTGAGCACTGTAATGACGTGTGGGAATCTGGCTCCCACCGCGGGCTCACGAAGGGTCAGGGTCGTTATGTTGTAGGGCAGGTGAGTTGTCTAGAGAGGAGATGGCTAAGCCATGTGCAGAGACTTCCCGGTAGCAAACGGGCTGTTCCTTTGTATTTAATAAACTCGTGGTAGCATTTACTATGTGCTCAGTGTAGCTGCATAAATGGAAAGTAAGAGCCGAATCAGCCCTCCCAGCAGTCCCACAGGGGTTGGTTCCATCATGATCACCAACACCACCGTCACCACTGCTAACGTCACTATCATCACCACTGTCACCACCGTCATCACTGTCACTATTACTGCCATCATCATCACCATCACTTTCGTCACTACCACCAAAGCCACGATCACCAGCACCACCACCATCACCACCTTCATTGCCACCACCATCACCACCATATCATCACCATCGTCACCACCATCACCATCATCACCACCATTACCATCACTGTCATCACATCACCACCATCACCTTCATTACCATCACCATCACTGTCATCACCACCACCAACATGATCAACATCATCACCACCACCAACATCACCACCATCCCCATCACCACCATCATCATCACCACCATCACCGTCATCACCTTAATCCTGCCTCACCAGTACCATCATCACCACCACCTTCATCATCACCACCATCATCACCATCATCATCACCACCACCATCAACATCACCCCCATCATCACCACCACCATCACCACCATCACCATCCCCACCATCATCATCACCACCATCCCCGTCATCCCCTGCATCCTGCCTCACCAGTACCATCATCACCACCACCTTCATCATCACCACCATCATCACCATCATCATCACCACCACCATCAACATCACCCCCATCATCACCACCACCATCACCACCATCACCATCCCCACCATCATCATCACCACCATCCCCGTCATCCCCTGCATCCTGCCTCACCAGTACCATCATCACCACCACCTTCATCATCACCACCATCATCACCATCATCATCACCACCACCATCAACATCACCCCCATCATCACCACCACCATCACCACCATCACCATCCCCACCATCATCATCACCACCATCCCCGTCATCCCCTGCATCCTGCCTCACCAGTACCATCATCACCACCACCTTCATCATCACCACCATCATCACCATCATCATCACCACCACCATCAACATCACCCCCATCATCACCACCACCATCACCACCATCACCATCCCCACCATCATCATCACCACCATCCCCGTCATCCCCTGCATCCTGCCTCACCAGTACCATCATCACCACCACCTTCATCATCACCACCATCATCACCATCATCATCACCACCACCATCAACATCACCCCCATCATCACCACCACCATCACCACCATCACCATCCCCACCATCATCATCACCACCATCCCCGTCATCCCCTGCATCCTGCCTCACCAGTACCATCATCACCACCACCTTCATCATCACCACCATCATCACCATCATCATCACCACCACCATCAACATCACCCCCATCATCACCACCACCATCACCACCATCACCATCCCCACCATCATCATCACCACCATCCCCGTCATCCCCTGCATCCTGCCTCACCAGTACCATCATCACCACCACCTTCATGGTCACCATCATCGCCACCACCATCAACATCACCACCATCACCATCACCGTCACCAGCATCATCACCTTTATCCCTCCCCACCAGTACCATCATCACCACCACCTTCATGGTCACCATCATCGCCACCACCATCAACATCACCTCCATCATCATCACCGTCACCACCATCATCACCTTTATCCTGCCCCACCAGTACCATCACCACCACCATTACTTTTATCGCCACCACTATCACCATTATCACCACTACCGTTATCACCACCATCACCATCATCACCACTACTGTTACTGCCACCATCTCCATCAATGCCATTACCATCATTGTCACCATCACCAACATCGTCACAATCACCAACACCATCACTATCATCACCGCTGCCATTGTCATTGCCATTACTGCCAGTATCGCCACCACCACTACCGTCATCACCACCATCACCACTACTGTTACTGCCACCGTCACCATCAACACCACTACCATCATTGTCACCATCACCAACACCATCACTACCATCACCGCTACCATTGTCATCGCCACCATGACCACCATCACCATCATCATCATCCTTACTTTACAGCTGAGGAAAGACAGGCCCAGAGAAGATAAGTGGCCTGGGGTTATCATGGTTGGCAGAGTAATGCAAATTGCCCTCTGCCCAGCAATAGATCCCCTACTCACCTCCAGAACCTGTCACTGTGCTACCTCACATGGAAGAGGGACCCAGACGAGACTGAGTTAAGCATCTTGAGGGGGAGATTGCTTTGGGTTATCCAGTGTCATTACAGGGTCGCAGACAGAGGAAGAGATGTGATGATGGAAGCGAGGTCAGACGGGGACGGAAGATGCTGGACTGAAGAAGGGGAGAGGGGCCATCAGTTGAGGACTGTGGGAAGCTGCTAGAAGCTGCCAGGCAAGGAGCAGGCTCTCTCTGCAGGAGGAGCCCGGCCCACAACACCGGACTAGCTGGTCAGAACCATGCTGAGTCCCTGGCTTCCAGGGCTGAGACAGCACCTGCATGTGGCTTCGAGCTGCTGAGTGTGTGTTCTGCTGTTAAGGCACTGGGGCAGCCAGACGTGGCTGCGAGAGCGAAGAGCATGACCTGGACCTTGGGCTCCTGCTTTGTGGCCTGTTTCCCCCTTGGGGCTGAAACGGCTTCACTGAGACCCCCCGCCTCAGGCTTCCCTGAGGTTTGGGCCACGTCGGAGTGTACCAGGGGGCTGACCATGACCCAGGGCACAGAGAAGAGCCCTGGAAGGCCTACCCACAGACACCTGTGGCCACAGGTGCACCCGCGGCCACTCACGGCCGGGCCTCCCTGCTCCGCTCTCCAGGGGACAAGCCAGGCCAGGGTAGGGCAGGGCAGGGCGGGGCAGGGCAGGGTGGGGCAGGCATGACCCCAGGCAGGGCCTGTTGCTCAATCCAGGACGGAGCAGCCCTCAACTGTCAGAGGCGGCTGTCGGAGCTGGGGGCCTCGCCATCCCACCGCTGTGGGCCACGGCTTTTAATATTTTTAGAGAAGTTGAGTTTCTGCCAAGTTCCTCCTCGTCAGATTCTTCCCCTTGCTGGCAGGTCTCTGCCCCACCCCGGACTCGGCCTGTGTCCCAGGCACGTCGTGGCTCCTCTGGGGGCCGTGATGAAGCACAGGGGCCTCAGGTGCGGGGCACTCGTCGGGTCGTCTGTGTCAGCATCCAGAGAGAGGACGCGCTGTCGCTCGGCCGGGCCCAGCACCAGGGCTGCGTCTCCCTTCCCTCCTCCCATCCCATTTTCCTTACTCGTTTCTCCTCTTTTCTCCATGAGAAAGGCCAAGGCCTGCCCGGCCAGTGAGCTCTGGGGCACCCAGGGGTGCCCGTGTCTCCCCTCTCTGTGAACAGGTGTGTCCACTGGGAGGCCTTTCCCTAGAGTCCACGTCTGGCCCACCGACTGTGGTCTGGCTGTGGCCTGGGAGGGACCGACAGGAGGCAGGGGCTGACCCCACCTCATGGGCTCTTACTGCACGACGGGGGCTGCTCTAAGCACCTCAGACCCGAGAACACTCCCTCGGTCCCACAGCAGGAGCAGAGGCTGATGTCCGAGAGGCAGAGGCATTTGCCTGAGGCCACGCAGGGACGAGCAGAGATGGAGGATGCCCGGAGCCAGTGCGGTGTGCCTACCTCCACCCCACTCCTGGGAGCGGCAGGCCCAGCCGCTCTGGGCAGGAGGGGAGGCACACTGGGGCCCCAAACCCTACTGGTCACCCCCAAGTACCATCATTGTCACCATTACTCTTCTAGTTCTCATGGAACTTGGGCAGAGACAAGCTGGGGACTTTGCCAGCTGGGAACGAAGCGACCCTGAACCCCGCGTCTCTGGGACCTATCCTACTTCTGGTCTGAAGGCCTTGACTCTCAGAGCCTGCTGTTGGACCCGCTGGAGGAAAAGCCTTTTTTCTAGAACCTTCTCCTGGTGTCCTGCGGCAGTCAGTGTGGACAGGAGCCCCGGTCAAGCACCTCCAGTTGCTGTGTGTTCTAGAACGGGACGACGGGGAGGGCCCCTCCTTCTGCAGTTTCCGGGTGACCTCGGGAGCTCCACGGCGCCACGCCTCTGCACGGTCTGTGACATGAAGGCTCGTCTGTGGACGACGTGAACCCTCACACGTGGCGCTTGTTACCGTGACCAGCCCCCGGCTTTAGGGACATAAACGTGGCTGTGAGAACGCTGCGTGGAGGAGGGGACAGCCCTTCCCCGAGGAGCCCTGGCCGGGCACTGTGGGAAGTGGGAAGGGGTGGGCCCCTCCAGCCTTGCTGACTCTGCGGGCTCGTGCTCTGGGGTCGAGCTGTCAGGACGGAGTTGCACAAACAAGCTGGGGCCAGACCCGCGGGGGCCTCCGCCTTCGTGGCCCACTCCCGTGCAGTGTCCCCACCAGGCAAACGTGGTGGCACTGTGGTCACGGGACCGGCGAGGCGTGAACATGGGATCACCATCGGGGGGAGTCTGGGGAGGGACGCTTTCTGACTCCCACACTTAGGGCTGCCCCCGAGGCCCGAGGCGCGATGGTGTCGGCACCATCTTGTCGGGTGAAGGGACGGCTGTGCCCCGGCACGCTGCGCGGCCCCGACTACACGTCCTGCTGTGACTTTCTCTTTCATTTTAATTTTCTTTCTTACTCTTGCAGCTCGAAGTCCAGCGCAGCGCAGGGGAGGGCCCAGATGGGGCTGTGTCAGCAGAAAACTTGGTGGCTGCCAGCTGGGCGGGGGTTATTAGGGTGGGCCTCTTCCGAGGGGCTGGGGCCGGGGCCTGAGGGTCCCGCTCCACCTTCTCTTCTCCCTCCTGGTGGCCAAGCAAAGGCAGAGAGTGTCTGGGTGTGTGGAGCTTGCAGGGGTGCAGGGAGTCCTTCCTGCCTGCCAGCACGCCCCTGCAACCCCCCGCCCCATGGCCAACCCCAGGACTCATGCCAACATGGGATGGTGTTTGGGGTCACCGAGAAGGCAGAGGGCAGCTGGGACACAGCCCTCGTCAGATGGACTCCAGCCTCCTGGAACCTGTGCGCCTTGTGGATCCCGAGGGCAGCAGCACCCCCTGCTGGCTGGCGGTGGTGCCTCGTTTCCTCCTGCCCTTTCTCCACCTTCTCCTGAAACAGCAGGGCGTCAGACCACCCCTTAGCTCACAGGCGCCTGGGCCGCTCAGGGAGCGAAGGGCCTCTGTGGAGTGGGTGTTTCTAAACACACGGCCTCCTACGGGTGTGCACGCTGGGGCCTTCAGAAAGTTCCCGGGGGGCAGCTCCGTGTGCTGTGCTGAGGTCCTGCTCGAGAGGAGCTGGATCCCATACGTTGACCCTGGTTTGAATCCCCCACCCGGTCACAAGGCCCTGGCTCTGATGGGCTGGAGGACTGGAGGGAGAGGCTCAGACCCCTGGAGGGCGTCCCTCTTCTCTCTCTCCTTAACTCTCGCGTGCCCTATTATGGGTAAGGAAGGAAAGTATGCATGATAAAAACGATGCTTTAATTTCAACACCGCTGTGCTGCGAAACGAGCTCTTTTTGTGTATTTTAAAAGTCCGCAGCTGGCAGTTGAGTCTGGCTGGGTGTGGAAAGGTGAGTAAGCCCCGCCCCCGCCCCGCCCCTGGGCCGGGCCCTGGGGAAGGTGCTGTAGACTTTCCTCCATCTCCCCGCTGCCCAGGGTCCCGGCAGGCTCGCGTGTGTGCCTGGCGTGTTTCTCAAGCCTCTGGTCTGGGACTTGAACTGCGAGGTCAGCCGCATGGGCTCCGGCTCACATAGCCATGAGGCCACGGGCGGGCCAAGCTTGCACCTCACCTCTGTCTCCACGTACTTTCTGAAGTCCCCTCCCGCCTCCCCGAGACATTCTCCCCTGAGTCTAGCAGGGGTCTGCCTGTACCAGCCGTGCTGGGGAGCCGGGAGCGAGCTCATGGCCGCCAGGGAGGGAGGGCCCACAGGTTGAGCCCAGGCTGGCTCGCCACAGACGGGGCCAGCAGGCTGCTCCAGGAGTGTCGCCAGGAGGGCAAGTCACAGAGCGAAAGCAGAAGGGAACAGGAGCAGGGGACAGCCACCGTGGGCTCACCAGAAACAAGACGGGGACACAGACTCGGCGAGATCTTCGAGAATCGCCTGGCTTTGTACTTTTTTTAAATTTTTATTTTTTAGAGATGGATTTGTGCTATATGGAGTATGTACTCACCAGAGAGAGACAGAAAGTGAGAAATCACCGCCCAGGGGTGGGGTGGGGGTGTCCATGCTGAAATCCCCTGTTCTCTATTCTCCTCCCAGGATTTTGAGCACACACACACACACACACACACGCGCGCGCGCGCACCCAGCATGAGTTTCAAGCTGCCATTCCGAGACTCAAACCTCGGTCAGCCGTGTGAGTCCAGCATCTTGAACCACTACGCCACCTGCCGGCCCCTTTATACTGTTGTATAACCCACAAAGTGGGACCTGCACGCCACTGGGCCACAGGAATTGCAGTGTGTTTATAGAGTGTGGAGTGACGCCACGGGATGGGTGACACACCTACACGTGAGCACACGGAAGACTTCCCAAGCATGACGTTCAGTAAAAGAAGCCAGGTCCAAAGAGCCCTGCCAAGTTTGTTTCTGAAGCGTTGGGAACCAGACCAGGTGGGTCCACCACGTGGGTTGGAGCTACCCATGGGCGGCTGTGGCATGCCTGGGAGGGCACGGGGCCGGGTGCTGCTGCATTGCTCACCCCGGGGGCTCGGGCTAACACCCACCGAGCCATGCTCTTGTGAGCTCTGCGCATTTTCCTGCCCTTCTGCCATTTTTCAACGTGTCGGGGCGGCCGGCCCCACTGGAGGAGCACCTGTGAACTGCAGGGCACAGGGTCAGCGACGGAGCAGTGCCCAGGCCTCCTCCGCCTCCCCGTGAGGCCCCGCCCAGCTTCCCCCAGCCCCCCACCCCCGCCCTGGCCGGCAGGAAAGGAGGAAAGTCCCCACTAGGTTCTTTTTCTTGCCATTGAAGGGGCGACAGGTATTTTTCCTGAAAGTCTTGGTGGGGCTAATTTTACACCACAAGTGAGATGCTGCAGAGAAACAAGAGGCCGGCTTGGCGCGAGCAGGCGTGTGGAAACCTGGCCCAGGGCTACGGGGTGGCTGAGGGGCCCCATGCCTGCCCACGGGCGAGGGAAGGACTGTTTGACACAGGGGCTTTAGAGGCCCCCAAATGCCCATTCATATCCTCAGACAGGGACAGAGGTTAAGAATGACTGAGTCTGGGCCAGCAGGCGGTGTGGTGGCTAGGGTGCTGGGTACCAGGGCCCACACTGCGGTTCAAGTCCCAGATGTGGCGGCTTGAAAATCACGCTGGGTGTCTACATGTGTGCTCAAAATCTCAAGAGAATGGAGGAGAAGGGATTGCAACATGGCCATCCCTCCTGGAGGTGATCTCTCACCTTTCTTCTCTCTGACAGTCTCTGTCTCTCTCCGGTGAGCACATATGCCCTATGGCGAAAATTTGAAAAAGAAGGACTGAGTCTGGCTGCCTCTGGCACCCTGGGCCCTGTGGGCTCTGGCTCCCCACGGCATGCTTGCTTTCTTTTCTTTTTTTTTTAGGTTTGGCTATTGTTATTAGGGCCAGTGCGTGTATTCTGAAACCGATCTCACCTGCACATGGAAATACTGAGGTTCGTTCCGTACGTGGCCGCTCCTGGGGCCTGGTCGCGATATGCCACCATGGTGGGGGTAAATCACCTTCCTTTTGGGCAGGGGCAGAGCGTCACCCTTGGGACCACCGGGGGGGGTGTTTCCTCACGCAGTGGCCGATCCACTCACTCCCAGCTTTCCGTCCGCAGCTTCTTCCACTGCTCGCCCTTTGCAGAGTGGTCAGGGCACGTGGCCCTCCAGAAGGTCAGTCACCCATGCCCCGCTGTGGAACCTCGCGGTGTCGGTCTCTCAGGAGGCCCAGGAGGGTCAGGGCAGATGTGTGGCTGCGGGTGCCATGTGTCCCGGGCTCCTCTCTGCCTCCCTCGCCGCGGGCGGCCTCCATCCTGGCCTTTTCCTGCTCTTAGCATGCAAGCCAAGTACCGACTTGTGCCTGCGGCTGCACTACTCGAGGTGGCGCAGCGCCCCCTTGTGGTGCAGCACCTGCTGTTGGGGGTCAGGTAGGCCCTGTGCTGAGAGCACCGTGACCACAGCCCTGGCGCCCCACTTCTCAGGGAAGGGGCTGAAAAACTGATGCCTTGGTCCCCCACCCCGCGCACATGGGGCTCCATCTTACTTCATCCGTTCTTGCCCCTCTTGCTTTTTGTCCCAACTGCAGGAAAAGTTTAATAGAAAAGCCATGCTGTGCTCGAGTTCCCGGGAAAACTAGAGCAGACCGCGGTTAAAGGGGCTGACGGCCTTGCAGAGGCTCCCGCGCCGCTGTGGCCACCAGCGGGGTGTCCAGGAAATGCCCAGTGAGCTCTGTACCCAGCAGCCCCTCTGGAAAACACTTGAGGCCCGCGGTGGCGTGGTTAAGGCGGCTGATCCCGCATGGCCCTCTGTGTGGCATGAATCCTGGGCCTGCAGGCTGGAGAAACACACAGGGCGCGTGTGCGTGTGAGTGTGCGTGTGCCCTGAGTCCTGATGGCACGGAGAAGTGCAGGGAGCTCGCACGGCCATCCCCCCGGGTGGTGCCTTCGACGCTCTGGCGACCACACGTGCCTCCTGCCAAATAATTAAAAAAGTTTGTTTTCTCTCTATTTTGGATTTACATAATGATCCAAGATGCTTCAAAACTCTTAGAACAATCAATACCCACAAGGTTTTTAAATGTCTGTAAGAGAGGGAGCGGCCACCTCTGTTCACGGTGCAAGTCTGCTCTGCTCTCCCTGCGGCGGGGAGGCGGAAGGGGGGGTGGGGGCACGGCCGGCTCTCGATGGGAAGGTGGGGGCACGGCTGGCTCAAGGGCTTGGCGCCCAGCCTCACTGTCCTGCACTGTCGGAGCTGCTACCACTCACAGAGCAAGTGTTCCTTCTTTTCTTAAAGAATTATTTTATTTTATTTTAAAATTCATCATTAGTATTAATTTTTAAAAATTTGACCAGAGAGAGAGAGAGAGAGAGAGAGAGAGGGAAAATGAGAAAGCAAGTTGTCAGCTTTGGGATTTGAACTGTGGTCGGCCATGTGGGAGTCCAGTGCCTTAACCGCACCACCTGCCTACCCCCAAAAGGTGTTATTTCTGATCTTTTGGTTTTTCCAAGGGAAGGGGCCACGACGTCTTTTCCCACACACAATCGTTAAACTAGGAAACATCCCCCGATGGCCTTCTGAGAGTGATCAGGCCGCTCGGCTCCCGCTCGCTCCCTCGAGGACAGGTGCCCCTCGTCCCCCAGGTCGCGTGAACCCCAGGGAGTCGTCTTCAGCCCCATTCTCGGCTCTGCCTGGACAGCTCGGCCTCACTCCAGGCTTCCTCGGGCTGGTTCTTCCTAGCTTGGCCACTCCTTGGGTTACTGCCTGCTGGAAGTTTCCACCTGCTTGACCCTCCGGCCACAGGAGCGAGAAATCCCTGCCAGGTGGCCATGCCCCTCCCGGCTCCTCCCCCCGCGCTCTGGCTCCGTTAAGACCACCTGCGCCTCCAAGCCTCCCCGCGCTCCCCAGCCTGCTCCAGTGTCATGGCCCTGACCGGTCCACAGGTTCTTTCTCTTTCTAAAAGAAACGCCCTCCGGGAAGGACCAGTGGGTACACGTGCCTCAGCACCGTGGGCATTTCAAAGGAAACGGGAGGCGTTCCCGGTCTCCCGTTCTCACCGCCCCCTCGGTGAGTACTGCGGTTCTCACCTCCAAGTCGCAAGCTGCTCATGCTGGGAGCCCAGGGAGGGCGGCCGCGGGAGGGCGACAGGGCGAGGGCATGGGGCCATTTCCCAGAGCCCTGCAGGACGGCCCCCAGAGACGGTGTCGCGTCCAGGGTTTGTCGATTCGTTCACTGAGCATGCGCAGGGGCGGTAATCGGCATGAGTGTCTACTCTGCTTTTTAAGACTTCATTGATTGATTTCTTCAGAAAGTGGGGGGTGGGGGGCAACCCCAATAGGGTCTTATATCGTTATGTCACGATCCACGCCCAGCCTCGGCGAGCCAGGGTCACAGGTGTACGTGTGCGTGCCTGGCAAGGACAGGGAGCCCAGGACCTGCCCGTGTGCCCTCGGCATCATGGAGCTGCCGTGGCTGGCTTTCTGCTTCTCAGGAGAGGCGCTCTCCAATGGGGGGCCGAGGTAGGACGTTTGTGCCCGGGGCTCCGATACGTGACTGCAGGCTGTGCGGGTTAGAAACCTGATAGTTGCTCTCCAATGAATTATTTGGAACTAATTCATAAGCAAAATTATGCAAATTGTCCTTGAATTAAAAGAAGTCTAATCCATTGCACGCTCACATTTTTACAGAATACAGTAAAAATGAACGAGATGCCGAACTAACAAAGACATTCGAAGTACAGGCCACCTTGGGGCGTGAGCGGTGTAGACATGGCAGTCACACTGCAGAGGAAGTGTCTGCACTGTTTCTCGATCCCTCAGCCTTTTTTTTTTTTTTTTTAAAGA
>NW_006159850.1:2823464-2833353 GCF_000334495.1 Tupaia belangeri chinensis | reverse complement strand
TTATTTTTAAATTTGACCAGAAAGACACAGAGAGAGAGAGAGAGAGAGAGAGAGAGAGTGAGAGTGAGAGAGGGAAAGTGAGAAAGCAAGCCACCAGGTGCGAGACTTGAACTGTGGTTGGCCATGTGGGAGTCCAGCGCCCTTATCCACCACGCCATCTCCTGGCCCCGATCCCTCAGTCTTTGGGACCAGAAACCGCAGAGCCTGGATCAGATCGGCATGCGAGCCTTCGGAGGGCGAGGGCGAGGGCGAGGGCGAGGGTGAGGGCGAGGGCTGTCCCGGTGAGCACTGTGCTCCTTCCTCGGAAGCCAGTCCTTGGCAGTGAGTAACTGGGCCCCGCAGGGCCCTCTAGCGCGAGGGCCCTTGTTTCTCTGTGAGTTCTCAGAAATGAGCAGGCAGGGGTGGGGGGCGGAGATAGAAGCCACAGCCGCCCTGGTGTTCTCTTCCCAGGAGTGGCCTTTCTAACGCCCCTTCCTCCCCAGTGACATGGCCCCCCCACACCTCCGCTTCCTTAACAGAGACCTACGTGACTTAGCAAGCCTCGTGTACCTCCCGAAGGTCGAGAGAGGTATGACTACAAGCCTCTTCTGCTTCTGGAAACTTCTCTGCCGAGCAGCTGTGCATCCCCGTGCCTGCAGCTGGAGTCTACGCAGTGAGCTCCTGGCCAGCCCCTATCAACCCACGGGGGTGGAGGCCTCGATCCAGATGGAAGCGAGCAAAGGGGCATGATTTTAGAAAGCATGTGCAGAATCCAGCTCGACCTGAGGGAACGTGTTTGCACCGTGTAGCTTGAGCCTATGAGATTTCATCGTCTAAACAAACAAGCCTTACTTTGGTGGGGACTGTGAGCCTCACTCTGACGACAAGCTATGCAAAGCACAGGTCCCACCCTGTTAAAAATGCATCTGGGCGTTAGGCTTGGCTTCCTCTGTCGGCCAGAGAGGACCTCGGCCCAGGTGGGTGGCCTGGTCACTATTTACATAACTATGTCAGGTTCTGAGCAGCACGGTGACCAGTGAGTGCCCGAAGGGAGTTTGCACACCTGGCCGACTGCGAGCTGTGCATCTCTCAGCCCCTCTCATTCCGTTTCTCTTTCTTCCCGAGGAGGGAGTGAGACTTAACGACCGAGGCCACCGCTGGGGAGCTCACGGCGCCCAGGCCTGCTGAGCCCAGCCTGCTGTTAATCCGCGGTGTTGCTCAATTCGGCACATTTTAAAGATGAAGAAACGAGGCTAGAAGATCGTCACTTGCCGAAGTTCACACAGCTAGGTCGTGACAGACCATTCCCGGCCCTCGCAGGCTTGCCTCCAAAGCTGGTCAGGTACTCTGCTGCGGCAGCTGGGGCTCAGCTCACGGAGCAGGGGCTCGGGCCGCGGAGCAGGGGCTCAGCTCACAGAGCGGGGCTCGGGCCATGGAGCAGGGGCTTGGGACACGGAGCAGGGGCTCTGGCCACGGAGCAGGGGCTCGGCCCATCCCGCTCCGCGCCGCGTGGTGGAAGACACACCATGACCTGAGACCCGCTCACCTGCTGGTGTTGCTGCTGGTCTTTGGTGACAGCTGGAGGTGCCGCGAGCATCCACCTGCCAGTATCCGCACGTGCGCCTTGTGCTGCGGTCGGCGGAGCCCTGTCCTGTCTCCCCACCCTAGAACTCATGTGGACGGTCATTCCACGGCAAAGGGCTTTGCAGACAGGATGAGGGCGCGGAGCTCCAGAGGGGATCTGTCCTGGTTATCTGGGTGGCCCACTAGGAACAGAACAGGAGAGAGACGAGGCAGAACGTCAGGGAGGGGCTCCGCCTTCACAGCTGGGATGAAGACGGGGACAGTTGATGGGGATGCGGGCAGACTTAGGGGATGGAAGGCCCAGCCTGCTCAGGGGGACCACAGACTAACGCCCCAGGAGCCGGACGCTGCCAACAGCCTTGGGGGGCTGGAGAGCAGGTTGGTCCGGGGCCCCCAGGAGGAAGCGCAGCCCTGCTGGCACTTGGACTCGGCCCCTGAGACCCCGAGCAGGGGCCCGCTTCCTCCCCGTGCCTGGGCTTCTGACTGCAGTCCCCGATGGGGCTAGTCCAGCTGCTTTGGCGACTCATTATTACAGCCGGAAACTAACGCTGCGTTTCCACTTCTGCTGGTGAGCGCCCTGGAGGAATGGCTGGGCACGCTGCAGGTGAGCGGTGAACGCTATCGTCCCCTCGAAGAGAGACAGGATGGAGGGGTCGATGGTCTCCCTGTGCGGGTGCCCCGCTCCAGCTTCCTGGTTAGCTAGGGCCACAGGCACACGGCCCCACGCCCCGGTTTGGGGTGGCCCAGGAACTGAAGCCCAGCCTGCCACAGGCACACGGCCCCACGCCCTGCGGGTTCGGGGTGGCCCAGGAACTGGGCTTCCTGCCACTGAGCTGGGCGGGTGCCCTCAACCTTGTAAGAAACACCAAACTGATTCCACGGTGGAAACTTGCTGTTATCACTAGCGGTATGTGAGAATTTCCAACTCTCAGCGCCCGTCAGCACTCGGTATGGTCAGTCTCTTCGATTTCGGAAAGTCTAACTTGAAAGGCGTTTAATTTTAGACCTCCGAAACCTCGCTGTGGCGTCCACATTTCCCTCGTGACTGCCGATGCGCGTTCTCCACGCCTGCTGACTCCCCGGCCTTCTTTGGTGAAGTAGCTATTTAACTCTCTGCCCACTTGGAAAAACGCAGGTCGTTTTCTTGTGATTAGGTTTTGAGCATTTCTCAACACACTCCAGGTGAGACCTTCTCACAGGCAGTTTGTACGCATTTGCTCCTGGCCTGGGACTTGTCTTCACCGGTTTGAACTGTGTCCTTCAAACAAAAGGAGTTGTTAATTTTGGTGAAGTTCTTAGTTTATGAATTTTTGGGAGAGGTTTTTGCTATAGGATGCATACACTTGCCAGAAAGAGAGACAGAAAGTGAGAAATCACCCCCCTCCCCACGGGGGGCTGGCCATGCTGCAATCCCTTCTCCTCCATTTTCCTCTTCAGATCTTGGGCACGCACGTGCACGCACCCAGTGCGAGTTTAAGCCACTGGGTCTGGTTCTCGAACCATGGTCGACTACCTTGGTGTCTAGCGACATAGCCATTATGCTAACTGCTGGTCCCAGTTTATGAATTTTTTTATGGGTTACACTTTTGCTGCCAGATCTAAGAAATCTTCTCTTAATCTAAGGCAGCAAATTCTCTTCTATATTTTTTGCTAGCATTTCTGTGGCTCTGTTTTACACGTGCGTGTCTGATTTACTTTGAGTTAGTCTTTGTATATGATGCAGGGTATGGGTAGAGCTTTACAAACTTCTTTTGCATGTAGTCATAGACACGTCCTAGTGCCACTAGTTGGAGAGGCCATTTTCCACTGAGTTGCTTTTGCACTTTTGCGAAAATTGTGACCACTATCTGTGTGGGTCTATTTCTGCCCCCAGCCCCCCACATTCTCATGTGTCCTCACCCACGCTGCACCATCCCATCCTGAGAGCCCACGTGAGCCCCCCACTTTGTTCTTTCCAGAGCCAGCGTGGCTTTCTGGACCCTTCGCACCGCCACGTGAATGTCAAAACTGGGTGTGAATTTCTATTCTTAAGAAGCCCATGCTTTAACAGGGGTCCTGCGTGACAGTGTGCCAGCTCAGAGGTGGAGAGGACGAGCCACCTGGTCAAGGTCACGCAGTGAGGAGCCGTGGAACCTGGGTCTGAACCCCAGTAATCTGACTCGCAAGGCTCTGTGTTCATCTGCCCCGCTGTTCATCACCTGGAACCCCTTCACACGTGAGGACCCTGAGCAGAGAGAAGTCGCCTGTCCAAGACCACGTGTGGGCTGGGCGGCAGCTGCAGTGGTCTGGCCCGGCCCAGAAGCAGCTGGTCTCCGTGGGGGTGACCGTCTGAGCCATCTGCTGACCGGGCTCCTTGAGCACAGGGGCTGGCTGTGGTGTCTGACCCGGGACCCTTTGGGGTAGCAGCTGAGCCCTTGGCCTCCCCGTTTCCTGGGGCACGTCAGCTGGCTTGTCTGTCGTATAGAGTATTGCTCAAAATGGCCTCACTTATGTCAAGCACCACTCCTGCTGTTTTGCGGACGTTCGTAAACCGCGAGCCTGATGAACTATGGCCACAGCCACGGCGACACAACCAGTGGCAGTGATGAGAGCAGATGGCAGAGGACAAGGCGCGGGGACGCGAGGGCTGCTGGGCTCCAGCACCTCCGACAGTAGACGCAGCTCACCTCTCTGAGGCTGGAATCCCTGGGACCTGCCTTACGGAATCGGGCTAGCCTCAAGGACCGGCGCTGCCCGAGGACACCTGACCAAACCTGTGCTGTGCAGTGTGGCTGGAGGCCTTCCTGCGGAAGCCCTCGTCCAGGACGGCAGACCATTCCTAGGAGGCTTCCGGAAGGAGTCTCCCGGAGCCCCTTCGTGGGGTGGTGCAGATCCCGGCCTGGAGCTGCTTACAGCTTCCTGTCCCCCTGCTGTGCTGGCTTGTGCTGGATGTTGGATGTGAGTCAGCCGTGACATTGGGAACAACACGAATCAAGTTGGGGGCTACTCCCCATGCTCTTGACCTCTGTGAAGTGGGGGTGTCACATTCTCCATCACGCAGTGAAGCATGTGGCTCACAGCTCGCAGCAGCGAGGAGCAGGGAATGCCCCGAACAGCGCCCTGAGCCAGCGTGGCCGGCAACCGCCCCAGACTCCAGCGGCTACCTCATTTCCCTGTCCTGGGGTCACAGCTCCTTTCCTGGAGCAGATAGACCAGCCTGCCCTGGCGCGGCCACCCTTCTCGTTACTAGGGTAATAATTTAAGAATCCCAAGCAAGCAGACAGACAGACAGACAGAACCCTACTCTGAGACCCCACGCATTTCCTCTGTGGCAGTTGGGGGACCAAAGCTCGTGGGGAGTTCTAGGAAACCCAGCCAGGAGTGGTGTGCGCGGACCTCGGGCAGAGCTAGCGAGGCCGTGTCAGGGCTGGCGCAGCAGGAGTGGCTGAGCTCTGGGAAGCAGCGCTGTTCACGAGGGTGGGGAGTGAGGTCGTCTCTGGGACTCTGAGCCCTACCCTGGTTTCAGTGAGGTCAGAGGTAGTGACTCAGGGCCTCGGACATCATCACGGCTGTCCTGAACCCTGTGCTGAGAAAACAAAGCCGTCACGTCGGGGACCCGAGTACGAGCCCTGCAGCGGGTAACTGCCCTCCTGAGGCAGCCTGAGTCTCGGCGTCTTCAGATGCTGCGGGGCTCGTACTCGGGTTCCCAATTTCTACCAGAAACAGGTGACAGCCGGGCTGCCCGACCCAGGCAGCGCTGCCCGTGGCTCCAGCCCTCTGGCTTCGCCCAGGGCCTGTGCCGAGCTGCCGCGCCAGCCTGGCCTCCATGGGCGGTGGTGAGGGCTGTGCCTCATCAGTTTGAGGAGGAAACGGTTGCCCTGACTGAGTCAGCCTCGAAGATGGGCAGCATCATTTAGCAAGTGAGCATAAAACGAAGAGCCAGAACATCAGGGTTCGAGTCCTGGCTTTGCTGCTTCTGAAGTGCACCCTTGGGCAAGGTGCTCGAGGGCCTTCGTACTGAAAACAGGGTCCTCCCACTGACCCAGGCCTCTGCGGCTCCTGCCCTGAGGCAGCAGGCAGCCAGACCGGAGCCCGAAGCACCAGTGTCGCCTTGCCGCCCGTCGTGCCGGGTGCTCTGAGGCCGTGCTGTGTGCCAGACCCGTTCCTGGAGCGTAGCCGTCGGTGCGAGAGGTGAGTGCTCCGTGTGGGGGTGGAGCGGTGGGGCGCCAGGAGGCGTGGGTTCCCATTACGCGCGGCCACGCATGTAGGGACCTGTGAGTGCTCGAAGGCGTGGGGGAAGAGAGAGCGGTCTGGAACCTGCCGTGACGTCCGGACGTGCTCCCGGGCGGCCTGCATTCCCGCTCGCTGAGCACACGGGGATCCCGGGCCCTCGGTGCGCACCGTCATTCCCTTCTCGGCGGCCGCCCTCGCCTTGTTGCCAACTGCCCACACCCTCTGCCTCGCCACGTCGGCCTCCCTCCCCGAGGCAGGGCCTCGCCGGCCAAGAACGCAACCGTAACTGTCACAGCGCAGGTCTGACGCTCCGCACTGCCGGCATGAGCAAGCCCTGCCCTTAGCCTCCAGGCAGACAGCTGGCCAACGTGGCTGTCTTCAGCTGCAAGTAACAGAAGATCCACACCCTGCCGAGGTCACCTACCAGGGGATTCGTGAACACTCACTACGAGACTCCCTGAGGTCGGGAAGCTCCAGGCCTGGCCAGCTCAGCCAGCCGACAGCTCGGAGAAGCGCTGAGGTCCTCTCCATTTTCAACATTGCCGTCCTCAGTGTGTTCTCCTTGGCTGGCCCTAGGTGGCAGCCACAGTTCCAACCCTCGCATGCAGGCGTGACTGCCTCCAGTTGCATTTCCTGGCTTGAGGGCGTGTGATTCGTGGAGCAACACCGTAAAGCACGTGGAATGAGAGTGGAACCATGCAAAACGGCCCCTGAACATGTGTGACAAGACGCCTTCTGTTTCCCAGGGTCTTACGGACGGTAACAGGAGTCTCATGCAATACCGAGGCTGGGGTGGGGCCCCAAAGCCATTTGGTACAAAGCCTGCTTTGCAGGAGATAAAACGGAGGGGGAGAGGTGAAGGGCTTTGCGGGGACGACTGAGGCTCAAACCGGACAGGCCGGGGTGCTTAGGGCTGGGATGGGGACCCAGGCTTCCTGCCTCCCGGCAGTGGAGTGCTTCCTTCCCTGAACCCCGCTGGGTGGGACCTGAGGAGCTCCATCCACCTCCACGTCCACTCTGGGCGTCATTGCCCTGAGCTGCCGGTCCCAGGGAGGGTTCCAGGCTGTCTCTGGGGCACTGGCTCCCTCTAGTGAACAAGTCTGGGAATTACATGACGCCCTCCAGTATAGCCAGGGCCAGCTGAGCCTGAGAAAAGGCTGATTCTGGGGCCACCTCCTCAGAGATCTGGATAAGGGGTGAGGGGCTTTTTCAAAATTTTTTTTTGAGAGAGATTTTTCCCTATAGGGCTCGTGTGCTCACTGGAGAGACAGAGAGAGGCAGAGAGACAGAACATGAGAAGTCACCCCCAGAGGGGATGGCCATGCCGCAATCCCTTCTCCTCCATTCTTCTCTCAGGATCTTGGGCACGCACGCACACGCGCCCGACGTGAGTTTTAAGCTGCTGGGTCCGAGACTTGAACTGTAGTCGACTACGTGGGAGTCCAGCGATGTAAACCTTATGCCATCTGCTGGTCCCAATGGGGCCTCTTAAACAAGCCCTAAGGTGGTGCAGCTGGTCCGTGGGCCCCAGTCTGAGAGCCACGGCTCCTGGGATTTTGTGCCGAGGAAGGAGCCTTTCGTGCATGGAGTCTGAGCACCTGGCTGCTGGGTCGCTGTGCGGGCTTAGGAGAGGCGTGCTCTGTCTCTGGGCCTCTGCCCTCGCACTCCTGAGGTAAGAGCACTGGACGAGAGGTGAAAGCCACGTGTGCTGCTAGAAGCCAGGACGTGGTTGCACCCCTGGGTGGGGAGGGGAGGCAGGGCCTGGCTCTGGAGGGGCTGGTCACCTCTGTCTCTCCCTCCTGGTGCGTGCTCAGCTCCTAGGAGGCGCTGAGTCTGTGCAGGCCGTGCAACCCGTAAGGAGGACTGGTCTGGCCAGCTCCCCCGGGGCTGCCTCAGTGTCCCACGTGTCCAGGCTGCTGTCACCGACCACCTGGGCTGGCGGCTGGGGAACGGTGGACAGTGATTTCCGGCTCTGAAGGCTGAAGTCCGAGACAGAGGCGCTGGCAGGTTCAGGGTCTGGTGAGGGTCAGGGACTGCACCACCTGGCCGTGTCCTCGTGTGGAAGGGACGAGGCAGATCTCTGTGTGCTCTTTTCTAAAGCACTGGTGGCTTCCAAGGGTCCTGTCCCTGACCTAGCCACCTCCTGCAGGCCCCACCCCACGCCTTGCGAGCTGGGGTTCCCGTGTGAATAGCACGTATGGCCCAGCCCCAGCTGAGGGCGCGTGGCAGCTCTGAAAAGCAGTCACTGGCCCATTGGCAGGAAGCCCGGCCTGCTCTGGGAGATGACGCCTTCCTGCAGGGCCCGAGCGCTGGGGTGTCTGGGTCCCAGGAGGCCAGGCTGCCTTCCACGCAGCAGAAGGAGCATCCCAAATGCCTGCCCTCGTGAGAGCTGCTGCCCCGGGCTGACCACGTGGTGCTTCCGTGGGACACTGACCTCGTGAAGCCGGAGGGACCCTGCCATCCGCTGAAGCTCTGTGGCTGGAGTGCTTTTCTTTTCTTTTCGGAGAGACGTTTGGTATAGGGAGTGTGCACTCACCGGAAAGGCAGAGAGAGCTGGGGTGGGGGAGGTGGGGAGATGGCCACACCACGATCCCTGCTCCTCCATTCTCCTCTTGGGACTTCGGGTGCGCACACATACCCGGCGTGAGTTTCAAGCCGCCAGGTGCAGGACCCGAATGGCAGTTGGCCGTGTGGGAGTCCGGTGCCTTTTCCACCATGCCACTGCCAGCCCCAGGAGCCCCCTTCACTCACAGCCATACGCCCGGCTCTTCTTCTCTGGAGTGAAGTATCGGGCAATGACACACCGGGAGGTGGGGCCAGAGCAGCTTCCCGTCTCCCTAAGGGAAAGACACAACCTCCCAAGGCCGCCAGTCACACAGGCTCCTGAAACACGCATGCACACGCACACACACCCACACGTGCATCCTGGGTAGTCTGGAATGGGGAAGCTCAAAGCGTTTTGTGGCATCTTAGGGGTGCTCCAGCTAGAATCTGTAAACACAGAGACACACGCAGAGATGTGTGGAGTCATGCGTGGAGGTACACGTGGGGACACGCATGGAGGTACACATGGGGACACGCAGAGGTACACATGGGATCACACGTGGAGGTACAACATGAGGACGAGTGTGGAGGTACACGTGGGGACACACGCAGAGACACGTGGGCTATGTGGGGCCCCCAGAGTTCTCTGTTCAGATCCTGGCTCTGTGCACCTGGCTGTGGACTCTGGGCAAGGGGCTAGCCTCTCGGAGCCTGGGGCTGCGGGTGTCGGCCTGGGTCCTGCCGGGGCTGGTGTGGGACAAGGAGGCAGCGCCCGCTGAGCTCGTCTCTAGTTCAACGCTCGGGCTCAGATGTACCCCCACTGTGCCTGACGCTGCACGGGCCGTGCCTCAGGACTCGGGCCAGGCCTGCCTGTGGGCCCTGCCCAGCCTGGTCCGCCCCTTCTCGGAGGAGCTGGCTTTTAGCCCTGTGACCAGACCCAGGTGACCGCACCGTGACCGCAGGGCTGGGAGCTGCTGGCCCACACTGGCCTCCCCGTTCCTCTGTCATCCTGAGAACGATGTGCAGGAAACAGTCAGGGCACCTCGTCCCGTCCGACTCCCACCAACGGCCCCACAGGGCGAACTGTCCACCGACTGCACACGGCAGATGCAAAACCCTGCCTTGACTGGGGCTGCACAGTGAGTGCGGGACAGGCAAGGCTTGAACCCAGGTCTCCTTCTCTGGCACCCCTTTGCCTCCCTCTGCCTCTGGTTCTTGGCCTCAGCCCTGGGAGCTCCCCGCCTGAGCCCGCCCTCTTGTCCCGTCTGGTGACGCCCCCCAGAGGGTTTCATGCTGGCATTTTGTTCGTTCGTTCGTGCGTCCCTTGTTGACCCAGTGGAATACAGAGCCAAAAGCTCCTTTTGTGCACAAAGTCAGACCAACCCAGGCGGGCACTTGGCACGCAGGGCCGAGGGGAGGTGGGTCTGGCGTGCAGGCTCGCTGTGTAGGGGCAGGCGCCGGGTGGAGGCCGGCCAGCCCCAGCAGTCACCTTCCCTGGCTGCGGGCCTGCGAACAGGCGGTGGAGCCACGGTGGCCATCCCAGGCAATGGCGGAGGGGGCGGGGGGGCTG
>NW_006159850.1:2818086-2822595 GCF_000334495.1 Tupaia belangeri chinensis | reverse complement strand
ACAGGGTGTGGAGCCACGGTGGCCATCCCAGGCAATGGCTTAGTGGCGGGAGCTTACGCCACATGCGAATCCTGGAGGGGCCAGCCAGGCTGGTGGCTGGCCTGTCCGTGGGCCTGGCTTCCTCAGGAAGCAGAGCAGGCGCCGGGGTCTCGAGCCAGTGCGGTGGGCTTTAGGTTTCCCTGTAGAAGGAAATGTGGGTCATCGCAGGTTTGGAAAGGCCACAGTCGGATGCGATGCCGTGGAATTCGGAGTCTTCCTTTCCAGGAGCACTTGCAGCCTGCGTCCTGACCATTGGCTTCGACTGAATGCTGGCGTGGCATTGCCGGGGCAGTTCTGTTAGGAACAGAGTAACACAGCTGCAGGCTCCGGCCAGGCCCTGGGACCCGTGGTCCGCGCCGCCCGGTGCATCTGCTGACGCCCCCCGCCCCATCCTGCAGACCAGTCGCCAGGCCAGGCGGCAGAGCTGGCGCCCAGCACGGCCAGGCCGCATGGGGCAGGAGTGGAGTTCCTTTCATCTTGAGCTTCTGCTGGAAGCTTTCAGGACTCAGAACAGCCCAAATCACAGCCCTGACGGCCTGTTAACTCCGCAGGGGTCCCCGAGGCGGGGCTGTTCTTAGCTCCCAGACTGGCCAGGCCCTTCCGGAGTCTTCCAGGCCTTGGTACTGGGTATCTCTTGGGAAGCTAAGAGCCTAGAGGGCCAGAGCGACTCCGCCCGTTGCCTTTTCACCCAAAAGGCTCCAGAGATAACACGCTCTGAGATGAGCCATTTGCCACCAGGGTGGAGCGGGGGCTGTTGGGGCTTTGCAGGCCATTTGGGGCCGCAGCCGTCCAGAGTAACTGGGAGCATGGCCTCCTCACCTGCCTGCCGGCCAACACCTCTGGCGGCCTGTCCCCCTCTGCAGAGATAAGCCTCTTTCCTCAGGACAAGCCATCACCTCCCGGCCTGCTAGACTGTGGGGAGGCTCCTGAGTGGTGACTGGAGCGGCTGAGCTCTGTGCAAAGCCACCCTGTGCCCACCAGGCACCCATCGCCTGGGCGGCTCTGATTCTGATAAGGGTTTGACCTCCGTGGCCAGCAGGAGGTGGACGGGTGTTTATGGCCCCTGTTCCTCCAGGCCTTGAATTGAGTTCTGTGGCTCCAGAGGGGACCTGATCCAGCCAGGAGGTGGCCTGTGTTTGGCCTGGACAACTGACAGGAAAAGAGCCCCCTACCGGCCTCAGGCAGGGCTACTGAGGAGGGACGTCTCCTCTCAAAGGGACGGGGGGCCGGGCCTGGCGAGATGGCCATGCCACAATCCCTTCTCCTCCATTCTCCTCTTGGAATCTTGGGCATGCATGTGCATGTGCCCGGTATGAATTTAAGCCACCAGGCCCGGGACTTGAACCGTAGTCAACTATGTGGGAGTCTAGCGACATAGCCATTACGCTTGCTGCTGGTCCCTGTTTGGTTCTTCTATATGCTTGCTGATTTTCTGTCTAGCAGTTATATCAGATGTCAACTATAATTGTGGATTTGTCTTTTTCTTCTTTAATTTCTGTTACTTTTTGCTTCATGTATTTCATAACTCCATCATTTGGTGCATATACACTTGGGGTTGCTGTATCTTCTTGATAGATGAACTCTATCATTATATCATGTTCTTTGTGCCTGATCTTTTCTTTGCTCTGAAGTTCAACTATGAATTAATGTGCTTGAGATTTTATAAAATAATATCTCCTTTTACTTTCAGTTTACCTGTATCATGATATATGAAGTACATTTTTTAAGACAGTGCATAGTTGGGTCCTTTAAAAAATCATTTTGCCAATCTCTGTGTTTTAATTGGTGCATTTAGACCATTTACATTTAATATAATTACTGATTTAAGTTACCCTCTGGTGCCTTTTGTTTGTTTTGTGTGCTTTTGGTTCTTCTGTGGATTACTAAAATATTTTTTTACATTCCATTTTTGATCGATCATCATCATTATTTTTTAGACACAGTTTCTCTCTGTTAAGATCTTCCTGCCTCAACCTCCCAAGTAGATTTTGGTGAGTCCACATGGGGTCTTCAAAAAATGAATAGAAAATGCATATTATGAGAAAATTATGTATAGATTTAAAAAGTTTTTGCATCTAATTTTCTCACAACTTTTTTAAGGTCCTGGCACTTCTAAGCAGGCACACTTGGTCAAATATTTAGCCAAGCAGAAACCTTTCTCCTTCCCTCTGGGATGCTTGGGATTTTGGGAGCGGATGAAGGCCATGTTCTAGAAGAAAGGAGAAGCAGGTTCAGGGCCCTCTAAGTTTTGAAAACTCAGACCCACCCCAGGCATAGCTTATCTCTAGGAGGGCAGGGCAGGTCCTTCTGCACATTCCAAGCTAGCTCAAGAACGGCTGCTCCTGGGAGCCTCCAGGCCCCTGATAAGCAGTTAAGCCCCACCCCCCCACCCCCAGCGCCAGCAGAAGCCCTGAAGCCCACTGTGGAGGGCAGAGGGGTGAGGGGAAGGGCCTGGCTGCTCTGCCTCCCACCTCCTGGCACACGCCCCAGGGTCTGCTCCAGGCTCTTGGCTGACAAGCAGGGTTCCAGAGCCTTGATGGCGAGATGGCCATGCCACAATCCCTTCTCCTCCATTCTCCTCTTGGAATCTTGGGCATGCATGTGCATGTGCCCGGTATGAATTTAAGCCACCAGGCCCGGGACTTGAACCGTAGTCAACTATGTGGGAGTCTAGCGACATAGCCATTACGCTTGCTGCTGGTCCCTGTTTGGTTCTTCTATATGCTTGCTGATTTTCTGTCTAGCAGTTATATCAGATGTCAACTATAATTGTGGATTTGTCTTTTTCTTCTTTAATTTCTGTTACTTTTTGCTTCATGTATTTCATAACTCCATCATTTGGTGCATATACACTTGGGGTTGCTGTATCTTCTTGATAGATGAACTCTATCATTATATCATGTTCTTTGTGCCTGATCTTTTCTTTGCTCTGAAGTTCAACTATGAATTAATGTGCTTGAGATTTTATAAAATAATATCTCCTTTTACTTTCAGTTTACCTGTATCATGATATATGAAGTACATTTTTTAAGACAGTGCATAGTTGGGTCCTTTAAAAAATCATTTTGCCAATCTCTGTGTTTTAATTGGTGCATTTAGACCATTTACATTTAATATAATTACTGATTTAAGTTACCCTCTGGTGCCTTTTGTTTGTTTTGTGTGCTTTTGGTTCTTCTGTGGATTACTAAAATATTTTTTTACATTCCATTTTTGATCGATCATCATCATTATTTTTTAGACACAGTTTCTCTCTGTTAAGATCTTCCTGCCTCAACCTCCCAAGTAGATTTTGGTGAGTCCACATGGGGTCTTCAAAAAATGAATAGAAAATGCATATTATGAGAAAATTATGTATAGATTTAAAAAGTTTTTGCATCTAATTTTCTCACAACTTTTTTAAGGTCCTGGCACTTCTAAGCAGGCACACTTGGTCAAATATTTAGCCAAGCAGAAACCTTTCTCCTTCCCTCTGGGATGCTTGGGATTTTGGGAGCGGATGAAGGCCATGTTCTAGAAGAAAGGAGAAGCAGGTTCAGGGCCCTCTAAGTTTTGAAAACTCAGACCCACCCCAGGCATAGCTTATCTCTAGGAGGGCAGGGCAGGTCCTTCTGCACATTCCAAGCTAGCTCAAGAACGGCTGCTCCTGGGAGCCTCCAGGCCCCTGATAAGCAGTTAAGCCCCACCCCCCCACCCCCAGCGCCAGCAGAAGCCCTGAAGCCCACTGTGGAGGGCAGAGGGGTGAGGGGAAGGGCCTGGCTGCTCTGCCTCCCACCTCCTGGCACACGCCCCAGGGTCTGCTCCAGGCTCTTGGCTGACAAGCAGGGTTCCAGAGCCTTGAGAGCCCAGGTCCCCTGAGTGGATCAGGAGGGGCCCCTGGCAGGGGAGAGAGGGGAGGAGGTAGAGGGGGAGGGAGAGAGGCTCAGCGTGAAGGACACCGGTTGGATGTGTGCAGAGGTGGGTGAGAGACACTCCACCCGGAGCCCCTGGGTCAGCCTGCCAGTGCCTGAGACACTCAGGAACACTTCAGAGAGTGAGAGAGGCAGGGTGTGTGGCTGCAGCCTCCTCACCCAGGCCTACAGGCCGGACGTCCGCCATCATGGCGTCTGTGGTGGTTCTTTCCGTGGCCTTGAGGGAGAATCTGGTCCAGGCTCCTCTCCAAGCTCTCAGTGGGGGCTGCAGCCTACATGGCCAGAGACGCATGCCCTGGGTCTGCCTCCACACTCACCTGGTGCCCTCGCTGTGGGCGTGCCTGGCCACATGTCCCCGTTGAAGAGGACCCCAGGCGCACTGCAGCAGGGCCCACCCTGCTTCCCGCTTCGGCGTGACCTCCTCTTAACCGCTCTCACTGCAATGGCGCTCTTCCCAGCTGGGCCCAGTCTGAAGTCCTGTGGAATCTGCAACACGGGGATTTGGGGAGGCACAGTTTTTTTTTTTTTTTTTTAAGAGAGATTTTTGCTGTAGGGTATG
>NW_006159850.1:2811590-2816998 GCF_000334495.1 Tupaia belangeri chinensis | reverse complement strand
TTTTTTTTTTTTTTTTTTAAGAGAGATTTTTGCTGTAGGGTATGTGCGGTCACCAGAGAGACAGGGAGAATCAGAGAGACAGAAAATGAGAAATCCCCCCTCCCCAGGGGATGGGCCACACCGCAATCCCTTCTCCATTCTCCTCTCGGGATTTTGGGCACGCACACATGTGAGTTTAATCGCCGGTCTGAGACTTGAGCTGCGGTCGACTGCCTACACGGGAGTCCAGCGGAGGAAGGGGGCACAATCTAACCCACACCACTCTCCTCGTACGGATAAGGAAGTACATCTAAGGTATATTGGTAGGAAGAAGCTAACGTTTTCGAGGAGGTGAGAGTACATGTACCTGCTCATGGAAACTCAGCCGATCTCGTCGGAAACTTAGAGAGCGTGTCTCCGTGGACGTCGGGAGGGCGCTCTTCACGAATACCTTTTCTTCGTTCTAGTTTCCAAGCCTGGTTCCATTAACAATAGGCACAGCAAGCAGAAAGCCAACTTGGGATGAGGCCGGCTTGTCCCGAGGTGCCCCCTCACCCACTAGACGCGTCGCCAGCCCAAGCCTCGTTCTCTCCTTTGCAGAACGGGCGCAGTGAAGGTCCGGCCGAAGGGCTGAGGGCGCCCGGCTCAGCTGTGTGTGTTCGGCACCCCGCCCAGTACACAGGCTGGCAAGTTCGCCCTCGCGCACGGGCGCCTTCTGGCTGTGATCATTACGACGAGAAATAGTGGGCAAGTGGAGTCGCAGGCTTTCCAGGGAGGCCAGGGGAAGTTCCCAGGCCCTCTGCGGACGCGGCCCGGGCCGCTCTCCCCGTCTCTCTAATCCTCTCGCCTTCCAGGCAGCGCCCCCAAGGCTTTGCTCTCCATGTGGTTTTAGGGGTGCTTCGTGGTGCTGACCAATCACAGAAACACCCTGAGGTTCCCAGCAGCGCCCGGCTCCACGCTGGGCTGAGACCAAAGGACCCCGGGGTCCAGCGTCTGGCAGCGTGGCCTGCTGTCCTCGCCCCTGGGAGCCCAGCCGGTGCGGGCTCCTTTGAAGCCACTGGGAACTCTGTGCCCAGGGCTGCTCTCAGGGACCCCAGGCAGGATGACTCCGGGTCCCAGGAGCACGTGCGGGCGTAACCGGGACTTCCTGAGGCCTGGACAGAGGGATGGAGCCAAGGCCCTGCAGCAGGTCTGACTCATCAGCACTCAGTTCCTCAGCGCCTCGTTCCCCCGTCTCTTTGCAGTTCCTCTGTCATCTGTAAAACGGGACAGTTCCAGTGCCTCTCTCGTGGAGGGCTCGCAGTGAGCCCGGAGCAGGGTTCCGTGTAAAGCCCTCGGCCTAGCAAACACACACTCTGATGGGGACTCTGCCGCTTCCTCCCACGGGCTCCAGGAGTGTGAGCCCGCCGTGCCCTCCCTGGGCTGCTCGGGTCTGTACCTGCGATGCACCTAGAGCAAAGCCTGGCAGGGGCCCACCACGTCAGCAGACCCGCCGCATGCTCCAGGCAGCAACCTGGCCCTCTGTGCCAGTCTTCAGGGTGCCCACTGCCCCAGGGCTGCCTGCCATGGCGGGGCGGGGAGGAGGTAGGCTGGGCTGATGGCGCCTGAACCGAGGACCCGCTCCTGTCCTCCACGCCCTACGTCTGACGGAACCGGAGCTCAGAGCGGAAGTGAGGAAGGGCTGCAGGTGGGGTCTGAGCCCAGGTTACCTTTCCAGGGTCCACAGACCCCAAACCCTGAGGCCCAGTGGTCCAGGTAGGGCCGAGCCAGAGGAGCAGGGTCGGGCTGCGGAGCACTGAGAGAGCGGCCCTCAGATGGGCTGGTGACCGGGCTGGCGGCGTGTGCTGCTGCTCTTGCCGAGGACCCATTCCTTTCCCTGCTCTGCCCTCCCGGGGTCCCTCATCCTCCGCTGGCTTCCACTGGGTTGCAAAAGGGCCCTCGCCCACACACCAGGGGAGAGAGCTGGCTCCTCGGAGAGGTCTTTTCTTCTCCACAAGCCCCCAGCCCCTCTCCCCGCATCACATCTCCCTGGCCCCATTCCTCGACCACGCCCCCTGGCCAGAGGAATAAAGTTCTGACAGGTTAAGGTCTGACTTAGGCTGGGGGCAGGGTGGGCGCCTCCCCCACTACGTCTAAGTCACACAGAGGCTCAGAGAAACCTGTGCGACGCTCACCTACAGTCAGGCGTTGTAATGGGCCTGGGGCCGTGGTGAACAGGGCACTAGCCTGCGTGCTCCGGCGAGAGGTAAGAAACAGGGCAATGGCAGTGACACCGTGGTGAGGCCCACGTGGAGAGAGGACAGCTGCCCAGCCTGGGACGGAGCCCCTGAGACACAGCGAGGCGGACAGGAAGGACCAGGGCGGCAGGCGGGAGAACACCCTGCAGATTAGAGGGAGCATGACGGCTGCTGTGGGTGGGGACAGGCACGAGGGCACGCGAGCTGCACACAGGAAAAGTACGTCTGCTTAAAGTAGGACCAGTCTTGCAGTACACTGGGACTGCCTTAAAAACACCTCAACAATGTTAGAATAACACTACGAGCTTGGTGTCTAACTGCCACACTAAGCTCCCACGCCCACAAGACCAACGTGTGCAGTTCCTTCCCAGGATTCTGTGACGAAGTTTTACCGCGGCCCGCAGAGCCAGCTCCTGTGGCTGTCAGCACAAGGGGTTTGAGGCCCTGAACTCGCGTTCCCATGGAGACAGCAGGGGAGAGCCCTGCCATCATGTGGGCACAGGGTGAAACAGGAAGGCCTCCACTGTCCCTGCAGCAGGCCCTGGAGCTCAGGCCTCCCTGAAACAGCACAGTGGCCCCGGCTACCCTGCCGGGCCTCCTTCCCACCCTCCCCTTCCTCTTTTTTTGGAGAGTTTTTTGCTATAAGACGCTAGCCAGAAAGACAGACAGAGACAGAGAGACAGAAAGCAAGAAATCACCCCCCAGGGGGGATGGCCACGCCGCAATTCCTTCTCCATTCTCCTCTCGGAATCTTGGGCACGCACGCACACGCGCCCGGCGTGAGTTTAAGCCACCGAGTCCGTGACTTGAACTGCAGTCAGCTACATGGGAGTCCAGCGACATAGCCATTATGCCAACTGCTGGGGCATCGTCCTCCCCTTCCTAAGACCTCTTCTACCATCCTTAAACCAGGGGTCTGGTCCCAGGAAGCCGAACCGGACCATTTCTGAAATCCATTGCTGGGAGGTTTATTGTCCTCTCTCTCCTCTTGGGAGGGCAGAGCAGGGTGTGAGTGTCTTGGAGCGGTGACCCGACACTTCCCAAATCCAGACCAGTCTCTCGGGCCCAGTCCTGCAGGGCTACAGCTCCTTAGTCCAGGGAAACCCAGCACCTGTGGGAGGCTCTCTCTCTCTCTTGCGCAGCTATAAGACGCTAGCCAGAAAGACAGACAGAGACAGAGAGACAGAAAGCAAGAAATCACCCCCCAGGGGGGATGGCCACGCCGCAATTCCTTCTCCATTCTCCTCTCGGAATCTTGGGCACGCACGCACACGCGCCCGGCGTGAGTTTAAGCCACCGAGTCCGTGACTTGAACTGCAGTCAGCTACATGGGAGTCCAGCGACATAGCCATTATGCCAACTGCTGGGGCATCGTCCTCCCCTTCCTAAGACCTCTTCTACCATCCTTAAACCAGGGGTCTGGTCCCAGGAAGCCGAACCGGACCATTTCTGAAATCCATTGCTGGGAGGTTTATTGTCCTCTCTCTCCTCTTGGGAGGGCAGAGCAGGGTGTGAGTGTCTTGGAGCGGTGACCCGACACTTCCCAAATCCAGACCAGTCTCTCGGGCCCAGTCCTGCAGGGCTACAGCTCCTTAGTCCAGGGAAACCCAGCACCTGTGGGAGGCTCTCTCTCTCTCTTGCACGCTCTCTCTCTCTCTTTCTTCACTGTATTTCCTACCAAAGCCAAATTCTTTCTGCCGCCACCCTGACCTGGCCAGGCCAATTTTTCCTTAATGCTCAATTTCCCCTGCCAATTTGCAAGACAAGGGCTCTTCTGTCCCGCTGTTCGGAGGCCCCTCAAGTGCTGGCTCTCCTGGGCGCCCCACAGCTCACACAGGCTCTTCTCAGGCTCTGTTTGCAGAAGGAGCCTGGCACGGCCAAGCTCCGCTGGGCGGCAGGGAGAGCCTTCCTGCTGCACTCGGCCTGTCTAAGAGCTGTTTCTTTGGGCGTGGTTGGAGCAGGCCTGCTTCTCCTACAGCCGGCTGCGCATGTGGCCGGACTGCGTCAGGTCACACGGAGAAGGCAGGGCTGTCTGAAACTGCTCAGGCTCCAGCTGCAGAGCGGGGCTGTGGTCCAGACCGGGCCTCCAGACCCGAGGCCATGGCTGCATTTGGGCTGGCCCCTGTCCCACTGCCTCCTGGGGAGGGCCTCCAACTGGCCGAGGAGGCGTTGGGCCGGCCATCTCCCTGGGCACTTTGTCCTCTGGACTGGCTGGAGAAGTGGGGTGGCCACAGTTGGCTTTTCGAAGTCTCCCCAGAGCCCGTCCGGCCAAGTGTGGGGAAGACCGTGGTGTTTCCAGGCCCTCCCACTCCTGTGTCCTGCCTGGAGGCAGCAGGGCGTGGCCCTGGCAGACAGTGACCTGCTGGGTGGCTTTCTCCTCCGGGGTGCTCTCAGCCTCTGCCTGCCTCCTCGCACTCGCCGAGGGCTAGACTGCGTATGGACTGGGCAGGGGCCACAGACAGGGAGGGGTTCCTTCCGGAAGAGAAACACCAGCCTCCCCGGCCTTGCCCTCGTTGGCAATCAGGGGCAGGTTTCAATCTCACCATTGCGCCCGGGGTTTTCCTGTTTCATTCCAGGCTCCTCGAGATTGAAGGGGCAGAGCCGGATCAAGTTGCCCCTTTCAAAATCCTAGTCGATTCCACAAGAAATGGGAATAGCCAATCAGCATTGTCATCTGAGGCCACAATCACTTAACGGGGTTGTCGGGGGGACTTGACTTGGAGCACACTGGCTGTGGTCCCGACCAGGCCTCCAGACCCGAGCCCACGGCTGCATTTGGGCTTCACAGATGGCCCTGGGCCACGTGGGCCCAGTTTCTGCACAGAGCCCCAGAGGGCTCAGAAAGGCTCTGAAGGGAGCGTTCGAGAGCTCAGGCTATGGAGGGGACCAGGTTCGAGTCCCAACCCTGGCATAGATCAGCAGGCAAAGTCCCCACTGCTTCAGGTCTCCATGTCCTCATCTATAAAACAGGGACTTGCTAGGGTGGATCATGAATTCTAAAAGATGTGACACACAAACCGTCCTCCAGCTCCTGTGAGTGGGACCTTATTTATGGAGAGGGAGTTTTTTCTTTCTTTTTCTTTCTTTCTTTCTTTCTTTCTTTCTTTCTTTCTTTCTTTCTTTCTTTCCTTCCTTCCTTCCTTCCTTCCTTCCTTCCTTCCTTCCTTCCTTCCTTCCTTCCTTCCTTCCTTC
>NW_006159850.1:2807542-2811528 GCF_000334495.1 Tupaia belangeri chinensis | reverse complement strand
TGGAGAAAGATAGAAAGAGCACCCCCCCCCCAGCTGGGCATGGTCATGCCTCAATCCTGTCTCATTTCCCCATCCTGTTAGGGTTTTGGACACACACAGACACACACACACACGTGCTGGTGTCTTTCTCAAGCCGCTGGGTCCAGGATTTGAACCATGGTCAGCTGTGTGGGATCGGCTTCCCACGAGGGCGCGGGGCTGGCTTGCAGAGAGGGTCTTAGCAGGTGTGACCAAATCAAGACAAGGCCTTGCAGGAGCAGCGTGGGCCCTGACTCTGCCTGGCATCCTTCAGAGAGGAGGGGCTCGGGTCCAGACACAACGGGGGGAAGATGCCATGAGAAACAAATGCAGAGGCTGGCAGGACGCCCCGTGGGCCCAGGAGCCACTGAGCTGGGAGAGAGGACAGCGGCCTGCAGCAGGCTCCCCCAGAGCCTCCAAGAGGCTCAGCCCTGCCAAGACCTGGGTTTCAGACCTCTGGCCTTGGAACGTGAGAACATCGACTCCTGCTGGTCTAACCCCCACTGCTGGGTGTTTATTTGGGCCACTATGGAAACTCGATAGACTGCCTCCTGTGGAACTCGGTGACATGGCGTCCGGGCATTTGTGCACACAGTAGGTGCTTGGTGCTGTTCCAATGGCCCACACTGAGTGTCTGTCTGTAAGGCTGGCCCCTGGCGGGCTAGAGCAGGCACCATGGTGGGTCTGAGAGCGTGCTGGATAGCGAGGAGCTGAAGAGCCCTGGGTTTGAGGCGGGGGAGCTGTGGCTCGGGAGGAAGCCGGGCTGCCCGCTGCTCTTGCTGCTCCACTGGTTGGCACACGCCTCGCCCATGTTCCTCAGCCTCGGGCTGCTGGGTCCCATCTGTAAGGTGGGCGGTCGTGGAACCCTGTGGACTGGGGCTCGCACGTTGCCCAGGGGCTCTCGCAGGTGCACAGCAGGTGCTCAGGGAACGCAAACAGCCGCTGCTATGCACGGGCCGGGCTTCCCTGGGCCTGGCTTGCCTCCGGTGGGCATGGCGCCCCTTCAGTGCAGGACTCGCAGGCTCCTGTGCTTGGACAAGCTTTCCTATAGGGGGACGAGGACTGCGGGTCAGACCACATAAGGAACTGCTGGGAAGCCAGGACACACTTTCCTAGGCTTTCTGTGCAGAAATGCGTCATGACTTTTCTGACAACCAATATTTCTCATGAAACCTTAGCACCGAAATTGAGGTGTGCTGGAGGGGCAAAATACACACCTGGCTGTGAAGACACAGTACGGGAAACAGTGGGGTACCCCATCGTTATTGTTCTTTTAATATTGATGACACACGATGTTTGGGCTCTATTAAGTTAAATAAAATATGGCATTAAGATCAATCTCTCTCTCTTGTTTTTGCATTTTAAGCTGTGGGGACCAGGAAGTTGAAAACCACCTGAGGCTTGGGTTGGCACTCCTTTTGGACAGTGCTGGTCTAGACGCCGAACTGGAAGCTGGGCACTGGTCTGGGTTCTAGCCTCACCAAGGCATTTCTGGGCTCTGTGACCCTGGGGACATCCTGGCTCCATCTGGACTCGGGTTCCCAGTAGCACACTGAGGACTGGGCGGGGGTTCCGGGTACGGAGGAGAGCCTGGGAGGGCGGGGCTCTCAAAGCCACCAGACTAGCTGACCCCGATTCCTTTCTCCTGTGAGTGGGTGGTTGGGCTGAGGACAGCTCGTACCACTTCCCCTGCAAGGCTGGGCCTGTGCGACTTGCAACAGGGGTAGCGGGCACCGTCCTGCAGGCTGGTGACCGCACAGGGCCTTTCCTGATCGGCATGGCACTCTCTCACGGAGACGAGGGTCGGGGTTTCTGGCCTAGACTAGAAGAGTGTCTGCTTCCACCTACATGCACTCCCCTGCCGCCGGGCGCTCAGACCGCCCGCATCTGGAAGGAACGCCTCCAGAAGAAGCGCCAGTTCACGGATGAGGTGGGAGGCTGTGACTGGCGTGTGGTGGGGTCAGACTAGAGTGTTTCCTCATTGTCTACACCCGATAGACACCCTCAAAACCCCCGTCTCGGGTTCTCAGAGTTGGAGCACTCGCCCAATGGGCTCACGGGCTTTGCATGTCGTAGACCCTCAGCTCAGCGTCTGCATTCAGACCAGTGGGGGGAGCACCGGCAGCACCCCAGAAGAGGCTCAGGGCAGCATGACCTTGGCCTGGTGCTTTGATCCTGCCAGAGGAGGGGAGCAGAGGTAGCAGGTGGGTCCTGGTGTTAAGGTCAACACTTCCTGGGGCCAGCTGATGGCATAATGCTTGTCGTTGGACTCCTATGTGGTCAACGGTGGTTTGAGTCCTGGACTCGGCGGCTTAAAACTCATGCAGGGCATGTGTGCGTGCATGCCCAAGACCCCGAGAGGCGAATGGAGGAGCAGGGATTGTGGCATGGCCATCCGTCCTGGGGGGAGATTTCTCGCTTTCTGTCTCTCTGGTGAGTGCACACGCCCTATAGCAAATATCTCTAAAAGAAGAAAAAGGCGAAAGAAGAAAAGAGCAACACGTCCTCTCTACTGTCCCTCCCTCCTGTTTGCTGGTGGGACAGAGGACCCGAGAGGAAACCAGAGGACACAGAGCACAGGTGGGAGGAGCCTGGGCCCCGAAGGAGTGTATGCCCGGAGCAGGCAGTGCTGGGAGGATGTGGCACTGCTGGGCTCGGTCTCAGCAGCCAGCACACAGTGGCCACAGTTCTGGGGAGGGACTGGTTCTTGCTTGTCCCACGGGGCACCACTTTCAGCGCTTGGGGGACTGAGGGGGCACGGCCTTGGTTCAAAAGCCCAGGCTCTCCCAAACTAGCCTGGCCTTCTTGCAGAGCTTCTTCGTGGCCAGGGGTGGGGGGGTCGCCAGGAAGGCCCACTGCCGGCCGCCCAGTGGCCCTTCTGGACTGCCCTCTGCTTCTCCCCCCCGGGTAATCAGCTGCTGCGGCTCAGAGGTTGGCGGGGGGCCGAGGCGTTCTCTCCACATGGAAAAGAAGAACATAAGGTTACAAGTTCCGAGCTGTGGAAACCACCTAGAACTCCCAGCTGCTCGCCAGCACTACCTCGGGCGTCTTGGAGGGCCCACGGCCCCCCAGGCACCAGGATGCCCACCTCCCCTCGGCCCCGACCTCTTCTCCCCCTGGGCCCTGTTTGGCACCAGAGGAGGGCCTGGAGGATGCTGGAGGCTTCTGGACTTCCCGGAGATGGAGTCTGGAGGGTGTGTGGGGGTGGACAGGGTAGGAAGGAAGGGGCCTGGGCCGCACCAGGGGGTTCCTAGAGTGTCCTGGTCACAGGATGGCACTGGGGAGCCTGCGGGACTCTCTGTGCCCCCAGCTTTCCAGCCGCCCTGGTACTCATCACTGATGGAGACGCTAGTGACCTCCCTGAGTCACGTGGATGTGACCACGTCGATGGTGAGGAAGCTCCAGGCGGGCCAGGGACTTGTGGCTGCGTCCTGTTCTCGGCCCACGGCGGGGCTGGGGCCTTTCCTCAGCCTGCGCCCCAGCACACACAGGCAGCTTAGAGGAACACTGCTCTAAATGCGGCGGGCCGGTGTGCACTGAGCGTGGCACGCTGGGACGCGACTCCGCATTCTTTGACACCCTCCCACGGGGATCCGTGTCGCCTGCCCTGGAACCTGGCTCCACGCTGCCCAAGCCATTCCTGGAGACAAGTCCCGGGTCATCCCTAACTGGTCTGAAGGGTAAGGAGCCTCCCAAGAAAGGAAAGGCTGAGCCCTCCCGTGGCTCCTGTCGTGGCTGGGTATGGCCACGGGCTTGTCTCCAGGGTTAAGAGGAACCACACCCCCTGTGCAGGGACAGATGGCCCCATACCACTGGGAGCTGGGGCTTGGCCTGTGTCACTCAGAGTTAGCAGCAGCTGTCACCTGGCCCGGCTCCCAGCTGAGGGGATGGGACATGGCCAACCCTGAGGTCTCCCTTTCACTCTATGCCTCCCCTCGCCCCTCCCAGCGCCCCCACGTGACCTCTGC
>NW_006159850.1:2792027-2807083 GCF_000334495.1 Tupaia belangeri chinensis | reverse complement strand
CGGTTCTGTCTGTCCCTGAGCTCGACGGCCATGCGGTCACAGAGCACACACACATCCAGGTCTGGATTCTCCTGACCATCATATGCTTGTGGGAGCATGGTTTCCAGTTTCCATATTCGGGGTGGCATAGTATTTCACAGGGAGCCTGTCCTGACATACTCACCCGTTTTACTGTCCATGGCTTTTGGGGAGGGCAGCCTCGAATGTCCTGCCCCTGCCTTTTGGAGACGCACGTCCCAGTGCCGGGACGCGATCGCTGCTGCAGGCAGGGTGTGCTTTCTGCAGGGCGAGCTCCGCAGCCGTCCTCTTCTACAGGGCTCTGAAGCCTTGCCAGCCCCGTCGCCTTGAGAGCCCGCCTGGGCCGCCACAAGCAGGCCTTTTTAAAGGGTTTTTCTGCACAGCTGTTAATAGCCACAGGATTCTTGGCGACATAAAGCGCACTCCGAGGCGGATAAAGGAGACTGCGAGAGCTCTTGTTCAAATAAACGGCCCGTCTTCTGGCTTGGAGGGCGAGGCGTTCCCGATCGCGAGCCTCTTCTGGGGCTTCTCGCTTCACCCTCACGTCTCAGTCCTCACATGAGCCCTGGGGGTCTGTCCAACCTGTCAAGAACACCTCTATCCGGGATCCTTCCGGGGGTGCAGGGGTCCCTGACTTCGGATGTGGCCTCTGGCTCAGCCTCTCTGCCCCTCCCCCCGGGGCAGCCGGGAGCCCCTGCCCCGCGGGTGTCAACTGCAGAGGAGCCCAGAGATGCCGGGGCTGACTGCGGCTCCTCGTCCCTCGCCCCGGCTGCAGATATGGAGGCTCCACTATCTGGGGCTCCTGCCTGGTGGCTTGGGCTGCTGGGCTGCCACAGGAGCCTGAGGGCTGGGTGGCCACACCTCCCCTGCTAGGGGCTCCTTTAGCCACCGGCTGCAGGGACATGGGTTCTGCCCCTTGACCTTTAACCCCGGGTGCCTACAGCTCCCTGCTGCTGTTGACTCTCTGGCAGGCCCGTGCCCCGTGTGTCCCCAGCTCTGTCCTGTGCACTGTAAAGTGTCCTGCTCCACGTTCTTTCCACTTCGGCCTGATGGGGTATCCCCGTTCCTGCCAGGACCGGGGTAACATCGGGGACGGCCAGCACGGGGCCCTCCTGCTCGTGGGGTCCCTTTCTGGCGCCCGGGACACCTCTGGCCATAGACGGGGTCCGTGGGTCTCTTGGTCAGCAGAATCTGACTCCCAAGGGCCCCTGTACGTTGTCCCCAGAACTATGACTCTGCTGCCAGGGACCTGCCCTGGAGAGGGACTTTGCACAGGATTGAGTAGGGATTTTGAGATAGGGCTCCTCTTGGAGGGGCTGTGCTTTGGGAGACAGTGGGGGCCCTGGGGCAGTTAAAATGCGCAGGCCCGTTCTCTAGATAAGGAGGTGCTGACGGAAGGAGCTGGTCTTGCCAGGGCAGGCCAGGGGTGGGTCACCGCGGGGCTCGTCTGACGGCTCCTAGCTCCTGACCCTCCCTTTGGCAGGCCTGCTTGCTCATTAAACCTGCTCTAATGGAGTCCCTGGGCTTGCTCTGGCTGGCACGAGGGACTCTCAGCCAGGGCAGCCCTTGGCCGGTTCCTGGACACCTGCGAAGCTCTTAGACTGAGTGGTGGGGGCAGAGGGGACCCCACAGAGCACCAGGTGGCCAAGCCCCTCGTCTCTGGGTTCCCAGAGTGCTGCACTGAAATAGCAGAGCCACGTGGTGCGGTGTTTCAGACACGGGTCGGACCGCTTTGGCCGTCTGCAGAAGGCATGGCTGCCTCCCAGGAAAGAGAAGCTCGCATACAGAGCCTGCCTCTGAAACACTGCCATGGACCCTCCTGGGACCAGTGACCTGCCCGCCCTGGCCCCCTGCGCCTGCACTGCACTATGCTCCCAGCTCCCCTTGCAGCTGGCTGTGGCTACGTGACTAACTTCTCACCAAGAAACAGGCGCAGAGGTGACAGCCGGGGCACCCTCCTCACTTTCCTCCTCTGACGGTCCCTGGCCATGCCAGCCCACCTCAGCCAGGCCATCACAGCTACAACTTCCGGCGTGCTGGGCCGTGAGTCCCTGAACCACTGTGGGGAGCTGAGTGGCCTCTGACTCGCATTGTTCGGCGAGAGGGAAGGAAAGTGCCCCGGCCGTCAAGGACCAAAACTACTTGCTTGTACGTTTTGGTTACGGCAGCTAAGCCGTCACTCTGGTAAGACACACGTCAGACGAGCTGCCCCGCTCGCGGCTGGACAAGCGAGGCCCAGAGATGGGAACGGTCTGCTCGTCGATTGGCTTGTCGGCGGCGCCACCAGCTGGAAGCCAGGCCTCTTAGGGCTCGACGGCTGCTGTCTCAGCTGGTGGAACGGCAGAGGCCGTGTGACCCAGGAGCGAGGGCACGTGGGGGTTCCGACTAACACAGGGTCGGAGTTGGGGCGAGGCTGTGCCATTCACCCCAGAGCTCGGAGGAGCTAACCCCCTTTCGTTTTCTTTCAGGCCCCGTAGCTGCTAGGATGTCCTGCGTGTAAGTCCTCAGCACGTCCTGCACAAGCTGTCACGTGTCCACAGTTGTCCCAGGCACGCAGTTCTCGCAGCACCAGCCTTGCGCCTCATCCTCCGCGTGTCTTCCTGAACCCCTTTGGGGAGGTCTTCCCCAGCCTGTGGATCAAGGAGAAGCCCAGGCCTTCAGCTTGGCCTCTAGAAGGCCTTGCCCAGCTGGGCAGCCCCCTGGCCCCATTTCTGCCACAGTCAGGAGTGCCCTTGGCCTCCTGGGCACCCCTTCGAGGCTTAACACTAACATTCCATAGGCCTGGAACTTTCAATTACCTTTGTTCTCAGCATTTTCTGCCTCCTCTTACGGTGCTTAGTGGGCATTCCAGCCCCACCTGACTGCAACCGTGGGAAGATACCGTGAGCAAAACCTACCTCGCTGAGCCCATCAGTGACCAGAGCTGTGAAACCGTGCCTCGGGACCGTTAGTGTCTCGTGGGCGGCTTGTTACGCAGCAGTAGCTTACTGAGACACTGCTTTGTGGGGCGCGTATAACCACCAGGCCAGCAAGTCTATCCACAGCGGAGTAAGCGCTCCGTAACCGCGCAGGGGCCTGGAGAGCATGGGCTCCTTTCTAGCTGGGTGACGTTGGCAGGGGACGTGGCCCCGTGGTGCCTCAGTTTCCCCTGCCTTACAACAGCGACTGCGGTGGTGCTGACCTCCTAGGTGCTCGTGAGGACTGGGAGAGGCGGCCTGGCTCAGCCCTCAGCCCACAGCCAAGGCTCACCAGCCCAGGCCTCACTGCTGCGAGTCCCTCCGCAAAGGCTGAGGAGGATCAGGCCAGCTCTTTGCTTTTCAGGAGACTCATCTGCAGCCGGGCAGGAGGGTGGGAGCTGGGGCCCAGGGCTGCTCCCACTGCCCAGGACAGGCTGCACTGGAGTCCTCAGAGCCCTCTCGTGAGTCCTTGCGGCTAGACGTCCATCCTGGCCAGAGGTGGGCGGAGCGGGTACGGTCGGGGCCCAGGAGGGGGTGCTCGTGCTGTCCCGTGTCCCTCTCCCTGCATCCCCGGCTCCTCTCCTGTCAGCTGTTGACAGGAGGAACGTCCCCAAGGTGGTCTGGAAACGCAGAAGGAAGTGCTGCGGGGTAGTCAGCCCTGCAGGGGTGCCGGGGGCCCTGAGCAGGACTGGGACAGGGGCACTGCTGCCCGGCAAGGTCGAGCCCCGGCGTGGGTGGCTCCCCCTTGTGCCGGGCCCGTCACCCCCACCATCCCCGCCTGCTGCAGCACCCCAGGGCCGGGCTGCTTATTCCACTGAGCGAAGGAGGACGCGAAGGCTCTGAGAGCCCGGCCCACCTCCTGCTGCACCATCAGCGAGGCGAGCCCGCAGAGTGACAGCGCGGGCACGGGGGCGAGTGCGAATGGGGACAAGTCGGGAGGGAGGAGATGTCGCTGTCGGGAGCAGAGGCCAGCGTCGACATGGGCGTGAGTGGTCAGACACGGTGTCAGGCGGAAGCAGGCTGGGTGGGGTCACCGTCAGCCGAGTGCCGGGGCTGAGCCAGCCCTTGGGAGCCAGCAGAGCCCGGTCAGAGGGTGGAGACGTTCTTAAGGCTATTTTGAGCAGCACCCTGGCCCTCGGAGCCACAGTGGGGGTCAGGTCCAGCTCATCGGCATGGTGCCGGCCCGCATCGTCCTGGGGGCTCCCTGGCCTCCGGTCTCTCCTTGCTCATGTGGCTTCATCAAAGCCAAGAACTGTTGGAAACCAGCCGGCCTCTGTGCTGCTCCGGAGGGCAGAGGGCATGGGGCGCACGTGCCTGGGGAGAGCCTGGCCCCAGTGGGGAGGAGGAGTTGAGCTCTGGGAGTGCCTTGCAGGGAGGCCTGTGGGTGGGAGGCCCTCTGCCTGGCAGGCCGGGCCAGCAGCCAAGGGCCCCAGGTACATGCTCTGGCTGCTGGTTCCTGCGTGTGGGCTGGGCCGGGTGACTGGATCAGAGCTGGTGGCCCAGGGCCAGAGCCCACCCAGATTAGACCCCCTCGCCTCTCCCAGCTGGTGGCAGAGACGTGGCTGTGGTGGCCAGCAGGGAGGTGGCGGCCACGTGAGGTGAGGGTCTCCGGAGTCCTGGGCCAGCATCAGCAGGCAGGAGCTCCAGCCCAGCCCCCACTTATCCTAGGCCCCTTCGGCGCCCTCCTCACACCACGTACCTGGCACGCCGTGCCCTGCCCCCGGCCCTGCCCCCCTAGCCTGCTCCCCTGAGCTGCAGCTGCTGCCCCCTCCCAGCCTGCCTCAGGTACAGCTCCCTCCTGCCACGGCCTGGGCCACACCCTGATCCCACGGTCTCCGCCCCAAGGGCTCTTGCTATGCAACTATTCCACTTAAAGTATCTCAGAGGCAATAATGCTATTGGGTAAAACTCATTTCAACCAGCGGGAAGACACGGGGGGCGCAAAGGAATTCTCCCCTCGTCCTCCACTCCTGAGTTTCTCATGCCTCCCAGGGCAAGGAGCTGCGAGGCTCCCACGTTGCGAGCAGGCGCGGCAGGTGGACAAGCACCTGTCCTGCTCCTGAGGCTGTCCTGGTCCTCACAGGCTCATGGCCCTTCGGGAGAGGCCCTGGCCTCGGCTGACGGGCAGCGCCCAGGCTGAGAGCAGCCCTCGGACTCGGCCGGCAGCGAGCCTGGGGACTCTCCTGCGCCCCTGGGAGGATAACCCTGGCCACACAGCAGTACTCCTGTGAGGCTCGGAGGGCTCGGGGCCCCCGTTGTCAGAGACAGGTGGTCAGAAAAGTGGGGCCCTGAGAACAGGCGAAGGAGCGACCGGCCAGGGAGGGGCCGGGGACCCGTGTTGTGTGGTCACAGCCAGGCTTGCCTCGTGAGGTTCTCGAGGGCCGTGGGAAGAAGCAGGGGAGCCGTTGCATCTCATTATGAGCCAGAGCTGCCAGCCCGTGGGGAGGGAGAGCCCCCTATTCCTGGATCGTACAAGCGGGGCAGCGGCTTCTGTGGACTGAGCACTGGGCGAGGCATACGGTTAGGTTGGACCCTGCCAGGCGGGCACAGGGGGAGAGTGCACAGAGCCCGCCCAGCGAGCCTCTGCTTTACAGGGCCATCCCTACTGCTCGCTGATGCCGCGGTGGGTTGTCTGTGTCCGGTTTTGCTGTTTCTCTCCCTGGGCAGCACGAGGGGTACAGGACAAGGCCCTAACCCTAGGGCCAGGAGCCCATGCGGGCAGTGGTGCCCCTGGGGAGGACAGAGGGCTATCTCTGGCCAGTGGAGTTCATCCACTTGTTTCAAAGAGCCCTTGCCCCGCCCTGCTGACATATCTGGTGGTGGATGAAATCCAGGTGGGCTGCCTGGCAGCAGTAGTGGGAACCTGTGACTGAAGCCCGCCCATTCATTATTGAAGGATGGGCGAGTGCCGAGGGCAAAGGGCAGGCAGGAAACCAGCAGCCCGCCGAGCCCCCTCCCAGCAGCTGCCTTGGGCAGAAGCCGCTTCCTCTCTCGCCCCACGCTGCGGGAAAGGAACTAGACCGTGTTCCTGGACCGGGAAGGAGAGGAAGGGGCCGGTGTGAACCCTGAAGCCTTGCCCATCCCGCGCCGGCTGTGAGCCGCATGGGAGCCCGCGGGCGGAAGCCATGGTCCCCAGCTGCTTTCTCAGGTCGGGGCGCAGCAGGGACTCGGCTTAGCTGGCAGGACCAGATTCTGGTCTGCAAGGACTCCTTCTAGGAGGGGAGCAGTGAGTGCGGCGTGCGCCCCCTGGGAGGCTTTGGCGGCTCAGACGCCGCACATCCGGCCACATTGGAGGTCTTCCCGGGGCGGGCACCTGAGCAGGCACCTAGGCAGCCCTCGCCTCCCGACTGGCCGTGCACCCCCGGCATGGCGCCGCTTGCCCATCTGTGTGCCTGGTGGGCCATCCGGTGACATCGACCCTCTCCAGCCCGCGCGCAGGGTTAGCTGAGTTTATGTGTGGCGCAGCTGCTCTGACAGTCACGGACGTGTGGGTCCTGGAAACGGCCGCTACTTCCCAAGGGCTCCTAGCGGCCCGCATGGAGGGCTACCACAGTCCTCGTGCTGGGGACAGCAGCCGGCTACCCGTACCCCGACCTTGCTGTTACCAGTGCGCACGCTTGGCTGCAAGAAAACCCGGTTAGGAGCCTAGAGAAAAGCTGCCCAGGGTCCCTCGGCCTGCCCGCGGTGGCCGAGGGCAGAGCCCAGGCTCTGAGTCACCCAGAACCGAGCGAGCATCACACCGGGCAGCAGGTCAGCCTGGGGCTCCTGGGCAAACGGGGTGTGCACCAACTTCCAGGGTCTGGAGACCAGGCACACGCACCCACGCACGCAGGAGTCCCCCCAACTGCCCGCTGCCTTTTGGTTTCAGAAAGTCCAGCTGGAAGGTGATTAGCGGGCAGCCTCAGCCAGGAGGCCGGAGCCGGGAGGGGTGAAGTGGCACTCTAGACAACAGGAAGGGGGCTGGAGGAAAGGGGAGACCCCAGCCAGCAGGGACATCGAGGGGCCAGGCCCAGCCTGAGGGTGAGCAGGCCGAGGGCTGGGATTCATAGCCCACCCTAAGTTGCAGCGGGCCACGTTGAACGTGCCTGGGCTTGGTGGAACCCGAGTTGAAAAGTCAGCCGTGAGAGACAGGAGGAGCGGCCGGGGAGAGGTGCAGGTGACCCTGGGGAGACACCGTGGCTTTACGAGGCAAGTTCAGCGTGCTGTGATACGAAGGTGGATGTCTCCGTGCCGGGAGACGCCTGCCGCCGTCCGCAGGGCTAAGCGTCTGGTGTCTATACGGCTGCACAACCATCTACCAGCTCAGAGGATTTGGCAAAAGCTGGCAAGCGTGGAGTCTAATTGCGGCCCCATGAGATGCACTTGCTTTTATCTCCATTATTCTCTATGCTTGAAAAATTGCATAAAATGAAAACTACCAAGGGGGTGTCTGAGCCCCGTGGCAAGCATCTGGCGTGGGCTAATTGCCGACCACGCGCCGTCCTCCGCACACACTCAGCTGAGCACCCACCTCCGCCCTGGTCCCAGGCTGCGTCTGGGCCCCGGGCCTGAGGCAGCAGGAAGCAGCCGGCCACTCGTCCGGAGCCTGGACTCCAGTACCTGATGCTGTACCCAGGAGGGCCACACCTCGTTCCCACAGCCTGCTGCCTGCCTGGCAGGTCCCTGCATTTCCAGCTGTCCCCAGAGCCGTCCAGCCCTGGGCAATGGAGCCAGGGAGTCCCACAGCCGCCCCAGCTCTTCCTCCGGCACATTCAGATGTCAGCGTGTGAAAAGTGCTTTCCTCCTCTGGGGGCCGCTGGAAAGTGCTGATGGGGCCAGCTAATTACGGCCCCGCCGCCTGCTGAGCGAGGTGACAGGGCAGGGGTCAGGGTGCAGGGAGGTGGGGGCGAGGGGCCGGAGACAGCTGCTCTTGAGGCGTGAGGCCTTCACGGGCGGCCGAGGCTGGGCCTGAGTCGCTGAGGTTGGCACCAGCCAGTCCGGGGCTGCCTGTGGTCAAACTGGGAGACCATGCACAGCAGGACGGTGTTGGGGTGTGGCCGTGGGCTCTGATGTGCAGCCTGGATGGGAGTCCAGCTCTGCTGCGCCCCAGCCTCTCCGTGCCTCAGTTTCTCCACTGTGGAATGAAGACGGGGCGGGGGGCTGGCAAGATGGTGAGCACAGCCGAGGAGCCAGTGAGCGCCGAGTGCTTGATTGCGCGGCCACCACGGGGAATAGCCCGGCAGCTCAGGTGCTCGGCGCTTCACTGTCAGACCAGGAAGTCACTCCAGAGGCCCTTGGCGTGGAAGCAGGAGGGATGAGGCAGGTAAGGGTGGCTGCGCGGCACTGCAGGAGTGTACCAGGAGACAGCCCCGAGCCCGCCAGCCGGACACACAGCGGCTCTGAGACGGGGAATGGGAGGAAGGGCAGGTCTGCAGCACACGGTTGGTGCCATGCGTGTGCAGCTGGAATCCCGTGTGGGCTGTGCACGTGCGTGCACGTGTGTGCCCAAGTCAGATGGACTGGAGAAAAGGACGAGAAAGGCTGTGGGGACCGCGCCCCACGGGGGTGCTGGCTCTCTCTGACCAGCCACACGCCTCTGGCAATTACAAAGACAGAAGAGAAAAGAGAGAAAGGACGAAGCACTATGCCTTCTGCGGCGTGGGGGCCTGAGGTCATGGCTAAGCGAGCTCGGTGCCTCCAGGCCAGGGCCACGTAGATGGTGTCCGGCAAGGGCCATCAGCAGAGACGGAGAGGAAAGCGTGGTCACCAGGAGCCGGGGCGCCGGGAATGGGAGTGACAGTTAAGGGGTCCCATGCTTCTTTGGGTGACGAGAATGTTCTAGAATTGGATGTTGCCTGCACACCCCGTGAACCTAGGCCTGTGTGCCCCGAGGGGTGAAGCGCACGCGTGACTCACTGAAGCTGATATGGAAAAGGGAGGGCGCGGAACACGGGAGCCTTACGGTGTGTGCTCGTGTCACCCAGTGACTGTCCGCGGTCGACTGCTCCTCCTCGGCAGCCCAACGCTACCCCCGTGCCATGCCGCGTGGTGCCGGGGCAGCCAGCATGCCAACGCGTGCTGTGTGGTGCCCGGGTGGCCGTGCCGAGTCACTGCCTGCCAGAGAGCTGGAGCCGGGGCATTGCGGGGCCCCGCGTTGTGGGTGAACGCTGTTGGCAACTTCACGTGGTCCCTCCTCGCTCACCTTGTGCCTTGATGAGAGCTGTGGTGTGGGCACCTCCCGTGACAGGGGCTGGGCCGGGTTTTCCCAGGCACTGTCGTCCTTACAGTGATTTGTGGGGAAAGCCTGCAGGCCCAGTCTCCAGGGAACGCTCAGCCAGAGGGGGCTGCGTGCGGTGAGCAGTGGGGTGGCTTCGGGATGGGCCTAGGGCCAGTTGTGGGCTCCATGTGTCCAGGCCTGAGCCCGCGTTAGCAGGTCTGGACGGCCTGACTGCGTTTTGGCCAGGCCCAGCCATGCTGGTGCGGTTGGTGACTGGGGCCACCCTCCCTGCTGCTGCAAGGGACAGGTTGAGGAAGGGACGCCCCCCCCCCACTCCCTTGTCCCTATGGGGACCAACATGCTTCATGCATCCCACCCACCTGTTTCTGGCCTGCGCCTTGTGGGTGCCAGGCCCTGGGTACACACCGTGGCCTCTGACCCAGGGACCAGGGGTCAATAGGTCTCCATTTGTCATCATGACCTAAGCCAGGGGCAGGCAGGGCCCCTTCCTGAGAGGAAATGGGGTGAGGGGCGGTGGTGGCCTTGGCCACAGAGGCCTTCACCCGGCACCACTGGCGGCCGGACTCAGGCGGAGGGCGGGGAGGGGGCGGCAGGAGGCAGTGGGTTACAGCTTCGGGCATGGACGAGGCCTGCCGTGGCCCTTGAGTGCTCAGGAACATCGGGAAGGCCATTTTCTCCTGGCTCTGGCTGTCCATGTGGCCTCTCCCACAGGTGGCCAGGCAAGAATCAGACGAAAGGGACCTCGGGCAGCCTGAGAGCCAGGCCCGTGGGGCTCCTGAGGCAGGGACAGCTGTGGGGGCACCAAGTGTGTGCGTAACACCCTGTCCAGGCTTCGCGGCGAGGACCGCCACCACGGAACGGACTTTCTCATACTCTGCCGCATGCCAGATTTGGAGGGCCTGGTGTGTCTTCACCACTCATGTGGGATGGGGCTGGGCATGGGGCAGACGGGGGTGGTGTGGCAACTACCCGAAGTCGGCCCCTGCAGCCGTGTGGCCTCTCCCTGTGAGAAATCACCCCCCACCGAGGGATGGCCGTGCCTCAGTTCCTTTTCCTCCATCCTTCTCTTGGGATCTTGGGCACGCACGCACACGTGCCTGGAGTGAGTTTTAAGCCATCGAGCCTGGTACTTGAACCGGCCAACTACGTGGGAGTCCCGCGATATACCCACTGAGCTGCCTGCTGGTCTCTGTCGCTGTCTTGTCAGGAGGATGCTCGTCCTCAGGTTGAGGGCCTCCCACCCGCTGGGACTCACGCAGCGGATCGCGTCTGCCACGGCTCCGTCGCAGCCAGGTTGCATTCTGAGCTCCGGGCTGGCCGTGGCTTTGGGCACTGTTCTGCGGCACGCCCCCCGGCGCCCCCCCCAGCCATAAGGGCCCCAGGGCTCTGGGGTCCCCCCACCCCCTGTGCTCACGGAGCCCCTCAATGCACAGGAGCCCGGGGGGTGGCCGCTCTGCATTCCTGGAGCACGCTCTGACTCAGGTGTCCACAGGGGTGCTGGGTGGCCTGCTCCCCACCCCGCTCCCTTCTGCCCCCTCAAACACTTGCCGTCCCGCCAACCAGCCAAACGCACCCACGCTCCGAGGCTGCACGGGCCGTTCCCTCTGCCAAGGGCACTCTTCCCTCTGGGCTCCTCGCCCCTCAGGCTCTGCTGGGAGCGGCCGCCTGCCTCTCCCGTGGCACGAGCACCGCCCTGCTTGCCTGCACTACGCAGGTGACTGGCAGTGCAGCACGTACGCACCAGCTTGTCTCGTCAGTCCGCTGTCACCTGTGTGGGCTCTCGGGCCTGCCCAGGTGGTGCTCTGCCCACAACGGGCGGGGCGAGGGTGTGCCGGCCGGAGCGGGCGCCTGAGAAGCGCTGACCACCAGGAAGAGTGGGAGTGAGCTGGGTGGGGAGAGGAGCTCCTTTAAACCCTTTGCAACCCAAATCTTGCCGATGGGCCACACCGCCTCTGTCCACCAGGGGGCGGCCAATGCCCAGCGGCCTGAACTCTGCTGTCCCCAGAGGGCTCCTTTCTTTATTCCTCTTTGAACCTATTTTTGAAGTTTAATGGAGGATTTTATTTATTTATTTATTTTTTAAAGAAAAAACAGCCCCGCTGGGGAAACGTCCTTGGTCTGACGCACAGTCGGCCAGTGCTTCTCTGTCCTTCCACGGCAGCCTCTCCCTGGCCCCTCCGGGAGACGGAGACCAGGCCTTGGGTTTCTGACCAGTGCAGACAGGACCTGGTGTCCAAAGAGGTTTGGAAGTCGATGAGTGCGACAGCTCGTCACTGCTGCCCACAGGCGCCACGGTCCCAGGAGCCGGCGGTTGGAAACTGCCCCAGTGACGGTGCGCACTGGGGAGCCTCCTGCAGGGGCGGCAGGGAGCCCACGGTGACTTTAACTGGTCCTGCTTAGCTGTGTGGTCTTGGGCGAGTCACTCGAGCTCTCTGGCTTGTCCGGGCTTCTGTCAAATGGGGGTGTCAGAGGAACTCATCTTGGCGGTCTTTCAGCACAGCTTGACGGGAGGGAAGGGCGAATGCCTAGATAGGGCAGGCCCTCCAGAGACACGGGGAGGTGGGGATGGATGACGTCGGCACTCTGTGTGGGTCCCAGATGTGACGAGCAGGGCCCCGGGTGACGGGCAGGGCAGCAGGAGCTGAGTGAAGTCACTTGACCTTCTCATCCCTTCAGCTCCTGCTCTGGCAGAGAGGAAATGTTCACACAGCGGCCCACATGGACACCCGCAGGCCCGGTCGCAGCAATTAGTGAGGATGAGGGTCCAGCCTACCCAGCGCCAGGCCATGGCCTGGGGGTCAGGCAGACAGCAGGGCCTTTCTCCAACACACGTGTGACTTTGGCGTCTGGAACCCTGGGCTTGCTTCTCCATCGGAGAAAGGCAGAGGCTGGTGAGTTGGCCCCAGGACTCCGTGGAGCCCCCTAAGCAGGTGCCTCGCCTGGTGGTGACATGCAGGGAGGGGAGTGGCCGTGCAGGGGTGCCTCAGCAGAGAGCTGCCCTGGACCCTCATTCTGGCTGGCTCAGTCACGAGGGCTCCCGAAATCTCTCTAGTTTTACATTAATTAATGAGTAAACAATACTTACGGTGCACCGCCAGCTCACCAGGCCCCCCCTGCAGAACTATCTCCAGGGCGGCAGCCCGGCGGGCGACTCCATTCCCAGGCTTCTTTGCACCCAGGAGGCCCGTCCTCACTGCAGAGCGTGAGGAGAGGGCCGTCTCTTCTCACCGCGGAATTTAGAAAGTGGGTTGTGTTCGCATGGAGGTCCTGGCTGGACGCCGAGGCTCAGATGCCCACGGATAGCAGAGCCTCAGACTGAGGCCCGGGTTTTCCAGCTGCCATGTGGCAAGGCTGACTGCCTGGGGACAGCCATGCTGGCTGGTTTATGCATGAGACGCGAGCTGTCTTGTGCTGACGCTGAGGCGTGGAGGGCGATTGGTGTAGCAATGAACCCCCCAGTGCACCCGGCTGCTCGGTACCAGCCCAGACTGGCACGGGCAGTCCATCCTCAGCAGGGCAGCACAAGCCGCAGGGCACCAGGACTTGGCGACTGTGGGGCCGGGTCTCCCTGCAGCCTTCTGACGGCCGTGCTGGCTGGTCAGAAGGTGGAGCTGGGAGCTGGGGCCATCTGTCCCTGGAAAGGCAGAGCTGCCGTGACATGCGTCCTGGGTCCATGCCAGTCCCCGTGAGTCTCTGCATGGAGCTGGTCTGCTCGGGAGTGTGCGACCTTGTCCTCGCTGACCACATCTGCAAGGACTCTGCCTCTAAGTAAGTCGCACGTGGAGAGTCCAGACGGCACCGTCTGGAGGACAGCGCCACCCAGTATGTGAAGAAGCCCTGGCATGGAGGTGCCACGTGGGAGTCGTCTGGCACTGATTTGTCCGGGTGTGGGAGGGCCTCCGTGGACCCCATATCCATCTGGGGGCCGAAACCACAAGGCTGCATTTCTGGGCTCCTCCTCCCCCAGCATGAGGCTGTGTAGGGACACAGGAGACCCAGGGGTGCTTCGTTCCCTTGCGTTACGACCATGACGGCTCCAGTGGACGAAGGGGGGGGGGCTCTTCGAAAAGTCATGGAAAGGCTCATTATGAAAAACGGTCCATGCCCCTCCAACTTCTTGGGTGTACCGAATTAAACTCATGCTTAGTTCCACATTCCGCAGCTCTGGCTGTGCGCCCTTGGGCAGTTGCTTAGCCTCTCTGGCCTCGGCTTTCCCAGCTGTGCCGAGGGATGGCACGTAGCATCTACTCTGTGGGGCTGCTGTGAAGACCAGCTGGGATGATGCTGGGTCGTCCAGGAAGTCAGAACTATTTTTCGGCTTTTCTCTGACCTTCCCGACCACCTAATACGTGCGAAGGGTTTGGTGCTCCGGAGAGGTCAGCTCTTGTTTGGCAACTGTGAGGATTCGAGGGCTGAGCTCTCCAGGCTGCTGTGGGGTGGGCTTGGATTTCCGCCCTTCAGGCAGCCCTCTCATGTGGGCAGGCCCCGCAGTCCCAGCCAGGGGTGCACTGCGCCCCTGTCCTGATGCCTCTGCCCCAGTCCCTCATTCTCTTCTGTTCCGCTTCCCTCCAGCACACCCAAGGCCATGGGGACTCTTCCCACCTCCCGTTCTGCTCCTTGCAGGCCTAAGACGGGGAGCGAACTTGGGGACCGAATCAGGCAATGTGACCCTGCTGCATGGACAGCAGCCCTGTGTGTTCTTTCCCACGGCAACTCAGGGTGTGGGGCTCGGCCAGTCGGGGCCTCTAGAATTTGTGTCCCCGAATAGGTCACACGGCAGGTGCTGTGGGTGCTGGCCTCTCTGGCTCCAGGTCCCACTGGCCCATCTCTTCCTGAGACTCAGAACCAGTTGGCAGCCCTGCCATCTGGGACATCTGCCCTCCTGCCACCCTACCTACGACAGAGCGGCAGTTGCCGCATGCAGGGTGTCTGACCCCCGGGGATACTGGCTCTGGAAGCTTGTCTCTCGGGGCCCGCTAACCACCCAGCATCTGCCAGGAGCTGCGGCCCGAGCTGGGCATGTGGTGCCAACCTGAAGTGGGTGCTTCTGACCCCCAGGCAGAGCCCGATGGAGCCCAGCCTGGCCAGCCCCACGCTGCCCTTCCCTCCTGCGTGGTCTTGGTTTCCGCCACTGTCCCTGTGCATGATCAGCCACTGTCTCTCCAAGCAGCAATCGAACTTGTCTTTCCACAGGTCCTGTCAGGTGCAGGTGCCCCCGAGGGACTCACTCTCAACATGGCCCCATAACCTGGTGGCGCCCTGTGTGGTGACATGTGATCCTCATGGCCGCCGCTGCGGGGCACGCTGTGTTCAGGTCTGACCCATTCCCTGTCAAAGCCCCCGGCCTCTCTGGCTTCCGGCTCTCCAGGGGTGGGCCTGCCTGTGGGATGTTCGGTCCTGCGTGGCTCATGCCTGCTGTACACGGGGTGGGGACATCGTGACAGTCGCCCTGGAGGTAGGTAAGTTTTATCGCCCTGTTCCTCATGGGGAGTGGGGCTGTGAGGGGTGACATGTGTGCCGGTTTCCTTAGCTGGGATGTGGCGAGATGGGTTCTGGCTGCCGGGCAACCGGACTTCACTCCAGAGCCTGCAAGCGGAGGGATCCAGCCCCCCTCTAGCAGGGTGACCCTGTCTCCCGAGACTTTAGCTCCTCGGTGGGGCTTGCTATCTACTCTGTCCTAAATACGGATGTGGCCGTCAGGGGCGCGGGGACCCCAGTGGTGGATGGAGTGGCTCTGAGTGGCTGGGGACAGCCAGTGCTGGCTCGTTGTGTCTTCCCTTTGGGCCACAGCCTGTTGGGGTCACCGTGAGGCTGCCTGGCCGTCCTGGAGGCTGCCGGGGCGCGGGGGGGGGCTCCCCGCCTGG
>NW_006159850.1:2786670-2791374 GCF_000334495.1 Tupaia belangeri chinensis | reverse complement strand
CTTCCTGGAGGCTGCCGGAGCGCGGGCGGTGACTCCCAGCATGTGAGCCGAGCTCCTCAGGGGTGCCCACAGGGTCTGAGCATGCAGAGGAAGTCCGAGCGGGACGGGTGTTCTCCCTGGGTCTGAGTCCCCCTAGAAGCTGAGCCTGATACCAGCAGGGGACTCATGGGGGCTCGGGGAGCCTGTGGCTGGTTGAATAACACTCCCAGAAATGTGTGACCCCAAACCTGAGACCTGTGATTGTGTGACCTCATGTGGCAAAAGAGACCTTGCAGGGGTGACGGTGGGAGCTGCCCGCAGAGGGAGACGGCTCTGGGTCGCCCGGGTGGCCGGTGTGATACGAGCTGTCCATCACAGCAGGCGTGGACGGGCCACTGGGTGTCGCTCTGAGGCAGAAGGGGCCTGGAGCCGAGGACTGCAGTGGCCACTGGGGCCTAAAGAGGAACCAGCCCCGACGACAGCCTGGGTTTCAGGCTCTGGACCTCCAGAACCAAAGACAAATGAGAGGCTTATTTTGAGTTTATGGATGACTGCGAGGCTGGCTGCCAGCCTGGGCCCACGTGGGACCCTCCAGGGAAGCATGTGGCTGAGCCTTGGGATCACCTGGCTTCCTGGGCAGAGACGCCACCGTGCACGGCCCGCAGGTCTGACACGCCCGGCTTCTCTCGGCAGGGTCCGGGCCAAGAAGCACAGTGGTGTGGGCACGGGTGGCTGGGGGTGGCGGGCACCTGACTAGCTCATGCCGCGGTGCAGTCCCTCCGTTCTCCTTCTCCGATGATTTTCCTTAAGTGAATTTGCTGTAGAAGACACTTACAGGTGAAAAGAAACAACCCTAATAATCATATTTCCTAAAAATGATGGGCTTGCTACTTCGATTCTGCATTTTTTTCCTAATACACATTAAAATAATTGCTTTAACTGTGAAAACGAAGCTCGTCCATTGGCCACCAGAGCTCATTCCTTGTTACCAGCCTCTGAGGTGTGGCGGGCTCCAGCTCCTCGCTCCGATGGTCGGTCCCACCTGAGTGTTCTCGTGCGTGCATGCTGAGTGCATGTGTGCTGGGTCGTGTGTGTGTGCATGCTGGGTGTGTGCATGTGTGCATGCATGCATGCTGTCTGTGTGTGCTTTCGTGTGTGCTGGGTGCGTGTGTGCTGAGTGCATGTGTGCATGCATGCATGCTGGGTGTGTGTGTGCTGAGTGCATGTGTGCTGGGTGTGTATGTGCTGGGTGCATGCGTGCTGTATGTGTGTGTGTGCTAGATGCATGTGTGCTGGGTGTGTGTGTGCTGGATGCATGTGTGCTGGGCGCATGCGTGCTGAGTGTGTGTGTGCTGGGTGAGTGCTTGCACGCACGTGTGCATGCTGGGATGGTGCATGTGTGCTGGGTGTGTGTGCCTGCATGCATGCTGTCTGTGTGTGCTTTCGTGTGTGCTGGGTGCGTGTGTGCTGAGTGCATGTGTGCATGCATGCATGCTGGGTGCGTGTGTGCTGGGTGCATGTGTGTTGGGTGCACACATGCTGGGTGTGTGTGTGTTGGGTGCACACATGCTGGGTGCATGTGTGCTGGGTGGGATCCTAGGAGTATGGTCACTGTCCCCAGGGCAGCACGTGCTCAGCTCTGGGAGAAGCTGTCACCCGTCTCCTGTCTGCTCTTAAAGGCCTCAGTATTACCCACTGCCCTAACAGCTACCTGGTGACCCACCTGACTGACAAGAGGGGACAACTGGTACCTTCTTTCTGAGGATCTGATGGGCTGAAGGTGGGGACCGAGAGTGTCAGACGTGTGAGGTCAGGAGGTGTGGAGTGACAGTTGGCACCTGATGGCTGCTGTCAACAGAGCTCAGAGCTGCTGCCCTGGAGCACCCAGGCTGGGCGGTGTCTCTGGGTTGGTCCCAGGTCCACGCAGCTGAGTGACAGGCAGGCATACCGAGTCGGGGTTCCTCTCTCCCTGGGCAGCATGCAAATGCCGATTAGAACACATCAGAGTAAGAAAAGTGAGCTCCCAACTGTGGTGGCTCCATCCTGACCACCAAGAAGGGAGGGCTATCTCAGAGGGCCTTGCCAGGATGGGTTGTGAGAGCTGGGCAGTGTGGCCTCGGGCTGCTGATGGACACAGGTGACACGTGTCATCTGACAGGCCACAGGTGTCTGAGCAGGCAGGGTCCTGGGAGGAAGGAAGCCCTGAGCACCGCTGCCGCTGCGTGCAAGGCTGACTTTTCTGGGGGAAGTCGCTCTGGCACCATTTCTGTGTTTTAATTGTCAGAGGGGTGTGTACTTGCTAGAGAGACAGAGAGAGGGCCCCCACATCTCTATGTCCTTCACTTTATTGTAAAAGTTATGATCTAATTAGACACGTAAAGAAAAACAGCACAAAGGAAGGAGCAACGCCAGCAGCTGCCACCTGGGAGAGTGGCCTCCCATAGCCAGCTCTCACTCCATGCTATGGAGGGGAAACTGAGGCCCGGAGGGTGAGGCGGCGGCAAGGAGGCCTCGCTGGGGAGGCAGAGCCCAGACTTGCACAAGGCGGTCTGCGCCCAGCACCACGGGTGGCGGGGTTCTTGTGTCTGGACCTCCTGGGCTCTGAGGCCTGTCCGAGCTTCTGGAAGGCTATGGGAGGGTTCTGGGAGGGCATTGGTCGGGGAGGGGCTCGGCTGCGTCGACGCTGACCTCTGCTGGACTAGAGGACTATGCTGGGATCCAGGGGCCAGCAACCCGGGCTTAGAGCCTCGCCAGAATTACCACCAAGTGAGTTCAGGCCTGTGCCTTGGCTTCTTCCCTGGGACATGCAGCATGGCACCTGTGGCTTTGGGCTGTCGCAGCGGGCGTGGTCAGCGATGTGGATGCCGGCTGGTGTGTGCTGGGCGGGATGCTCGTCGGCCTCCCCCAGCCTCCCTCGGCCAGCCCATTGGCTGCCCTCTGGCCCCGTGGCTGTGACCAGGGCTCTGGGAGCTGGTGGCCCCCACGTCCCAGCCAGGGCGCTGCTGAGCAGGGAGCCCGGGGGGGAAGCAGGCCAGCTGGAGCTGGGGGAGCGCAGCTTGGGAACCCCTTCCCTGCTCTCTTAATCCCTGAAGAAGGCGAAAAAAATGAGCACTGCCTGTGGAGCGAGCTCCCGGCAGCCTCCCACTCAGTAGCTGCATTCCTGAGGACTCCGCCCGGCCTGGCAGCTGCACCCACATCTCCAGGAGGCCGGGCTGACACGTGGGCGTTTTCGGCTCACCTGCGCCCTCGGTGACATTCCACGGCTCGGTCCGAGGAAACAACACCCTCTGGCCCCTGTGTAGGGGTGGTGTAGCCCAGTAGGCGAGGCTGGGGTCTTTAAGAGACCTTGCCTGCAGAGCATTCTCCTTCACCCCTCAGCCTCAGCCTTGCCATTTATAAAACGGGCACGGCAACACTCCCTCGGAGGGAGTGGACAAGACTGCCCACCACCCCCATTGCCCACCTCCCTCCCTCTGTGTGGGGGACGGTGCCCCCGATGTCAGGCGACGGGAACGATTTCCCAGAGAGTCTCCATTCCTGACCGCCCTTGCAACTGGGTGTGCCCACGTGACAGAGCGGTGGCCCAGGGGTTGTGACGACGTGACCCACATGGCATCTTCAGCTGCTCCCCTGGGGTGCCCTGGCCCTGCGGGTGATGACAGAAGAGCAGAGGGGCGGGCACCACCGGGAGCTGGCCCTGAGCACTGTGCAGAGCGCGGGCTCCCACGGGCAGGAGAAACGGCTCCTGTCATGGCTGTCACCTGCTCCCCCGTCTCCAGGCTTCCAAGGCCAGGAGCAGACCGTCGGAATCTTCCGTGCGGACCTAACTGAATTTTCTCAGCTCCCCTGGAGCAGGGAGGTAGCCCTGTCCTCTTTGTCTTGCTTGGAGAAACCAGACCTCTGTCTGGAGCCACACAGCTGGGGAAGAGGCAGGGCTGCTAGAAGCAGGGGCAGGGGTCCCTGAGGCCAGTCTCTGGGGGTTCCCAGGGCAGTCGGCGCTCCCCGGTACTCTGGGACGGGAGTTTAGCGGGCTCTCCGTGGACAGTGGGTGGCCGCTGCTTCTCCCTACCCTGGTGTCAGCCACCTCACGGCAGCTGCCCCTTCCCAGACACCAGCTGCAGGAGCCTGGGCTCATGTGAACTGCTGTTGCCCGTTGCCGAAAGGTGGGCGACTGGACGGAGCGTGGCACGAGCGGCACTCTGGGGTGCAGAGAGTGCACTCGGTTTCGGAGACGCTCGCTCTGGCTGGTGCTGAGCTGGACTAAAGCGGTCTGCACCAGCAGGGCCCCATGGCACCCTCACAGGAGCTCTGGCACGTCCACCTTGGACGTCCATTGCCCTGAGCGCGGTGCCATTACAGCCTGGGTTTGGGCGCCAGGACGCTGTGGGCCGAGGGAGAGGTCAAAGGTCACGGCATGCCAGGCGGGGGCAACGGCAGCCCTCGCTGCAGCACGGGGCGGGGGCGCAGGGCAGGCGGCCCTCCCCTTCCGCTCCAGGCTGGCCCTCCTCCCCTATTGTGCGGGCCTCCCGGGTGACCTGGCAGACCTTGCCAGGCCTCCATGCTCTGGAAACATGCTCTCACATTTTTCTTCCAAGACTGGCTCGAACATAAACAGTCCTGGATGGTGGGCATCCGGACTCCGGGGTCCCCTCGGCTCTATCCGGTGTTTGTCATTTCTCCAGAGACAGCTGGGGGCGAGGGGGGGGCTGGAGGCGGGCCTCGTGC
>NW_006159850.1:2774431-2785799 GCF_000334495.1 Tupaia belangeri chinensis | reverse complement strand
CCGCCCGCCGGGTGTCGGAGGGGCGGGCGGCCGGCGGGCATCTGGAGGCCGATGTTTATCCGGCGGCCGTGTGACCTCCACGTCGCTTTCGTAACTCGAGCCTATGAAGCTGGTTCTACTTTGCTTCACAGGAAGTTTATGGATGGAAGGTGGAGTGTCTGGCGCAGGCTTCGTAATCGCTCTGCTGTTCTGGACTGCCTCGGAGCGCTTGGGGGTGGGAGAGACCACTGGTCAGCTGTTCTCAGGAAACAGTGGGGTCGGGACCAGACCACCCGGCCTTCCCGGGGCGGTCAACCACTGTCGTCCAGAAAGGGCTCCCTGCTGTCCTGGCTGGTTTGGAACTCGGGTGGGAGCGCGTCAGGCCTGCAGAGTGGGGGCTGGAAGCTGACCGTGGCTGGAGGCCCCAGGCCAGGCCCCGGCAGCTGGGCTCGCCAAGACCCAAGCTCGAGACGGTGGAGACAAGGCAGTGGCGTGTTCACGTGTGTGCCTGGGCAGGGGCGCGCGTGCAAGTCTGCGAGGCCCTGGAAAAGCAAGCCTGGGTGCTCATGTTTTACTCCAAGGGAGCCAGCCTTGAAGCTCAGCAGGCGGCCCTGGAGAGCGTTCTGGGGTCGGCTCCCCAAGGCCATCCGTCATTCAGAGGCCTGCCGGTGTTAGCCCAGCCTCGAGGAGAGACAGCGAGGAAACAGCCCGCGTGGGTGACGCCATATCTGCCTGGTGCCCGCGAGCCCAGGGCAGGGAGGGTCCACTAGACAAAGCAGTTGAGGCCGCCCTTCGCCGGCCCTCGCGGCGCGCTTGTCTCCCCGCCACGTGCTGGCCACCTTGGGCCGTTGCCCGGTGTGGTTACATGCCGCGCTCCTCTGTGGGGTCCCCTGCAGGTGACTCACTTTCCCTGTCCCTGAGTCTTCCAGGAGCCTGGGGGAGCTGTGTAGTTAAGCAGAGCAAAGCACCATGCTCTAAGGGATGGCCGCTGTGGGCAGACGCCCCCCGTCAGGCCGGAGCAGCCTTAGCGGGGGCCGCCCGCGTGTCCAGGCGGGTTTCTGTGTCGTGGACACAGCTCTGAAGCAAGCAGACATACAGCCTTGCTGACCCACTAGCCATCTCCTGAGAATGGGCTCACAGATGCAGGGCGCTGAGTCTCAGCTTCAGCCGGCGTCCCCGGGCAGGTGGAGCTGCGGGCGAGCCCTGGCAGAGCGCGGTGGGGCGGCTGCCGAGCAGCACCTCGCAGTCCGCTTTCAGGTGTGAGTCTTAGAGCCTCTCCTGCCGGGCGAGGAGCCGCAGAGGGAGTAAGGAGGCGCGGGGAGGGGGAGAGGGCGACGGCTCCACACAGGGTCTCCATGGGCTCACCAGCCCCTTTGTGGGGGTGGCGCATCCCTGGGGGTCTCTGTTATCAGGCCGGGGAGCTGGCCTCTGGCCGTTGACACGCCCACACTCGCACAGGCCGCAGACCGACGCGTCCTGGAGCAACTGGTCTTTGTAGGACTACATCTCCCGGGCAGGGGCAGGGAGGGCGAGGAGCACCCAGGGCTAGCCTTCCCCAGTTGCCCTGAGAGGCGACCTCATTGTCCACGGAGGACGTTAACGACAAATGGTAGGGGTGACAAGACCCGCTCGCCGTGCACCGGTGCTTCCGTGAATATCACCCTTGACGACGGTCTGAGAAGGGCAGGGGCCCCGTGCCCCCGTTCAAGTCCAGGAGCCACACCGGGAGCTGGGAAGTGTCCCCACCAGCACCCTGTCCCTTCCCCCAGAGCTGTGCTTCCTGCTCCCGGGCCCCAGTGCAGATGAACCTCGAGTCACTGAGAGGGAGGGAGGTTGTCTTATGAAAACGACCGTTTGCAGGTGAGCATCTGGGGGAACCCTGTGCTCACAGGTCAGGAGGCTGGGGTCCAGGTGGGCGTGGAGACTCTGTTCCTGCAGCACGGAAGCAGCGCTCCCGTGGGGACGGCAGGCTGAGTCCCGCCATCCGTGGGAGAAAACTCAAGGGGGAAGAGCAGGGCTGCCCGAACCCTGCTCCCGTCAGCCCCTGTGCTGTGCTGCCCTGCACCAGGTCCCCAAGCTCCCACCAAAGTCCGCTTCGTTCCCTTTCACCCATTTTGCAGATGGGGAAACTGAGGCCCAGAGACGGGAAATGGCCTGCCTGGGGCTTGGGTCGGAGGAGGCGCAGCTGGGATTTGACCCAGCCCGGCTGGTGCTGGAGCCCTCCCTGCAGGGTTTGCTCCCAGTCCAGGAAGCAAAGTCTGTGCTCCGAGTCTCCTTCTGGGTGCGCTCCAGGAGTGCCCAGGTGCACTGCTCCTGCTGCCTGGGGACAAGGCGCTGTGGCACTTCCCCTGGGCACTCCCCCAGAAGTCCCGGGCTCATCTCTGCAGCTCGTACTTGGAACAGACGAGTAAGCACATGCTGGGTGTCTGCGCAGCCGCCGCCCCGGGCACGCTGCCGTGTCCGCACAGAGCCCTCCCCTCGGGGCTGGCCGCTGCGCCCTCTCCCTGGCCTGTTTCCACCAGCCTAGGTGCAGGGGCATCTGTTCCAAGGGACCCAGTGTGTGGAGCTTTTTGTTTTCCAGGGCACCAAGGGCTGTCGGCCGTACCCCACTAACTCAGCCCGCGAGTGCAGTCCTTACCGGCCCCTCCCTGCAGCCTGTGCGTCCAGTTGAATTATGTCAAGGAGGCTATCAGGGGCCAGACAGTAGTTCCCCGCCAGGGCAGCCAGGTCTTGGGGTTAATGGGCAAAGGTCAGTGTCTCCCAGGGCTCCATGTGGGATAGATTAAGTCACCGCTTCACTGGAGTGGCAGGCGGCCTTTGGGGACCCTGCCACCCCTAGGCCAGTCCCCACTAAAGTCACGCCCAGGTGAGTATGGGGCTCAGACCTGGGAGGCCTGACTGCACGTTCTCATGGAGAGAAAGCCCTAGACTCTGTGTGGACCAGGAGGGGTCCCTGCAGACCAGTACCCGTGGGGTGAGGGGTCCTGGTTTCTGTGTGTTGAGATTTTGGGTTCAGCGAGTGGTGAGGGGCCCATGGACACAGACAGGGGCTAGGGAGTGAGGGATGGGCCCAGAGGCTGTGAAGCCACCAGCCCAGCCGCCCAAGACCAGCTCGCCAGAAAGTCGGGGGCCCCAGAGAAACAGGAACGGTCCCATGTCAGCGAGCTTTCCAGAGCAACATGGACACTCCAGGGGCCGGTCGGTGCACTGAGTGTCCGGCGTGGGGGTTCTGGGCATTTCTTCAGGAAGGAGCAAGGGAGCACTTCCCACGTGCGCGACTCCGTCCAGGGCCTGGAGAGACCATGCGACAGGCCCCAGACTCAGCGCTCTGGCCCCTGGGCGCGCCTGCTCTGTGCTGAGGTGGGGGAGGCGGTGCACAGGGCGCGGCACGGGCTGGCCGGCCAGGAGGGCTGTGGAAACAGGATAGCTGGGCCCTGGGTGCAATTTTAAATGATACCACCCCAGTTTTCAGAATCAGGGCTTCAGAAGCTTCCCCGGGCCTCCACCCCGCGACCAGCAGCGTCGGCCAGGACCTGGGTCTGCCCACCGGGGCGTGCCAGCCTCGGCGTGTTCGTCCATCAAAGGGGCCGCTGCCAGGCTGCTGGCGCAGTTGTTGGGACAATGGCTTCGGAGCAGTGGCTGGCACCGGGCACATGCTCCCTGGGTGCTGGTGACACTCATTTTTCTTTTTTTAAAGAGAGATTTCTGCTATAGGAGGTGTGAACTTGCCAGAGAGATAGAAAGACAGAAAGTGAGAAATCACCCCCTTCTCCTCCATCCCCTCAGAATCTTGGGCATACACACATGCGCACAGAGCATGAGTTTTAAACTGCCGAGTCCAGGACTTGAACCGTGGTCGACTACGTATGAGCCCAGCGACGTAATCATTACGCCATCTGCTGGTCCTGACGTTCATCTTTTTACAACAGAAGTACGTGTGTGCGGGCGGGAGGCCATATCCCACCCTCCCTGGGTCCTGGCCTTGAGGGAGCCCTTCCCCGAGGTGTGGGCCTTTGGAGATGAGCAGGTGGGGAGGGAGGGCTATCCACTGTGTCCTGGTAAAGTCTCCGAGGAGGCCTCTGCTGAGGTCTCGGGAGGCTGGTGGGGTCTGGCCCCGCAGCCCTTCCCGCTGCACCCACTTCTCCGTGGGTCTCTTCGTGAGCCTTGACTGTGACACTAGGTCCTCACTCCAGGCCAGCCCTTGGGTCTCAGAGAGGAGCCCCTTAGGCACTTTTGCAAAGTAGCTTCTTTTAAAGATGGGGTGCTTCTCTGGCTGCACTCTGGCCTCTGGGGCTGTGCGAGGTGCAGGGGTGAACCTGGGGCCAGGTTTTCTAACCCCACACCTTGGCCCTTCCCTGTCAGTCATCTGTCTGAGGAGCCAGGCCACCAGAAAGAAGGCAGGGCTACTCTGATTTTGTTCCACTAGAACAGAAGTGGGGACAGTGACAGCGCTAGGGGGTCCCACCTCTTCCAGCTCCTGGGGGCTCCAGGTGTTCCATGGCTTATGGCTGGTCACAGCGACAGAGTGACAGCTCCCCCAGGGATGGAGGAACGGCTTCCCCAGTGACATAGTGAGGGCTACCCTGTTGGAGGAGGGGCGGCTCCCCCAGTGACGGGGTGTGAGTGGCTCTTTGGCCTGCTTTCTCCCAGGGCCGCCCACACGCTCACTCCCTGCTCCTCCTGGTACTTGCCCATCATACAGCGAGGGGCGCTGACGACGGTTCTGCTCCCAGTCGGGGGCTCCATCTCCCCTGTGGACTCTGTCCTGTCCTGTCCTCGTCACTCCTTTCCCCTAAGTGATGGTAGGTCTAGACTAGATCCGCGCCACGTTTGTTTCTCATCTGGAGGGAAGTGAGCGCTAAGCTCCTGGGTTTCTTCCTGGGCAGGCCCCTGCAGGCCGAGCTCCCGAGGCTTCTGGGGGGTGGGGGGCAGGGGGTGCCTGCCATCCAGGAGACAGCACTGGGTTCTGACTGAGGCCACAACCTTTCGGGGGGAGGGGTGCCCAGTTTCCCAGGGCTCAAGAGGCTGCCAAGAACACAGGCCAGCTCTGAGGCCTTGGCACGGTCACAGAGCCCAGGGCGCCCAGGGGGAGGTGATGAGCACACACATAGCAGCGGCTGGACTGTTGGCCCCCTGCCGAGCCTGCCCTGCACCCCTGCCTGGGGACCCAGAACTGCTGCCAGGAGTAGGGCCTCCAGCCATTCCACTGGAGGACCTGGCTCTGACTCGCTCCCCTCAAAGGCCTCCACTGAAGTTGACGTCAGCCTGGTTTCCCAGAGTGCATGACCCCTGCCCCTCAGAGCAGGGCCATGATGAGAAGAGGCGTGCCTCACCACCTCAGCCCTGCCGGCAGCCGCAGGGAAGCTATCTTAGCAATCTGGCAAAGCGAAATGAGACCGAGCTCTGACATCACACAGATGCCGCAAAGGCCAACACTGAAAGCGTTATTTTATACTCCCGAAACATTCTGGAAGGAACGCAAGTTGGGGCGGCACAGCTGCTCTGCCAGCTCCCGAAATAGTCCGCCGGGAAACAGGTGGAGGCCACGTTATCTGACGTCGTTTCTGCCAGAGAAGTGTCTTTCAAACCGTCCGCCTAGAAGTTCCCAGATCAGTGCACAGAACCCAGTCCATGAAAGGCTTTGTGCAAACCACGCGCTCCGTTCCCACCTCCCCGCGGGTCAGTCACTCTGCACAGCAGCGGTTCTGAGACCACCGCGCCAAAGGAGACTTGGACCGCCACGTCCGATCTGGGGGAGGCTTGGCTGGAGTGGGAGGAGTTTAAAATGCGTCAGGAGAAATAGAATAACTGGTATAAAAGCACATATATAAATGAATTCAGGAGAAGCTGAGCAGATAATGGGATCCTCACAAAGAGGTAAAACAGGACTGAATGCAGGCATCTTGTTCAACCTCTGGCTATAGGAGTGGACAGGGCCAAGGCCCAGGGGCCTGCAGCGAGGTGAAGTTTGGGTCCCACAAAGCCCTGACATCCTGCCTCTAAAGGTGGGCGTTCTATTTTGTGACATCAGCAAGGAATGAGAATTCCTGCCAGTTTTTTTGGATTTCAGCCATTCTGATAGGCATGTAGTATTATTAAATTGTATTGTCCTAATGCAAATTACTTGTGGCTTTAAATTGCATTTCCCTAATGACAAATTGCCTTAAAAATCTTTTCATATGCTTATCTGCCACCCATATATCTTATCTGGGAAGTGTGTCGACATTATTTTTACCTGGTTTAAAAATTTGTTTGCTTCTTACCTTTGATGTTTACAGCTTCTGGATACAGAATATCAGATATGCGATTTGCAAATACTTTCTTCAAGTCTCTTGCTCGTTTTTTTTTTTCCATCTAAACAGTGCCTTTTATGAAATAAATGTTCTTAATTTTGATAAAGTACATTTCATCAATTTTGTTCTTCTATGACTTCTGTATTTGGTGTTATATCTAAAAGCCCATGGCCAAATACAAACTGATGTACATTTTATCATATATATTTTTAAATTGCCAGAGAGGGTGTGCTCACCAGAGAGAGACAGAGGGAGAGGAAGAGAGAGAACACAATTCCCAATGGGGATGATCATTTCTCCATCTTGATGGGATTTGGGGCATGCATACACATATGATTGGCATGTTTTTCAAGCTGCTGGGCTGGAATCTGACCTGTGTGGTTAGCCATGTAGAATTTGGTTCCCTTAACTACAAGGTCACAGGGCTGGCTCAATCATATTTTTTACCTGGAAATTTTATAGCTTTACATCTTACTTTAAGGTTGATGAACCCCCCCCCCCGCTTTTTTGGGATAACTCATGAGGTATCGAATTTGTCTCCTTCTTTCCTCCCTTTCTTTTTTCACATGGAGGTACAATTATGTCAGTTCCATTTGTTGAAAACATATCCTTTTCTCATTTATTTGCCTTTGCATCTTTCCCAAAAATCAGTTCCCTATATTTGTGGAGGGTAATTTCTGGACTTCCTATTCTGTTTTATCGATCGCTAGGTCTGTTCTCTCACTTGTATCATGCTGTTTTGTCTTCCATAGCCTATGATAAATCTCAAAGTTGGGTAATAAAAATCTTCCAACTTCGTTCTTTTTCAGAGCTATTTTTACCATTTTAGTTCCTTTGGCTTTCATATAAGTTTTTAAATCAGCTTCAATCTATTTTAAAAAATGGCTGGGGCTTGGATTTGGATTGCATTGAATCTATAGATAAAATGAGAAAGAATGAATATTTGAACACTATTGAGTTTTCCATTCCATGGACATGGTATACCTCTCCATAATTGAGATCTCTTATTCCTCTCATTAGTGTTTTGTTTTGCACACACATGGGCATGTATTTGGTTAGAGTTATGCCTAAGTATTACCTTTTTTTTTGAAGGTGAGGGAGGGTATTTTGTAAATAGTATTGTTTTGGTAGTTTCAAATTCTGATAGTTTGTTGCTAGTGTATATACAGTTGACTCTTTTTTTTTGTGAGTTTTTTTTTTTTTTTTTTTTTTTTTGCTATAGGGCATGTGCGCTCGCCAGACAGACAGAGAGAGACAGAGAGACAGAAAGCGAGAAATCATCCCCCCTGGGGGGTCACGCTGCAATCCATTCTCCATTCTCCTCTCGGGATCTTGGGCACGCACGCACATGCGCCCGGCGTGAGTTTTAAGCCACCGGGTCCGGGATGTGAACCGTGGTCGACTACGTGGGAGTCCAGCGACATAGCCATTACGCTAACTGCTGGTTCCCTTACAGTTGACTCTTGTATCTTAACCTTGCTAAGCTCATTTATTTATTCTAAGATTTTTTTAAAACCTTTTTCTCCAAATAGATAAAAATGACGACAGCAAGTAAAGACAGCTTTATTTCTTCCTTCCCTAGCCACTATGCTCTTTATTTCTTTTTCTCGTCTTTTTGTACTGGCTAGAACTTCCTGTATGATGTTGAATAAGACTGGTGAGAGAGGGCATCCTTGACTTTTCCCACTGTTAGGGGCACCAGCGTTCAGTCTCTCACCATTAAGTTTGATGTTAACTTCTGGGTTTTTATAGGCCCTTTATCAGCATAAGGTAATGCCCTTTATTCCTCTATTCCTGTTTGTTTGTTTGTCATCAAAGGATGTTGAATTTCGTCAAATGCTTTCTTTTGTATCTACTGAAATTAATTTATGATCTTAATATTTTAATTTATTAAATTATAAATTATTTTCATTGACTTTTAAGCTCATTGATTTTTTTTTTTGATAAACAAGGAATAGCAACTTTAAATACTTCATGTGTTCATTACTATTAATGGCTTCTGGGCCTTTTTGGCCAAATTGCCTTGGGTAAGTCACTTAACTTCTCTGGACTTCAGACTGGCCAGTCTACCGCAGGAGTTGGGCTGGATCACTGACCCACTGATCCCTAACGGTCCTTGCAGTGTTGATGCCAGGAGAATGAGATGACGACAAGAATGCTCTCTTCCGTGACTTTGCCTCTATCCTAACAGATAACCTGAATTTGTACTTATTGGATACCTGTCATTTGCCAGATCCCAGGCTGGACCTTAAAGCAGTTTCTCATCACTCGTGAGACATGCATGACCGTCACTGCACAGAGAGCAAACAGGAACACAGCGATGTAATTGTTCACGGCATTTATGAGACGAGGGGCAGACATCACCTTCTAAACCAAGTGGAGGGTGGGCCCAGCTGCAGTCACATGTGCTGGCAGATGCTGCTATCCGAGAGGCCGAGGCCACATGGGAGGCCAAGTTCAATGTCCCAGCCCACCCTGAAAGCTGGGCGTCATGGCACACAACTGTAGTCTCAGCTACTTGAGAGTCAGGAGGATGACAACATAGCAAGACCCTGTCTAAGCAGAAAGAGGAAAGAAAGAAAGAAGAAGTGGAGTGTAGACCCACAGCTACCAACGTGGCGGCCATGCATCCATAGTGGGACTAACCTGAATTAAGATGAGAAGACGCATTGCCAGCAAGATCCCGGCTTTGAAGAGTTGGTATAAAAGATTCAAAATAGATTCCCGATGAGTCGTAAATCGTGTATGTCCTGTTGAAATAAGATTCTGTACATATTTTATACTATGTATACATATATATGTAACATATTTTGAAATTAACCTCACCTGTTTTGTTTTCCTTTTTGGAGAGGTTTTTGCTATAGGGCGCGTGCGCTCACCAGACAGACAGAGACACAGAAAGTGAGAAATCACCCCCCAGGGGGGATGGCCACGCCACAATCCCTTCTCCTCCATTCTCCTCTCGGGATCTTGGGCACGCATGCACATGTGCCTGGTGTGAGTTTTAAACCACCGGGTCTAGGACGCAAACCACGGTCGACTACGTGGGAGTCCAGCGACATAGCCATTACGCTAACTGCTGGTCCCGTTTGTTTTCCTTTTTCAGATGTGAGTAGTAGAAGATTTGAAAACGCCCGTGTGCCTGGGACTTCACCTCTAATGCACAGCACTGCTCTATGCCGGCCAGCAAATTGTACTCATGGGCCAGATGTGGTCCAGCATCTGGGATTTGTCTTTTGTTTTTGTAAATAAAGTTTTATTGGTGCACAGTTACAGCTACTCACTGACCTAGTGTCCACAGCAGTCTCGGAACCATGGCGGCAGGGTTTCACTGTGTCTGGGCCCGCGTGACCCTTTCCGGCCCTTTGCAGACAAAGCTGCTCACTCTGCTCTAGGGGTGTCTGCAAGGCTCACTTCTGTGGTGACCTCTGTGGAGGGTGGAGGTCACTTCACATTTTCCTTTCATTCTCTGTCTGCTGAAGCTTCAGAAATTAAAACATGGCCTCGACAACGGGGATGAGGTCGCGAGTGCTTTCTTATCACAGGATAATGGCCTGCGGGGTAGGGAGGCTGAAGGCAGGCACTCCTGGGCCACTTAGAGACGAGCTTGCCTGCCTGCTTCCCAAGCACCCATCCCAGGACGGTGGAGAGGACCCGTAGCCTCTCGCGCAGCAAGCCCCGTGCCTTTCCTTTCAGAGGGCTGGTTTACATGGGACAGGAGGGAGGGGTGCAGGGCTGAGGAAGCTGCTTAGCCAAAGGCAGACCTGAGGAGGCTGGGCCACCCCGCGTGGGGGGTTCCGGAAGGAGGCCCATCTGGTTTGCATTAGGTTTATAAGGTTGATAGCAAATAAGGGTATTAGAGCTAATTTACTTATTTAGAGAAAGACGACTCAATCCCAGAACCCGTGATTGGGAACGAGCAGCCTCCTCCTCAGCCTGCAGAGATGCCCCGTGGGAGGAGGGGCCTGCCATGCCAGGCCTCATGCAAAGATCGGTATCGCTTTAAAAATAGCCTTGCAATTGTGTGGCCTCAGGCTGGCCCTTGGCCTCACCGGCCCTCTGCCCGCCTTCTCAGGCTGGGCTGTACTCTCACGAGGATCTTCACCCTGCCCTGCAGGCCCTGGGTCTTGGCTCTCACAGCAGCCCTGGAAGGCAGGTGACTGCAGGGGAGCACAGAGAAGGGGCAGGCACGTAGCATCTCCCCGGCCTGCAGCCCGGCTCTGCCAGCTCTGCCCTGACCCCACGGTCAGCAGAACATCGTGGCGCTGTTGTGGGCTGAGACGCAGCGCTGTGGCCTTGCTGTGCCCACACCAGTAGCAGGTTCCCGTCTACACTGCCCAAAGCCCCGCCCTGCCCCATCTCCATGGCCCCCAGGGGCAGCAATGACATCATGTCCACTTTCTGCCAGGGATCCTTCCGCACAGGGTCCATTCTCAGGCCCAGAGCTTCTGGCTCTATCCAGAGCTCCCTTTGGCTTGGTATTTTGGAGAACATATGGACTTGGGAGTCAAACTGCATGGGTTCAAATCCCAGCCTCGCCAAAGTTCATCTGGAGTAGCTTCATCTACCCCACCTCTGAGACACCGGAAGAAAGATCAGGAGATGAACCTGGGGGCAGGGGAGAGGTATCACATGGTCAGCGCGGAGCAGGCGCAGAGGCGGAGAGGGGCGGCATTGCTGATGGGAGACGGCCTTGAGCGAGTTGTGGGGGATGGCATTGCCGCGGAGGGGTCGCCTGAGACGGCGCTGTGCGCTCTGAAACCTGTCTCCTCCCGCTCAGCCTTTCTTTTTCTATTCTGACTTCCTTCCTTCTTACCTTCCCTTTTACAACAAATTAGGGCGTCAACACGGCTGGATTGGTCTGGGACCCAGCAGCACGCTCCAGGTTTACCGGCCTGTGTCCTCCTCCCGGGGCTGACAGGTGTCATTTAGTGCTTCCCAGCAGCTCCCAGTAGGGCTTCAGAAACAAGTTATCCCGTGAACAGTGACTTACTGCCCACTGCCAAACCCCGCCTCAAGAGCCAAAGCTCTGGCCACGAACATTCATAGCTGATGACTCCCAGCGACGCCGATGCAAAGAACAAGACTACAGGGAA
>NW_006159850.1:2767400-2773905 GCF_000334495.1 Tupaia belangeri chinensis | reverse complement strand
CCCTTGGGAAGCTCTGTCCAGAGCAGGGGCTTTCAACCCCAACTGCGTATTTGAATCACCTGGGGAGATTTTTTAAAAAACTATCCACCTCGACCACCCGAAACCAAAACCAGAATCTTGGGTGGGGGGAGTATCTCTGGTTAGGTTATTTTGTAGGTTTCTCAGGCGAATTTTTCCTTTCTTTGCTTTGGAGAGGTTTTTGCTATAGGGCGTGTGTGCTCTCCAGAAAGACAGAGAGAGACAGAGAGACAGAAAGACAGAGACAGAGAGACAGAGAGACAGAAAGAGAGAAATCACCCCCAGGGGGATGGCCACGCCACAATCTCTTCGCCTCCATCCTCCTCTCGGGATCTTGGGCACGCAAGCACATGCACTTGGTGTGAGTTTAAGCCACCGGATCCAGGACTCGAACAGCGGTGACTACATGGGAGCCCAGCGACATAGCCATTACGCCAGCTGCTGGTCCCTCTCGGGCTACTTAAATGCATGGTGAGTGTTGAGAATCACTGGCCTCTAACCAACCTCAACAGCTAAGTCACAATCCTTGGTTCGTGCTCTAGTCCAAGCTTCTAAAAGTGGGGTCTCAGATCAGTGGGTTTGCACCTCTTGGGAGAGAGGTTGTTGGAAACTCAGACCCCGCCCAGCTCTGCTGACCCAGGAGCAGAGGTGGGCCTGGCAGACTGTGCAACCTCCCCAGGGCATTCGACCTGCCTTTGGGCGGGGTCCTCTGCTCTGGTCCGTGAACGACTCCTTGCCCTTGTCACACTCATCACATGACAGCCAAGGCCCTGTTCTCCCTGAGGCTCAGGGGAAGCACCAGGTCCCGTCCTGTGTGCCGGCTCAATTCAGGGGTGCCGCTACCTGAGAAGCACCTCGAAGCTTGACCTGGGCTCAGTGGACCAAGTGTGGAATCGATTAGTGATGTCTGTGTGGGAACAGTGCGGAGGGCTTTGAGTCCCCAGCTCAGCCTCTGTGACCAGAGCTGGGTAATTCCTTTCCTTCCACAGCAGAGCTCTGTCGCTGGACATCTCTAATCATCTCTGGTAATCGTCTCTTTCTCTCTCCCCACTGTACCGGGTGGGCAGCACACTCTCCTGACAGCCTTAGCAAGAAAGCCCTGTGCTCACTCCACTTCGGATGGAGTTCAAGGATGGACAGCCCCAAGGACTGTAAGAGCACCAGCCACCGGGTGTCCCTTTCCAGGAAAATGCCCCACTGTGGTTCTACTGCGGCCGCGGCCAACTCCTCTCCTGCCAGTTTTGAAGCCCAGGTCACTTCTGTGTGCAATTCCTTCTTTCCTTTAAAATAAATTCATTCTAGACTGATTACAAAGGGATTACATCTTCAGGACAGAAAATTGGTTAGGTGTTAGGGCGCAAGGGAGGCTAGCAGGTGGTATGGCAGTTAAGGCACTGGGCTCTCACGTGGCTGACCGAGCCTCGAGTCCCAGACCTGGAGGCTTGAGAATCATACTGGGCACGTGAGTGCACAGGAGAATGGAGGAGGAGGGACTGCAGCACGGCCATCTCCCCGGGAAGTGCTTTCAAACTTTCTCTCTCTTTCTCTTAAAAAAATAAAAAGAAAAGAAAAAAACAGCCCAAGGAATTAGATTGAAGTCCTCTGCAGCTCCACCACCCAGGAAGAACACACTCTGGCGCGCAGGCTGTGCCCGACACCGGGAGGGCAGCCGCTGTGCACAGGGCGCGGTCTCAGCTCATTCATCTGGAAATCCAGGGGCAGGCCCCGGCAGAGTGTGGTCATGCGGTGACCAGAGCTGGCCAGGCCGCCCACGCTGCGTTCGCTCTCCCCCGTCTTCGCTGTTCCGGTGCAACTGCTGGGTGCTTCCTGGGTGCGGGGACAGAGTGACAAGGCGCCCCGCTCTCTGAGGGCTGCCATGTTGTGGTATGTACTTCTCCCTTCCCCTCTTACAGCTTTTACTATGATTTACACGCGCTTTGAAAAGTGCTTGCGTTCCCTGATGAAAGATGCCCCCTTCCCAGGACTGCGTAGACCAGCAGGGCGAGGGCGTGTTCGGCCTTGTTTGTCCCTGGATGTCGAAGGAAGAATAAACGATTGTTCTCTTCCTGGTATCCCAGGCCACTCCCACCTGGCCCTGAGTTTGCGCCCTCTCCCCTCACCCACTGACCTGCCCAGGGCAGGTGAGCTCTGCAAGGCTCTCCACAGCAGCCTGGGGGGCCAGCAGCTCGTTCGAGGGGCCCATGGCTGGTTCTTCACCTACCTCACAGGCGAGCCGGGGCACAGCTCCCAGGGCAGCACCTTCAGACCCCCCAAATCTGGCTTCTTTATCTGCCCCCAGAAGCTCACACTCTATCAGATGGGGGACCCCACCAACATCCAGGTCCAAAGTGTCCAGTAAAGGGCAGGGAAGCTCTGGGGTGCGAGGCTTACAACGGCCTAGGAGAGGAGGGGATGGAGTCCGGAGGCCTTCCTGGAGGAAGTAGTGTGAGGACGTTGATCTGTACCTTTTGTCCCTATAGGGCTAACCCTGTGTGTGGCCCTATTCAGGTTTGAGTGGCAAACTCACTTCACACATAAGTAAAAAATCCAAACCTTGATTGTCTCATGTAAGGACATCACTCCCAGGGTTCCAGCCATGGCTGGGTCCAGATGCTCGACTACCGTGGTGGAAACCAGCCCCTACCCCGATCTGCTTTGCTCCCGGTGCGACTGACCCGCAGGGATCCCTGGTGGCTCCGCACTCTGGACTCTGGACCTCCCACCACCAGTCTGACAGTGTCGATGGAGGGGCTCCGTAAATGGGGGCTGTGCTGGTCTCTCATCAGCTCAGCCGCTAAGTGACCAAGTCTCATCCTTCTTGCTCCAACGCAGCTGTTCTCGAAGGGCCTTCCAGGTAGGGCACCTGCCTCCCCGGGGCCTCCGCTCTGCTCTTCAACCACAGCCTGAGCCGGCCCGAATTGGCCTGACCTTGCGCGTTGCTGAACCAGCTGAGGTGACTCTGGTTGTCTGGACCCGGGTGAGGGGTGTCAGCCACTCCTGCACCTGTGAGCTGCCCAGGACGGCCCCCAGAATGCCAGCACCTCCTCCGCCCCTCAAGACCTGCAGGACAGCCCTTTGCACCCTGGCAGAGTCCCTTGCTAGCATCCTCACAGGCGCTGGAGCCACCTGCTGGGTCATGGGCCTGCATCGTCACAGCACAGGCCGAGGACAGTCCTCTGTGAGGGAGAGAAGCCTGGCGCCCAGAGCCTGAGCGGGAGGTTCGGGTGTCCGAGATGCACGAGAGCCCCTGGCGTGGGAGCTGGGTCTCCAAACACAGAGGAAGGCGGTGAGGCCGGCTGTGACCTCGGTCCCCCACAGTTCAGCACGCAGGGCTTCAGACACGCTCAGCCACTCGGCCGCCCTGCCTCCGTGTGCGAGGGTGGGCCCGGCCAGGTGGCGCCGGTCCTACTGACCACCAGACGTGTCTCTGGTTACGGGCCTCAGCTCCCCCCACCCACCCTCTAAGGTCAGTGTCCGCGTCAGTCCACTCCTGGACTGGGGCTGTCAGGTGCGCGAGGGGCAGGGTGCGTCCTTCCTCGCCACGCACCAATACCAGCCTGCTCCGTCAGTGCTGGGTGGGGTGGGCGGCGGAGGGCTGAGGGCTCATGGAAGGACGGCCACGTGGACTGGTGGCGGCTCTGCGGGTGGAGGGACACATGGTGTGCAGAGAGCTGGCTGCAAAGTTCACCCAAAGCGGGATCATGTGACTGTTGGGCACAGGTTTTCGAGCCCAGATGGCCTGGGTGCCAACTGCACCGCTGCTCACACCCAGCTCATGGGCCGTGAGTACACGGGGGACTCATGGGGACTCCATTTTCTGACCGTTAAGATGTGGATGGTAGGACCAGCAGGTGGTGTAACGGCTATGTCGCTGGACTCCCACATAGTTGACCTGGGTTCAAGTTCCAGACCCAGTGGCTTAAACTCACGCCGGGTGCTTGTGCGTGCCCAAGATCCTGAGAGGAGAATGGAGGAGAAGGGACTGCAGCGTGGCCATCCCCCTGCCCCATAGGAAAAAACCTAAAAAAAAAAATAAGTAAAAAGAAGACGTGGCTGGTACCAGATCCTGCCTCAAGCAGCCCCTCTCGGTGGCCACGCCTCTGTTTCCCTGAGACCAGGGCCCTGTCCTCGGCTATGAGAGTGGCGTCCTGGGTGACGAGGGCCTGCCCCCAAGAGCTCTTTGTGCTGTCCCCGCCACGTGCTAAGCCCGACTGGCCCACCCCGTCCCCTTTGTGTTCCATTCCACCAGGCCTTTGCTGTGCCCAGGCGTGGGGACACAGAGGGAATGGCGGGTGACCCGCTCGCCGTGGGGCTAGCACTTTGACGGGAGTATTTTCCCTTGGCCTCTTACAGCACCTCCTCCAAGTGGCACGCATTGTTAAACACCTGTCTTCACTGATTCTGCTTGAAGAGTTCCTGCTGGGGCCAGTAGGTGGCGTGGTGGTTAAGGTGCTGCATCCCTCATGGCCGACTGCAGTCTGGGTCCCAGACCCAGCGGCTTGAAAATCATGCAGAGTGCGCGTGTGGGCGTGTGCCCGAAATCCTGAGGGAAGAATGGAGAAGAGATTGCGGCAGGGCCGTCCCTTCGGGAGGTTATCTTTACTTCCCTCTGTCACTTTCTGGCAAGCACCCTTGCGTATGGCAAAAACCTAAAAAACCCAACAAACAAAATTTCTCCTTCGCAGGACTGTACGAGCCCTTCCTGCCTTGTCTGCAGCTGGATGGTAAGGCGGGGTAAACGATCATTCTTCCGCCAGCTGTGCCAGCCCCTCCCAGCAGCTGCCTGCTTCCTCCTCCTCCGTCACGCTCTGAGTTCGGATCCCAGCAGTGCTGTCGTTAGAGGATGCACACAGAGGCCTTCTTCTCCCTCTCCCTGGCCCTCCTGGTCTCAGCCCCCAGTCCCTCGCTGCAGCCGCCCCGGTCTCCTGCTGCTACCTGGACCCTGTGGTCTCTCCCCAGCATTCGCCACCATGGTCCGAACTCCCTGGTCCCCACCTCTCAATGCTGCTGTGTTCTAGCTCACCCTGAGCAAAGCCAACACTGCGATGTCCAGGGCCCACGTTCCCAGCTCCAGGCCCACTGCAGCCCACTGCAGCCCAGGGCCTCCTCCCACTGTCCCATGGCAGCCCTGCCCTACCCCCCACTGCCCGCCGCCCTCTCTGCCCTGTCCCTGCCCGTCTCCCCCTGCCCGCCACCCTCTCTGCCCTGTCCCTGCCCTCCCCCCGCTGTCCCACCACCCTCTCTGCCCTGCCCGTCTCTCCCTGCCTGCCGCCCTCTCTGCCCTGTCCCTGCCCTCCCCCTACTGTCCCACTGCCCTCTCTGCCCTGTCCCTGCCCATCTCCCACTGTCCCACTGCTGTCCTCAGCCTGGTCTCTGCCCCCTCCCACTGCCCCACCGCCGTGCTCTGCCCTGTCCCTGCCCGTCTCCCACTGTCCCACTGCCCCACGGCGGGTGATCTGGTCCTGGATTACTGGGTGGCCCTAAATCCAATGATGAGTGTTCTCACAAGACGCAGCGAGGAAGACAGAGAAGAGGCCCACGGGGCAGAGATCAGAGGTGCGCAGCCGTAAGCCCCGGGGTGTTAGGGCGCCCAAGAGCAGGAAGGTGCCTCCCCGGGTCTCATGGGAGCACGGCCTCCAGACGCTGGTTTCCGACTGCGGCCTCCACAAGAAATCCCTGTCCTAAGCCGCAATGTTGCGGCGCCTTGCAGCCGCTGTGAGGACGAGCACAGGCCTGACTGTGAGGCCTGCCCTGGGCTCGGAGCTGCACGTGGCCGCTCCGAGGACGCAGCCCGACTCTGGCTGGGATGGCGTGTGCCAGGGGCTCCGACCTCGGGCCTCACTGTCACGACTGCCGGGAAACACCTGGGAGCCCTCCCTGCCCTCGACAAAGAGCCAGTTTTAGAGCAGAAGAGATGCGTCCTCGGCAGCAGTGTCCAGGATCACCCAGGAGCAGGCTCCACTTTCACGCTCGTGTGAGTCACCATTTCTGCACACCTCGAGGGAGTGTGTGGGTAAAGTAGGAGCCCTGCTCTCACCCAGAGGGCTTTGAGGGTTTCCCGTGTGGGGGTGACGAGGCTGCAGGGCCTGCTGTCTGGCTGGGGACGGTGCGCCGCCTCCATGAGCGAGGAAAGCCATCGGGGCAGTGTTTGCCTTTAGCTCCTCGTAGGTTACCTCTCCACGGCCTCCCCCATGATGGAAGGAGGCAGTGAAGGAAGTCTAGGGAAATGGAAGCACCCAACCTCTGCCGCTTCCACTGGAGGCCGGGCTGCCTGGGGCCCAGATCAGTTTACTCAAGGCCGTTCAGAAACAGGGAGAGAACTGCGAGAGTGCAGAGGAGGTTCAGGGTACAGAGGAGGCTCAGGGGTGCAGAGGAGGCTCAGGCCTGCCCTCCCAGCTGTGAGTGCGGCATCCTTGGCTTGCACCTGGTTTCTGCTTCGTCCTGCGTGAGGCTCAGAGCAGTTAGTTGGGACCTGGGTGGTGGGAAT
>NW_006159850.1:2753841-2766620 GCF_000334495.1 Tupaia belangeri chinensis | reverse complement strand
TGACGTGATGGGACAATCAAGCCAGAGGAAGCCAGGGCAGGGCAGGGAAGCACCCCAAGGAGCCTCCCCAACTGCCTCCATGTCCCCCATCTGGGTGTTTTTACACGTCGTTGTCCTGGCTCGGGCCTTCCCTCCTCTCCGTGCAGGACCATAGCCTCTAGCCAGTTCCAGCGTATGTCTCTGGTGGAGAGGGACTGTACCCTGCCCTCGCCCTGCCCCTCCTCCTAATTCAGAGAAGGCCTGGGAGAGTCTAGCTGGCCCAGCACAGCTTGGGGCCAACCCTGGGCTGGGCCGTTGGCCAGGGTAGTCGTGCTCTGTGGTTGGCCAGCTTGGGACAGGTTCCCATCCTTGGTCTAAACGGCTCTGGTAAAGAGTGCTGCCCAGGACACCAGGCCCCATGTGGTGTTTTATAGGCTCCCTGCAGGTCCCGGGGCCATCAGAGAGCCCCCGACTGGTCCTCAGAGCCGATGACCCCTGCTTAGGGAGCACACGGCCGCCGAGACCCCCAGTGTCCACCCACCTGTCTGAACTTCCTGGGATGGGAGTGGAAGATCTGGCAGCTCAGAGGTCTGTGGTCCACGTGTGCTAAGCTGGGTCCATGTTGCCCTTGAGCAGTGGGTCTCAGAGGGGTCCCCAGACCCTCAGTGTCAGCTTTGCACGGGAGCTTGAAGATTATGGCCCCAACCACACCCACCGACTCAGAGACTCTGAGGACTGGCCCCACAATCCGCATTAATGGCCCCCAGGGACTCCCATGGCCCTCGAGTTTGAGGACAACTGAGTTGTCAAACACACCTTTCCCCCTTGAAGGAGCCCCGAGGAGGGCACGCCCTCTCAGAGCCATGAGCACGCTGGGAGGCCAGGAGAGATGCGCTTGGCCTAGCGGCCTGCAGGTAAGGAGGTGGGCCAGCCGCCGAGGCACCACCCGCTTAGGGAGTTTCCGGGACACACGCTAAGTGCGCAGCCTCCGGTGGGGTGGGGGCAGCCTTCCTGATTCCCACGGCCCGGCCCGTGCAGCCGCTCTGGCCCCTGCCATGTGAGCGCAGCACAACCTGCATTCTGCTCCGCGTGGCAGAGGTGGCCGGCCCTCCCTGTACACGGCATGCGCTCCTCCAGGGCCATGGGGGCCTGGGACAGCATCGGGCATCTCAGGACTGCCCCTCCTGCCAGCTGTGTAATTAGGCACATCTGGATCCAATTAGCCGCGGGGTCTCCACCAGCAGTCGGGCTGCCTTTGTCATCCGCATGCGGAGCCAGACGGGAGAGAAGCCGCGATGGGGTTGCTCCTGGCGAGCTGTGTGAAGAGGCAGCCGGTGTGCGGGCGGGTGTGTGTGTCAGGGTGCGGGGTCAGAGAGCGGGGTGCAGGGGAGAGCCAGCCCACCCCGTGATGTCCGAGCGGCCCTGGAGGTGGCAGAGACCAAAGCCCCAGGAGCTGTCTGCCGCTCGTGTTCAGGGTCTTCCCGCGGCGGAGCGGTCACAGGCTCCTGCTGACACCTGCCGGCTCGCACAGCACACGTGGCAACAGGGTTTTGAACTAAAGCTAGAATAACAAAGGGTATTTCCTGCTCCTGAGAACTTTCTAGGTCAGCTCTCAGACTCTGGTGTCTTGAGAATTACTTGGACGGTATGGTAAACGCCAGGAGGCTGGGCCTGGCCCTGAGTTTCCAATGCAGAGGCCTGGAGGGCCGTGAGTCTGCAAGTCCAACAGGCTGCCCACTGAGGCCTGTGGGGACGCACGCTGCCGACCTCCGCTCAGGTTTAACACAGGCCTCGAGGGTGGCCACCCGCAGGTCCTGCCTGAGAGTGATAGTCCACTGCTTCCGGGGCCCCACCTGGGGGTCCTGGTCCATCGGGTCTGCACGGTTGGGCACCAAGGATTTTTAAAGCAGGTGCAATGTGAGACCGTGATGGCCAGCCAGTGGGCCGCCGGACCTCGAGCAGGGCGCTCCCCCTGGGGTGTTACCAATGCCCCGAGACAATCCCCCAGGTTAGTGATGCTAAGCGACCGAGAGCTCCAACCCCAGAGGCTATTTTACACAGATGGTTTCATCTGATTCTGCAGCAACCCCACCTCAGGAACGGGAGCAGAGGCAGACGCAGAGGCTGAGCGAGTGGCCCTGCTACCCATGGGGACCGGGAGCTGGAGCCCAGGGTGGCTTCTCTGTCCAGGCTGCCCTGCTCCGGAGATGGAGTCAGCCCCTGGGCTGTAGCACCCAGTAGTGCTGCAGTGCCTGTAGTCGAGGGCTGCCCTGTCTCCTTGCTGAGACCACGGTAGCCAGCGGACCGTGCGGGGCAGGATGTTTTCCCAGGGACGCCCATGGAAGCGTTCCTGCCCCACTGGCACTGGCGGTGTTTAAGGTCTCTGCTGAATCCACCTGCACACGGCATGCACTCCTCCAGGGCCATAGCGCTCCTTGTGCTAAGTCGGGTGCCGCACAAGGGCTATTGCAGCCCAGACCTCACCGCGCTCAGCCAGAACCTGCTCGTAGATGTTGGAAGTGACCAGGCCGTCGGGACCGGCCACCGAGCCTGGGGCTGCTCTGTGCCGCTGTCCTGCCTCGGGCTGTCCTGCGCCTTTCCTGGCTTCTGTGCACCGATGTGGAAGACGCCGCCGTTGCATGGCCAGTGTTGTGCGTGAGTAAAAGCCCACGGCTCTGGGAACCTGCGGGAACCCTAGGAGGACTTCCATGCCCTGGGCTCATGCCAGCCCTCAGTTGCTGCGGAATTCTTGTTCAGAAATGACGATGAGCAGAAGGAAGAAGAAAACGCCACGACCAGCCACCATGACCATGGAGAGACTGGCTGGGGGGGGTTGGGCTTTGGGCGCCCACCCCCCCGCAGCCGGCCAGTGTTGTGCGTGAGTAAAAGCCCACGGCTCTGGGAACCTGCGGGAACCCTAGGAGGACTTCCATGCCCTGGGCTCATGCCAGCCCTCAGTTGCTGCGGAATTCTTGTTCAGAAATGACGATGAGCAGAAGGAAGAAGAAAACGCCACGACCAGCCACCATGACCATGGAGAGACTGGCTGGGATGGTTCGGCTTGGAGCCAGCAGCCGTCCAGGGCCGTGGCCGAAGTTGCTGCCTTTCAAGGATCCCTCTTGTCTCTGGGCACTCGAGCCCTCATGGCGTCGTGGGCTGTCCTCTCGTTGGCTCCGTCCTGGAGAGCGGACCTCCTGTGGGCAGGCATCGGGTGGGCTTTGCTCTCTGCTAAACCCCGGTGCCCACGGGGCCCTGGCACAGGGAGGGGTGTGCCACGCAATGACCCCACGCATTCTGGACAACTGGCTGAGAAGCCAGGCCCTGGGCCCACACTCAAGGTGAGGGCCTGAAGGCTTCCAGAGTTTCAGACCCTCTGAAAAATGCACAATTCCTTTTGGAAAATGTTTCCATAAAAATGTTGTAATGCAAAAACTCGTGTTGATTAAAGTGGCACGAGTGGTGTCGGGACGTGACTAGGGGACGCCTGTGTTACCATGTGCTGGCCTGCAGGTCTGTCGCCTGGGAAGATGACCCGAGGACGGCTGGGGCACGTCTGTCCCGCCCTGGGCCTGGCCGACTCTTGGTGTTTAACAGTGGGACCTGCCACGTAGCTCCTCTCACTCCTCCTCTCCGCACGTCCACACAGGACGTGCCTGGGCTGCTCTGGCCGGCTCGTGGCCGCAGGAACGCCTGTTCACGCCGGCTGGTGGCCGCAGGAACGCCTGTTCACTCTGCGTCTCACCCAGAGCAGCCAACATCGGCTGGGGCGGTTTCTAAACATGAAGAGCAAAATGTGGAAACAGCATTGGCTTTGCTGAAGTGGGGAAGATCCTGGTGAGGGGTGGAATGGGAGCGTGGCCCACCCAGCAGCCCTGTCTGGGCGTTTCCTCTGTGTATTTAAACACTTGTTCCAAGCCGTGACCCTCTTGGGGTCGGTATTTTTGGTTGCCAACCCCGAATGTGCAGTTCGAATCCGGGTTTGAAATGAAGATGGTGGTTGCACGTCATGGCCTCAGCGCTGCGGCCCAGGTCCGCCCTTCCCCACCGCTCCTCCTCCGCGCGGAGAGCTGCTGGCAGGGTGCTGGGTGTCCTTCTGACTGTGCAGCGACAAAAAGCCACTGCAGGCGTCGCACCCCTGCAGCCTGCAGTCCGCAGCCCGGCAGGTAGGCGCTTCCACCACCCTCCCTTCGCCGAGGAGGGTGACGAGGCTCTGAGGTCGGGCCGTCCCGGGGGTCAGGCCGTCCCAGGGTCGGGACGTTCCGGGGGTCGGGCTGTCTCACAGGGAGTCTGGCACCAGAGCCTGGCGGGTACTACAGCCGGCAGCTGCAGGGCCCGGTGAGGGGAGCGCCCGCTCTCTGCTGTCCTACACACCGGCCCAGCGGGCCTTGGTCCGGCCACCACCTGCAACGGGACTGTGAGGCTGAGTCCAGGAGGCCCCGCCTGGCCTGGCTGGGGCCCTGTGAGCATCTCCGTTTTCGTTTCTGCTTGGGTGGGTCCTCGGCCTGCCATCCCCGCCTTCCCAGGCTGCCAGATCAGGGCGGGGTGGCCAGGGGCGCCGAGGCCGGGGAGGGAGCTGTTTCCCTCTCAGCATCTCACCATCAGCCACCTCCCGCAGGGGCCCAGGCTCCTTTTCTGAAAAGCCAGGATGGACAGGATGAGGCCGGGATGGTGCAGGGGCCTGGCGGAGACTGAGGGGGGCCGCCTCTGGGGGTCCTGGCGGCGTGATCCTCCCAGGCTGTGGGTTGTCAGCCTCATGGTGGATGTTTGCCTCCTGGCCGCCCCCTTGTACCCCCCAGGGCCCGTGGCCACCACGTATCTCATGCCCAACCAAGCTGCCTCCAAAGGGTGTGATGTTTCCAGAGTTCTCCCAGGCCGAGGTCTCCTGGCCGGGTGAGCGGGCAGGACTTTTTGCCTGCTCTGGGCCCGCAGCTGATGGGCCCACAGTGAGGGTGCAGTAGGGAGTCATGGCGAGGCCAGGGCTCCCCAGGCTGGCCGCTGCCCTCGTTGGAGTGACTGAGGCAAGGTGCCTTAACTAGGAATCCTCCTGGTCATTGTAGGCCGTCCTGGCCTCCGCCACCCTCCTCCCAGGCCCGAGGGTCCCCGCAGCTGCCCCGGGCACCAGCCCTCAGCCCTCTCCTGTCAGGGCTGTTCTACCTGTGGATGAGAAGCTACAGACTAGAGGATACTTGCCAGAAAGTGACTGTCCCCAGCCTAGGGCTCCAACCTAGCGGGGGGCATGTGCGTGTCAGCGTGCCGGCTGTCCTGTAGCGTCGCTGCGACTCTGTTAGAGGGCACTGCGGTGCCCTTGAGCAGTACCGGGGACGGGGACGCGCCACGGCGGTTCATCCGTGCAGGACTTTTCCGGCTCCGTAAACTGGTTTCCAGCACAGCACTGCTAAGTCACCTAACAGCGAAGGCGGTTCACAGAAAACAACCACAGATGCTAGTTACTACCCTACCGGAGAGGCGAGAATGCTTTTTTGTTTTGTTTTTGCCATGGGGCTCAGCACTTGCCAGAGAGATAGAGAGACAGAGAGAGGGAAAGTGAGAGATTATCCTAGGGGCGGACGGCCATGCTGCAGTCCCTTCTCCTCCATTCTCCTCCTGAGATTCTGGGCACGCATGTGCACGCACCTCTCGGGCCATCAGCTCCAGGACTCGGCCCGCAGCTGACCAAGTAGGAGTCCAGTGCCCTAACCACCACACTACCTCCCGACCCTGAGAGCTGCCAATTCTCCCCCACAGCCAGGAAATGACATTTGAACAATGGAATACATTTTCCAGGCTCACCTTGTTGACAAACTTTAATAAAAGTGTGGTGACACCAGATTTCACAAGTATGCTGAGTATGTGTCTCAGTGCACACTCTGCACACAGCAGTTTGGCAAAAGCCAGTCGAAGGGACCCACTAAGTCCCTTTCCTGGAGAAGGTTCTGCAGGTGCAGGAGTGATGGGCCGGGATGTAGAGGGGGCATTCTCCCTGCTACAAAGTAACAGCCGCTGCTCTCTGTGTCTATGTAGCGCCTACTCTAAGGGGGGGGGGGGGGGAGGCCAACTATCAAGTTCATTCAGTGGCTAGAACTGGACACAGTATCAAGTTCGTTCAGTAGAACAGGAATACCAAGTAGTAGCAAGGCTTATTTAACAGAACACTTTGTATCTATACCCACAACTCCAAAGAGAGACTTCAGGCTACAAAAAGGAAAGGTCACATGATCTTTCAAAACCTCTTTAAATGCAAGACAATGCTGTAGGTTGCTTAGCGTCCACGTGAGAGTAGAAGAAACAAAAGCCCCCGCCCATGACTTAGTTGTGCTGACTTTGGGGGAGAAAGCACCAGGGAGGGAGGGGCTACCCTCCAGGGTCGTCAAACTCATCGTTGCATTTTCTCGCGAGGACAGTAAGAATCCTGCATCTAGAGCACAGTGGAGCAGGGTACAAGGTTCCTGCCGCCTGGCACCCATGTCCACGCAGCTAGGGCCAGGCCCACACTCGCCAAGGCTTTGTTCCCAGACCAGAGGGGCAGGGGCTCTTGTTTGCACAGACCTCGCTGTGCGGCGCTGGAGGACAAGGTGGGCGAGGGCAGCCGGGCGGGCGGCCACCAGCCTGGAAGGGGCCGCGCTCTCCCAGAAACGGTCTGCAATGGGGCGTAAACGGCCAAATATTAGCCTGCCACATAACAGGGCAGGAGAGAACGTCGGTCTGTTTCTTGTATTTGATGCAGAAAAACTATTTAAATCTATGAAATTTTTGAAAAGCCGTGTGTGCCGGGGAGGGGGCTGGCCTGCACGTGTTTGGGGGCCAGACTTCTGTGCGTGGCCTTGCTGTGGTTGCTCAAATTCCTTCCGAGCGGGCCTTGCTTTCCTTTCTTCTCCCCACCCCCCCGGAAAGGGACCCCTGTTCACATTTTACGTGTTGTGGTTTCACTGAGCCCCTTCCAGTTGGTCGTCAACAGTTCATTTGTGCCAGGGCCTTCTGTAAACGCTGCGCGGGACTCGGGGCCTGACCACCCACCGAAGCAGGCTGTCTAAACAGCGTGTGTCTGGGCCTCAGACACAGCAAGCGAGTCAGAGATGGACCCTGTCCAAGGATTTTTTCCTCTAAGCAGAGGCGGGGGTTGGGTGGGAGAGCGCCGGGTAGACCTGGTGCAGCACCCCTGCTCAGTGCGGCCGTGTGACGTCCGAGGGAGACGGCCACTGCCTTCTCTGTGGGCCCCCTGGCTGTCCTGGGATGGCTCCTCGCTGCGCGGCCCGGCCCAGAGGCGTCAGCCTCCGCCTTGGAGCAAACAGCTTAGTAGGGCTGGAGCTCCTCTCAAGCCGCATCCGCAATGCCCAGGGCCAGTTTGGAGCCCTGAACCCACCTCTGCCTCCCAGGCTTTCACCCCAGGGTGCAGCCTCACTGGGTCCCGAGTAGCTGGCAGGATCAGGGGCCCAGTGGTAGCCACTCTGCCGCCCCTTCCGCCTCCCCTTCCTGGCTGCGTGTGCTGGTGCTCCCTGAGAATGACCGCCGTTGTGGGCCCCCGTGCTCGGCCTCCTTAGGCTAGCAGTGCATTTCGAGGTCCCCCTGCACCGCGGCCTCACCCCCACTCCGGTCACGGCTGCTGGGTGGTCTGACAGAGCCGCGGGGCCTGGCCACGGGTTAGTGTGGGGACGCTGCTCCAGTCCCGGTGTACGCCCGGAGTGGTGTGGCTGGCCCATGTGACGCTTCCGTTCCGGCCCCGAGACTCCGCCAGAGCATTCCCACGCGCTGGCCAGGGCCTCCCATCCGCCAGGCGCCGCGACCGGCCTCGCTTCTCCAGCACCGTCCCCTGTCGCTCTTGTCCTTGTCACGCTGGGTCTGGGTCACGCTCACTGCAGTTTGGCCCGCTTTCCTCGTGACTTCGGTGCTGAGCGCCTTCTCAAGGGCTTACTGGAATTTAGATACCGCCTTTGGAGAGGCAGCGCCTCGCCTCCCTGCCGCCCTTTGCTCTGCCCGGGTCATCTGCCTTTGGCGACCCCTGTTCTGACCCCGACCCGCTCGCCCGCCTCCGTGCTTGCTCGGCCCTTGCTCACACCGTTCATCGGTCATGTATGGGCGTTGCGGTAGGCGGGGGGGGGGTGCGGTTGGAGGCAAGGGTGCTGTGAGCTCAGCCTGGGGGGCAGGGCTTTCCCCGCGGAGGGCGCGTTCTGGGGGAAGGGTTTTCCGGGAGGGTAAGGGACGGTGTTCTGGGGAGAAGGGACAGGCCGAAGCCAAGAGGTACAAGAGAGCAGACGAAGCCCACGCTGCAGGTGCTGCGGGGACTCCGCTCTCAGGAGGGGCGTGTCGGGGACGCTCACGGCAGCATCATTGTCGCCCGGCGCAGAAACAGCAGGGGGACGAAGGGGCAGACGCAGGACGTGTGCGGGACAGGAGGTTAACCGACGGGGCGTGTAGTGGCCAGGCCCCGAGCACGCCCTCCGAAGCAGAGAGGAGAGCGCAGGGCGCGGGCATTGCAGACGCACACTGAGACCACAGCACGGGCGCCGGGCAGTCCCCGAGCGTCGGCACTGCGGATGGTGCGGGACGAGCCCGGGTCCAGGGAGTGGCTCCTGGGCAGAAGATGTCTGCGTGCATGGGGAACCAGGTCCTAAGCTGGACAGCGAGTTCTCGGGGACTTGTTATGTTCATCCCTGGTGGAATGTCTAGAACATTTAGTGACTTTTCCAAAGACGGCCCCCACAAGGAATATTGCTTTTGGAGGAAATTTGGAGTCCAGAGGATGTTCAAGAAACTAATCTAAAGATGAGATATTAAAAGAAACTGCAAGAAGGTGTAGGGGTGGGTTTTAGGTAGAAGCTGGGGAGGTGTGCTGGGGTGGGAGATGGGGGCCGGCCACCACGCGGGTGACCGGGGTCCTGGGGCAGCTGTCCTACCCTCGGCCTTCTGCTCGGTAAGAAGACTAGCTGACTCCCCAAACCGTACTGTTGAGAGTGCTTTTCTTTGGCCTCCAGACGCCTTACCCCATGGGCAGTTCCAGCTCCTCAGGGCAGGGGCGCCACGACCACCTCCCCAGTCACCTACGCTCTGGAGGGTGGGACGGGGCATTCGTGAGCACAGCACACCCAGAACCCAGGGCAGGCGCGTGCGGAAGGCTTTCTTGGGCTGGGCGTGGAGAAGTGGAGGGCGCGCCGGGGGCTCTCCTGGGCTGGGCCTGTGGCCCTCACTGCAGATACAGCCCTCCTTCAGGCGGGGTGGTGCTGGTGTGCTGGGGGAGAGACCAAATGGCGCCTGCCACTATAGGCGAGTGGGCAGAGGGCCGCGGGGCCCAGCAGGGTTCTAAGAGCACCCATTGCTGGCCAGCTCTGGGGCTTGACGGCTCCCACCTCAACACACCTCCTAGAGCTCAGCCCAGGAGGCCAGCTGTGGCCCTCCCCTGCTAGCATGACTGGGCAGAGCGGGCCCTGCCCTTGGCTGATGTCCCTATGACAGGGGGACACCCTGGGACCGACACAGACATGGTGGCGGGGAGACCCCTGAGGAGATGCAGAGAGAGACCCGAGCGGTGGCTGCAAGCCAGGGAGTGCCAGGGCCGGTGGGGCAGCTCGGCCGCCGGAGTCGGCGGGTACCGGCCTGTGGTGTCTGGGTCTGGGACTGAGACTCTGGGACGCTCAGGCTGAGCGGCCCCTCCCCACTGGTGTGGAGTGCTGCTCTAGCAGCCTGGGGACTGGTGCTGTCACCACCTTGTCGGTAACAGGACAGGGATTCGCACCCAGGCCTCACTGTTCCCGACGGCCAGCCTTTACCCACGGCATCACTTGGCCTCGAGGCCCCAGGTGGTGAGGACAGATGGCGCGTGAGGCGGGGGGGCCCTGCCACAGCCTTGGGATCCCTGTGTAAGGTTCCACAAGGGCCTGGCGCTTAGATCCTTCTCTTTTGCCCTGAGCTCTGTGGGTTTGAAGCCAAAACCATAAGCAGTTTAATCAGTGTCTGTCCTGGAGTCACCCTCACCAGCCTGGCCACGGTCGTGCCGGGTGCCCAGCCCACAAGCTCTTTGTTTCCCCTTCGCTGCGGTCAGAGGAGCAGTTAGCGATGCCCCAGGAGGACTCACGGCTGCCTCCTCTGTCCCCCGGGCACCAATCACATGGGGCTGGCGTCCCCTGACAAAGTTCTTGTGGCATTTTTTTGCAAAATTGTGTTTTCCTCTGTGGGCCTCCTCCTCCCCTCATTGCACACGAGGGCCAGGCCCACTCCAGAGCACGGCCAGTCCGGCATGTGTCCCTCAGAGCAGGGCCCGTGTTGGCAGCCTCTGGAAATTTCCGTGGCTCTGGGCTTACTGTGGCGAGCTCCTCCCATAAGCAGGGCCTGAGGAGCTCGGCGGGGCCAGGGCGCAGAGCATCTGTCAACAAAGCTGAGACTACTGCGGTCCCAGCCGGGGACTGGTGGCCCTGCAGGGTCCCAGCAGACAGGTGGGAGGGCAGCCATCCCCCACTGGGCTGGAGTCAGGCTTGTCGGCCCCACGTGACACGCCTTGGCCAGACCCGCCCTCCCTATGCCGCCCCCTCCTGAGAGGGAGCCCAGCCAGGGCCAGCAGGGAGGGCGGGTCTGCACAGGGGGGCGCCGGCCACCCAGTCCCCCTTGTCTTGGGGTCCACCCCATCTGGGCGGGGCAGAGCCGGGGCGCAGTGGTCTCATCCTGCTTCAGGCCTCCGCGTCTGTCCCCGCTCCCTGGCGGCGCTGACCCGCTGGGGGAGGGCACCTGCTGGCACACAGGGCAGCTGAGATGCCGTGCCCCAGGACGCGAGCAAACACCACAGGTGCCCGCCCGGCGGCACAGCTGAGAAGTGCTTCACGTGGTTCCCAGTAACCTGCTCACCCATGCTCCGTGTTGGGTGTCTCGCTCCCCGACCTCTGTCCCCACTCCCTCGCTTGTGGCCCTGTGTTGTCTCACTGGGGGACTGTGCTCGAGGCCTGACTTGGGCCATGGGACGGCTGCCGTGTGCGACGGCAGAGGAAACCCTGCGCGGAGATCGGGGCGTCAGGACAGCCGGGGAGTGACAGACAGGGGTCGCCCGGTGGCCAAGCCTCAAAAGCAATGACAGTGAGGAGCACCCCGCTCCTGTGAAGACGCTCCGTGTGCCGGGACGGGGCCATGACAGCAGGGCCGACCGCAGGGCCGCAGCGAGGCATGTGGCCACCTCTGGTTTCCTTCCTGTCCAGGGCTCTGCTTCGCTTCCTGAGGACAGACCCTGTCCCCAACATGGAGGGGCCAGGCAGGACCGGACATAGCGCCGCACGCCTGGATGCAGAGCGGGCACTCGATGTCTCGCCTAGTGAGCTTGAAGGAAAGGGGACATGCTTTGGCTCGTGCTCGTACATCCGCCAAGGTGGGGGTGAAGAGGCTGTGGACTGTCTGGTCTGGGGTGGGCCCGGCTGTGCGAGGCCCTGGCTGTGGGCAAGGCAAGATGGGGGGTTGTCTTCATAGCCGAAGACAGAAACGGGAGAGGGGAGCCCGACACGCACACGCGTGCCCCGCCTTCACTCACCATACCTGCCATGTCCCAGCCAAAGCCAAGCCAAGCCAAGCCAAGCCTACCGTGAAGGGGTGGGGACTGTGTCTTCCGTGCAGACGGCGCGAGTGTGTCAGCCGTGACCCGGCCCACCGTGAGGGCTGTCGGGGAAGCAGGGAGTGCGTGTGGGGCTCACGCCACTAGTGCAGCGGGTTTGGGGTGGGTAGGTCTCCAGGCTGAAGAGCCAGGACCCCCGAGTTCTTCCAGGCTTCCTGCGGCTGTGCGGCCACCTTCCCACCCACTGCAGGAGCAGGACTGGGAGGGCCACACACCCCGCGTCCTCGGTTCTCAACGTGATACGCAGTGGGGCCCACGCGTCGCCATCAGCGAGGCACCGCGGAAACACACCTCTGGCCGCAGTCCCCGCCCTCGGAGTCCTCAGTGCCCCATGTCCTGCTCGCTCCGGGTCCCACGCGGCCGTCACCCTGTCTCCTTCGGCGCCTCTGGGCTGGGACTGTTTCTCAAACTCTCCTCGTTTTGATGACACGGAGAGTTTTGAGAAGCTCAGGTGCCCTGCGGGATAGCCCGTTGGACGTTGTCCTCACAGTTGGTTAGGGTTATTATTAATCCTGCTCAGAGAAGGTCTGACGTACGGCCTCTGGTACCGGGGTGTCATGCACCGACGCGGCTTGTCCCCGCTGGTACCAATCGCGACCACCTGGCCGGGCTTCCCCGCCTCCCCCTCACCACGCTGCACCCTCCGGAAGCGCGTCTGCACGTCCAGCTCGGACGGGAGGGGGCTCTGCACCCCCTCTACGCGTGTCTACATGAACGATTCGGATTTGTCTGCACGGGAGACTTGTCTCCTCCCCCTGCTGCCGGTTTATTCAGCTAGTCGCTTAGTTAGAGCTCTGGAGCAGCGGGTATTTCACACTGGGGGTATAGCCTAGCGCCTTGTTTGCCTCGTGCACCTCGTTGTGTCTGGAAAGATTAGGAGCTCCCTCTTCTCCTTCTTCATTTGCCGGAGGGCACGGTGCTTGCTGGGGGTGTGGACAGGTGAGGAGGCAGCCTGCCCGCACGGCACGGGCCAGTCTCAGCCCTCCTCCGTTTCCCCTTTGGGACTTCGGGCATGCACACACAAGTGCGTACCAGGGTCAGGACTTGAACTGAGCAGCTGGCCATGTGGGACGCACGGTGACACCCTAGTCACCATGCCACCGGCTGACCTGGGAGCGCTTTCCCTTGACTCTCGCGTCTCTGACGTCCATCCATCATCGCGCGAGTGTGTGCGCGTGCGAGTGTGTGCGCGTGCGAGTGTGTGCGCGTGCGAGGGTGT
>NW_006159850.1:2744756-2752508 GCF_000334495.1 Tupaia belangeri chinensis | reverse complement strand
TCCCTTGACTCTCGCGTCTCTGACTTCCATCCATCATCGCGCGAGTGTGTGCGCGTGCGAGTGTGTGCGCGTGCGAGTGTGTGCGCGTGCGTGTGTGCGTGTCCTCCCTTTCTGGCACTGTAGGGCACTCCGAGCTCACCCTGCAGTCACCCATTTCCCTAGAAGCCCCAGTCCCTTTTACTGCAGCACGGTGTTAGAAGCCCATGTCTGGGGGCTGGGTGTGCTCATCGCTAACGGGGTGTTGTTTCCAGGCTTCAAGAGCGCGTAAGAGGCCCGAGAACCTGGAGGTGCCGGGAAAGGGGAAGGGCGCTATTGAGAGGCACTGAGGAGAAGGACGGCAGGGACGGATTTGCCAAGCAGACCGCCGCAGGCAGCTGTCCTGTGTGAAGCCGATTATGGAGGATGGCTGTCTCTGCCCCACATTACTGGCTTTCCTCACCCCATTGTCTGTCCCTTGGGGGGACACACTCCGGTTCTTAGAGGTGGCTCCTTACCCTGCCGTGCGGGCGTCTCACCGCCCACGCGTGTGGGTGGCAATGTGTTTCCTAAGCAGTCCGAGGACTTCAGCATGGCACCCGTCCCCGCCATGTCTGGCGATACGGACAGCTTATCTATTGTTGCATGCTATAACGTCCTCAAGACATTGTTTTTAAAATGATTGTAAACTAATTATCTTTAAGCTTTTTCTTTTCAAACATTAGACGAAAACGTTTGGTGCTTACTTACATAGGAACCATCTGTACTCCCGTTCCTTCTAAATTTCCACATGATATCATTTTTCTTCTACTTGAAGAATTTCTTTGGGCATCTCTTGTAGTTCAAGTCCACAGGTAATAATTTTTTTCAACTTCTATTTATTAAAAACAAACAAACAAACAAACAAAAATAAGTCCTAAGGGGCTAGCAGGTGCACAGTGGTTAAGGTGCTGAACGCTGAACTCCCACATGGTAGACTGTGGTTTCAGTCCTGGACCCAGTAGCTTGAAAATCACATGGGGTGTGTGTGCTTGCGTGCCCAAAGTCCCAGGAGGGCCATCCCCTGAGAGGTGACTTCTCACTGTTCGTCTCACTGTATCCGTGTCTCTCTCTGGTGAGTGCACATGCCGTATGTAAAAACCTAAAAAAAAAAAAAAAGTCCCAGGTCAGCCCAAAGGGGTGGTTAATGTGACTGGGTCTCGTATGACCGACTGTGCAGCTGGAGCCCGGACCTGCTGCCTGAGAAGCACACCAGGCGCACGTGCGGGCTTCCCCAGGGTCCCGAGGGCGGGTGGGGAGGAGGGACGCAGCGTGGCCAGGCGCAGGAGGGAGCGCTTTCACTTTCTCTACGGGAGTGCACGTGCCCGTTGACCACACTTACTTCAAAGTCCTAAAATAGTTTGCCTTCATTTTTGTAAGAGGTTTAGACTAGACATAGAATTCCAGATTAAGGGCTTCTGTGTTTCTTTGTTTTCAGTGCTTTAAAATGCTGGCGCATGCAACAGTCAAAAGACAGCCCGAAGTGCCGATGGGAGGGAGCTGGTGGCTGCCTGGCACCCTCGCCCTCAGGGTGGATGGCCCCGGGACGAGGGTCCCACTCCGCTCTTCGGGGCTCCTCGGATGTGCTCCCCACCCTGCCCCGCCCGGGAACTTGCCCCACGGAGACTGTGCAGTGGCGGATTCTCCCGTCTCCCCGCCCACTCCTGCCCGCCAGATGATCCACGGGGGCTAGAACCCTCGTATCAGGCTCCGCTTGGGAAGAGCCCGAGGCGACCAGGGTAAAGTGACCCTGCACAGTTGCTGGCATGTGGTACATGCTCCAACAACCAGGCACTCCTTCCCGCTGTCTCTGGGTAGTCCTGGCGCCTGGGGAGAGCCACCTAGGGAGTAGCCAAAGGCGGCCCCAGCCCCAGGGAAGGAGAGGTGTGAGGACAGGCCTCAGAAAGTCCCAGAAGGCTGCGCCTAGGCCCCAGCCGGCCGCCAGCCAGTCCTTGGTTCCCCCAGGGGAGGTTGAGGTCTCCCATTTCACTTAAACGTCAGGAAACCCTGAGACGTTTCTGAGCGTTGGCGCTGCAGTGAACTCCCCGAGGGCTGGCACGCCCAGAGCGAGGGTGGTTGGGGGACCCGTGCTCTCGAGTGCAGGACAAGCAACACGGCATTTCTGAGAAGGACCGAGGCTGGGATGCTACTGTCTTTTAGGGGCATTCGGCTTCGTGGAGACTCAAAGGGGACTCTTCGGGGGAATCGGCCAGCCTGTGGCCCAGCACACACACGGGGTTGGGGCTGGTCTGGGAGGGAGAGGAGGCCTCGTTCAGAGCTCGTGGCTTTGTGTGGCCCTTGGGTGGGGTGCTCAGACCACCCCAGTGTGAGTGGAGGTGGGGAAGGCCTGGCCACAGGAGCACGGGCAGGGCGAGGGTGAGCCACAGCAGCAGAGGGTGTGCAGAGGGGAGGCTGGAGCCTCGGGGCCCTGGTGTGAGATAAGAAGGTGCCATGGCAGCAGGAGGCTCAGGTGAGGGTCTGCAGCAGAGGTGCCTGTGCGCCCGTGGGCTGCCTCTGACCCCACATCCTTTATCTACTGCCCGAAACGGTGTTATTTCCTCCCTGAAAACGTCTTCAGGCCCTGGAGATAAAGCGTGAGTGTGGCTTACTAGATTGCATTCCTTCCTGCCAGCGCGGGCCAGATGCCTGACCAAAGGCTGCTTTCTCTGCCCGGCAGCCTTCCTGGGCTCCCAGACCCGCTCGGATGGACCGAAGCCCGGAGGCCGTGCCAGAGATGAGGCTGGGTCGGCCCAGAGGGAGCCATCTTACACGCGCTTGTACACAGACACTTACAGACAAAACCGCCGCCCGGCCACCGGTGAAGTGAGGGGTGGCTGCTGGCGGGCCCTGTGCTGCTGGCCCCCAGTGCTCGAGGCTTCCCCGTCACGCTGGGAGGCTCCATCAGAGACCCAGGGAATGCCAGGGAAGTGGGGAGCTTCCTAGAGGCGCCCCATCCCACTCAGGGCCTGGCGGATTAGAGGAATATGTAGAATTTCCAAATTTAGCTTTCAGGAATCGTTTCCTATAAACAAGGACTGCTTTCGCAGCCGAGATGTGAAGTAGATAATGCCAAAAAAGTCCCCGTCTGCCACCGAGTCCTGCGATTCTGCAGCCAGCCTCGGGTTGACGATTGGTGCACGCGAAGGGCTGCTTCCTGCTTGGCCCTCTGCGTGGGTGGTCGGCCTCAAACGGAATATCCAGGCTGACAGATGCTTTTACAAAGGCCAGATTACGAACTGTAAACCTGCCGTCAGCCGGGCAGGAGAGAAACCGAAAGGCCCCTCTACCACTTAAAGATTTAGTTTGGCCTCGAGTCTAAAGTGCGTCTTCAGCACGAAGAGCGGCCTTGCGTTTGTATGCAGTGGGGCTGCAGCGGGCTCACCAAGGGACGCTGTCAGCCAGAGGGCACGGCCTTGCCCGTGTTCCCGAGATCTGGGCACTTTTGGGGAGTAGCGATCTGGGGTGGAGGGAAGTCAGACAGAATGTCTAGAAGGACCAAGTCCAGGATGCAGCCACATTTCAGGAGCATTCCCTTCGTGGAGATCCCAAGGGTCAGCTTTCAGGGGAGAAGTGGGCCGGCCTGTGGCAGCAAACACGCAGGGCTGGGGCTGGTCCTGACCCCGGATTCTTGTTCCGGACTCGTGACTTCCCGTTAAAGAGCATCTTCTCTCCCAGACACGCTGACGGCGGAGGCCTGAGGGAGCTGGGGTATCTGCAGGGACAAGTGTTCACCGCCCAGCACCCCACTCCCAGCAGGAGGGCAGTGGAGTCCAGGAAGTGGGGGGGGCTGGAGGAGGGGGTCTGAGCAGCACCCCACTCCCACCAGGAGGGCAGTGGAGTCCGGGATGTGTGGGTGCTGGAGGAGGGGCCTGACGGGGACTCTGCCCTCCAGACTGACCCCTCCCACCTAGCAGCCTCAGAGCCGGTCAACAGCGGAAGCCCCTGCGTGGGTCAAAGCCAGCTGACATGCCTGGGAGCAGGGGTCTGGACTTTTCCGTCTGGAGGTTTTCATCAGCTTGGCTGTGGGAGAGCTGGGGAACCCAGGGTTCCACAAAGTGGCACGTGGCATGTGGAATGAGGAGCCTGTCTTCCTCAGGCAAAGCCAGGTGACAGCCTGCGTTAGATTTTAGTCAACAGGTCTGCACTGAACCCAATGTGGGCCACGCACCGAGCTGGGAGCATGGGAAGCCGCGTGTGGCAGGGCCAGGGCTGGCACCAGCTCTGGTGTCTCTGCCTGGGCCTCTTGTCATTATGGAGAGCCTTTATTCCTTTTTTTTGGAGAGGTTTTTGCTATAGGGCGCGTGTGCTTGCCAGACAGACAGAGACATAGAGATAGAAAGCGAGAAATCACCCCCCAGGGGGATGGTCACGCCACAATCCCTCCTCCTCCATTTTCCTCTTGGGATCTTGGGCACGCACGCACATGCGCCCAGCGTGAGTTCTAAGCCACCAGGTCCGGGATGCAAAACGCGGTCGACTACGTGGGAGTCCAGCGACATAGCCATTACGCTAACTGCTGGTTCCCAGAGAGCCTTTCTTCCTTGTACCTTGCGTCACACACGCACATATGCACATGCATGTACGTGCACGTGTATGTAACACACACATTCACATGTGCACATGCGTGTACATACATCCATACGTGCATCTGCGTGTTCCTCGGGAGCATGTTTGTTTTCCGCAGCTTTCTCAAGGTATGATTTCTGCACTTCAAACCCGCCCGGCCTGCGTGGACCGTGCATGGGCTTGCCGCGCACAGGCCAGGTGGTGGACCATCACCATGTTCTGGCGCTGTGTGGCGCTTTGTGAAACCAAGGGGCCCCTCGTGTTTCTCTACTCTGTGAAGGGTGCCCAGTGGGCCGCAGGGGTCTGAGCACTGGCTGTGGCTGCCGCTGGCCTCCCCTCCGTGGGGCCACAGAGGTGCCTGGGTGTCGCTGAGAATTCCTGCCACTGGGCAGAGCCCTCCTGGGACAGGTGTCATGGCTGGCGTTTTCACCCCATATTTCCCCACAATCTCAAAGCATCGAGCTGCAGTCCAGGCGTTTCCAAACTTCTGGCCAAGTGTACACAGAGAGAAATGCACGCATCCTCGGGAAGGAAGACTGAAGCGGTCAGGGGTGGCCTGCATTCCCACTTTGTCCTGCAAAATGTTGGGGGTCTTAGGGACACAGTGCAAGAGGGGAGAGGAGCTCCTGGCTCTGTAAGAGAAGTGATGGTGTCACTGTAAGTCTTGGCCGGGGCTAGCGACGCAGCCGCTGGGCCGGACGCTGGGTCGCAGACGTGCCCGGGTTGGCTCGGCTCTGCCAGCCTTGTCTCTCGGCTTGCTCTCCTGTGGTTGTGTTGCTCACAGGTATAGAACCACGCTGTGCAGAGCCGTGTGTGTCCCAGTGAGCCTCTGAAATATCTGCTTTCGGGCCAGAACAGATCTAACTGGACTGGGAGGCCCAGTAAACAGTGCAGTTAAAGCTGTGTAGCGGCGGAGCCCCTGCTGGGAAGTAAGCTGGCCCAGGGGTCCAGGTGCTGGGCGGCTGCCGAATTCAGGGTCTGTAAACAGGAGAGGCCCTGGATCGTTTCCAGAGCAGGGTGTCTGTCCTGGCGATGGTCTGGCTAGCCCAGGGCCGAGCTCTCTGGGGGAGACCAGCGGTGATGGTGTGAGCCAGCCCTGCCAGACGGCGTTTACCCTCGGTAACCCTTAAACCCCGACTGCTTACCTATTCATTCCTATGTGTGGCTTTTGGAATAAAAAAAAAATGCACACACGTGAGTACAAAACCCAGCACTCGCGAACAGGAGCAGATGGCGGGCATGGTTCTCCCTCCTCTCCTGGACTCGGTTTCTCCACCTGGGGCCCACCAGTGCTGCCAGTCTGCGTGCTTGCCCACACCCAGCGAGGCACTCACGGAAATCTACCGTGCGCGTGCCTTCCTCTCCGGCTTTTTAATAGAAAACGGTGTAATGCGTGCCCAGATGGAGAGTCACTGTGGACCAGCACACGCAGTGGGGTTTACTCCCTCTGACGACGGTATAGTACCCCACTGTCCGGCTGTATCAGAGCTATGAAGCCAGTTCTCTAACGTTGGCCACCGGGTTAGTTCTAGCATTTTCCTATTACAATGATGCTGAATGTAGCCACTCCCATGAATAGAGCCGTAGGTAAATTCTTAGAAATCGAATACTAGACCTCATAATTTCTACACTTAAAATTTGTGATAGCTTTTTCCAAATTGTGTAGATTGTTGCAAACAAACCCTTCAGCAACGTAGCAAGTCACTCGTTCTGACTTGATTTGGAGCATTTCTTTGGTGGCTTCTACAAGGGAACAGGACATACATAGTCTCCTCCTTTGCAAAAACCAGACAGAGGGCGGAGTTCAAGACCCCATGGGCACTTCCAGTCCTTGCTCGGTGAACAGCAGTGTTTCCACTAAAGCCCTACCGGACAGGTGGTTCTGCTGTGGTCTCTGCCATCTCCTCCTTTACTGGGAGAGCCCCCACATTCTAAACAGGCTCACTGCCAACCCCCTTCAAGCCAGGTGTGGCTGCGGCAGAGCTCACCCCTCCAGGGGGCGAGTGGACCCGGTGTGGCTCTGCAGCTGCTGCAGGCGAGGAAGTGGCCTTCCCATCTCTTCCTCCTTCCACAGCAAGCAGCTTCAAGCAGGGGTGGAGGCTGGCATGCTGGTGCCCAGTGTGGCGGGCAGCGCTTGCTCCCGGAGGACACATGAGGTGAGAGGAAGAAGCTTCTCCCTGTCTCTGCAGAGCACGGGACATGGGAGCTTACCATTGCCAAGGCTCTCAGCTTGGGGCGTGCAGGAGACCGACCTGGGCCCGAGTGGAAACACAGGACCGGCCCAGCTGCCACCAGAGAGGTGGACCTGGAGGCCGTGTGGACCGATGGCCTTAGGACTGCAGGTGGGTCTTCCCGCGGACGGGCGCCACTGCTCCCGGGAGATTTGGATCTGAGGAGTTACGCAATTTGCAGGCCGCGTACTTCTCGGTAATTACAAAGCAGGTTGGAATTCTGAGGTCTTGCTGCCCACTCCCAACTGTTCCAGGAACCGAATTGCCAACCAACAGCTGGAAGGAATGTTCGTAAAAAGCGAGCGAACACTGCCTCCCTCTGCCTCTTGGAGTACGTTCACAGAGGCCCCCGCCCACGCAGAGGAGCCCAGATTCGCCTTTTCCATGCCGTGGCTAGCGGCAGAGCCCTGCGCCTCCAGGGACTTGCTGAAGGCCCCTGGGTGTCCACATTGAGGGTTTCTGGGACCCAAGTGAGGGAAGGGGACCAAAGATACCAGACAGCCACCAAGCCCTGAGCTTGCTCTTTGTCACAGGCCCCTCAGGACAGGAGAACCTGTCACGGTGCTGCAGTAACTGCGAGGGCCCAGGGGCTGGAACGGCCACTGAGCAGGCTGATGGCAGCACCCTCCCGGGGCTGGTGCGCTCTCTCCTCCCTCGCCGCTCCCTCCATGTGTGTGGATGCTCTGTCTGTGTCTGCAGAGCACTGCGCTTGCGGTGGAGAACACGGGAGGGAGACGATGGGGTACCCCCGCTGGGGGGTCACGCACTGACATGCAGTAGTCACACGTGCCGGTTGCTGGGTGCAGGCCAGGCTGGGCAGTGTCCCCCTGGAATCCACGTCCCTCCAAAACCTCGAGAAGTGACCTCATTCAGGAGTATGAGGGTGCTTCACCAAGTTCACAGAGAAATGCAATTCAAGTGCCGGTTTATCTCAGCAGGA
>NW_006159850.1:2743741-2744725 GCF_000334495.1 Tupaia belangeri chinensis | reverse complement strand
AAATTGCAAGCCCCCATGCCCAGCATTTTTTATTCTGTGCATTTTCCTTGAACTTGTTGAAGACTCCTGTAGGGTCTTCGCAGAGGTCATGTGTACGGATGAGATGAGATCTCTGTGGGCAAGGGGCACTCGGAGTTTGCAGAGTTCCTGAGGAGAGACAGGCAGCACACAGAGATGCTGGCGGGAGAGAAGGCCACGGGAAGAGGGAGGCCAGGACTGCAGGGGCGTCTGCTAGCCGAGGGGTGCCGGGCCGGCCAGCATGGAGAGCGAAGAGGGAGGTGTGGGCAGAGGCCCCCGGGCGCCCAGAGGGGCGTGGCCCTGCAGCACCGTGACTGGAGCCCCACGCAGCCCGCCTGAATGCCGGCCTCCCCGGACGCTCTCAGAAATCATTTAACCCAGGCCCAGGCTCAGTCACAACCCACGGGACTAACCAGCACGCCACCCTCACACAGCAGAGCAAGTTAAAGACTCCAGGCCAGAACTGGGGCCTCCTGGCCGGTCGGAGTCCTGATGGCCGCACTCCTTCACTTCTGTGGCCCGCGAGTGCTCTCACCCGCTGGCAGCTGCAGTCCTTCCGGGCGTGTTTCTGATGACCCCAGGCCTCGCTCACTGCCCACACGTTTGCACTGGGCCTGGGGAGCCTCTCCCGGGCCTCTGAGCGAAGACCCTGTGTGGCCGGCCAGGCCCCGGTGGCAGCTGACAGGGTTTCCCACCTGTGCCACATTCGCCCTGGCTTCTCGGGAGGCAGTGAGGGCGGAGGCGCCGGCTGTTGGGATAACACTCCAGAGGCCGCCTGCGAGCCTGAGCTTCAGGGTCTGCTTCTCTGAACAGTCCTGGGACTCGTCTTGTCTCCAGTATTTTCACTCTGTTCGGCAGGATTCTTAACTTCCCAGGGCTAAGAGGGGTCCCAGGGGCTGGTTCCAGGGCGGGGGAGGTGGGGTGGGCCCCTCGCCTGCTTCGAGCAGAACCCGGGACCTCTGAGGG
>NW_006159850.1:2734243-2741518 GCF_000334495.1 Tupaia belangeri chinensis | reverse complement strand
GACAGGGTTTCCCTCCTGTGCCACAGTCGCCCTGGCTTCTCGGGAGGCAGTGAGGGCGGAGGCGCCGGCTGTTGGGATAACACTCCAGAGGCCGCCTGCGAGCCTGAGCTTCAGGGTCTGCTTCTCTGAACAGTCCTGGGACTCGTCTTGTCTCCAGTATTTTCACTCTGTTCGGCAGGATTCTTAACTTCCCAGGGCTAAGAGGGGTCCCAGGGGCTGGTTCCAGGGCGGGGGAGGTGGGGTGGGCCCCTCGCCTGCTTCGAGCAGAACCCGGGACCTCTGAGTGTCAGTTTTCTTTCAAGACACGAATCTCTGATTTAAAATTATTTTGGGGGGGGGGGGGGGGTGGGCCCCTCGCCTGCTTCGAGCAGAACCCGGGACCTCTGAGTGTCAGTTTTCTTTCAAGACACGAATCTCTGATTTAAAATTATTTTAAAACCACGGGCCCAGCTCAGAGGTTCTGGGTCCTGGCTGCACGCTGGAATCCCTTAGAGAATGTTTTAAAATTCCAGGGCCAAGCCCCACATCCAGGAACTCTGGTTTAATGAGTCTGTGGTGGGATGTGGGCATTGGCATGCAAAGCAGTCTTCCCAGATGACTCTGCCGTGCCACCAGGGTCGGGAGCCGCTAACGTGGCCCAGCGTTCTTTCTATGCATGGACAATTGGGGCTGGGGTTGAGGGGCCTGCGCCAAGCAAGTGTACACTCGTCCCTGGCTGGATTAGAACCCTGATCTTCCAGCTCTTTGTCACTGCTCTTCGGACGTCACAGGGTGCGCATGCACACACAGGGCGAGAGGGTGCTGTGCCGTGTCTGCGACTCCGTGAGTTCATTTTCACACCACACAAATAGTTTTAGTTTACCATTTGAGTTCCTAAGGAGGAGACTCTCGAGCAGGAAAAGGGCATTGATATTTATACTTGTGCTGGGGAACAGAGGCAGCAGGGTCACATTAAATGGCCCCCAAGACCACACAGAGCCACGGAGCCGGGAAGAGGCCTCCCAGGGCTGGTTCCCAGGATGTGGCTCCGTTCAACCACTTCCACACTCGCCGTCGCATTCCCTTGGGAAGCTCACTGCTCCAAAGCTCACTGGCTGATGGAGACAAACCATCGATATTGCCGACGTGTTTTGTGTTCTCAAGGTTAATCCCAGATTTTTCTCTTTCCTGAAATTAAAGAGAAAAAGAGAAAGCAGCACATGAAGTCAGCCAGCCCTGTCTCTGGGGCACAGTCTCCATGCTGAGCGGCCTGGAGAGACTGCAGCGGTATGGGATGGGGGGAAGGCCTGGCCGGAAGGCGGTAGCCTCACAGTCAGAGGAGGGGATTTTGCAGAGCAGCAGGAGAAGTGAAGACGTGGTAGACATTCGGAGTCAACGAGAACTTGGGGTTGCATGGGGACAGAGTGCCGGGGTCCATCTGAGAACGCGAGTTTCTCTAGCCTGGTGCTTCCATGGCAGTCTCCAGCACAGACAGAAGGCCTCCAGGAGACCTGGGCACGGCCATTCCTGGCAGGGCTAGTGGCCTGGGGAATTTCCTTCTAAGGACGAATTCTTCTTCATGCCCCTCATTACAAGGTGGACTCCATTTCTCATGGAGTGGGGGGAACAGCTCGGGGCGTAGCCAGTGTCTGTAGGGCACCACCCCAGAGTGGAGAACCGGGTTCTCATCAAGAAACACCCCCTACTCCAAGACCAGGGAAGTGGCGAAACGGGCCCAGACAGACTTCAGAACCACTTTGCCCCATGACTGCCGTGAGCACTCCACCGCTCTCCCGTTGTGTGTGGAGGTGAGGGGCAGCTAACTGCACGTGTAATAAATGGGTCTCAGGAGCCACAGTGAAGGACACTCCCAGGCCATGAAACTCGAAGGGCCTCACTGCACTGGGACCTGGCTCAGATGACAAAATTCTGACCTCCGGCCTGGCTCCAACGCCTAATGGAATGAAGCCTGTGGAGGTGCCAGGCAGTGAAGGTGAGTGTCATCTGCGTGTGGGAGACTTACACTGTGGCAGACAGTGGCAGGTTACATATGGCTGCTCATTTGGGTCATATCTCCCTCTGGGAACTGCAGTCCACTTGTCCCGCCGAATCTGTCTTGCTTGGTAGGAGTAGTATACAACGTCTAAGGCTGGGGCTGCAGAGATCTCTGCTTCAGGCCTCGCCTTGTGAGTGGCCCATCCATGTTGTGAGGACCCCAGTACGCGTGGAGAGGCGGCAAGGAAGAGAATCGAGCTGCTTCTGTGACACCCGCAGCCGACCCTCAGCCAGCAACCAGCGTTGCCTGTAGCTGCATGGCAAGTTCCCATGGACGTCAGCCCAGTCGTGTCTTCAGGTGACACAGCTCCACAGCATGATGGGAGCAGAAGCAGCATCCGGCAGAGCCTCGTCGGCCACTGCATCATGAGCGGTAAGAGTACGTTTTGGTATGTAAGCCAAGTTCGAGGTATCTGTCCTGCAGCAATAGACAATTAGCAAGTGTCTTTCTCCCCCCAGTATTTTCACTCTCGTTAAAACTTCCCTTACAGTTAAAATGTCCACGATCCCACTTGTTTCTCAGAGGACAGAAGACATCGTGTAGCTTTGAGGGAAGGGCCACTGTTGGCTCGGACCTGACAGAGAGGATGGAGACTGATGTGCATCTGTGTCCCCTGCTCTGATCCACTGCCTCACCCTTAGGCCTCCCTAAGTGTGAATCGGGGAATACTGGCCGGGGTCACCCATCCTAGGACTTCTCTGGCTTTTGCCTGAAAGAGCGATCCTGAGACGGTGCCAAGGTTAGGGAACGGTGTCCTGGTCTCGATCCCTAGGAGGAAGACTCACTGCCTGGGTCTCAGCAGTCTGTGGTTAGAAATGGTGGCCAGACGCTGTGGCACCTGCCCCGTTTCCTCAGAGCTCCCTCTGGGTGCCCCTGCGGCTGTGGTGCAGCTTCCTGTGGCCTCTGTCCAAGGGCTGACGGCCTGCCCCACAGTGAGAGGTCCAACCTGAGAGTGAGGAGGGAGGGTTGCTCCCGGGGCTGGCCCTCGGCCAGCAGGGGCAGGTGTCCAGGCCAGGAGCCACACCCCCATCCTTGAGGATAACACAGGGGAACATCTGTGGCTTCTCAGAGGGCCCAGGCCTCAGGTGTGTCCCCTCAGCTGGTCTGCCGTCCCTCCCTCCTGGGCCTTCAGATAAACCACCTGAACCCAAATTCTTGTCTCGAGCTCCGTTTTTGAGTCACCCTAAGTAAAGACAGATGAAGAGCTGATGGGAGTCATAGTCAGAGTTCTTCTAGTCCCTTTTCTGCCGAAGCGGCAATTCTAAGCCCTGAAAGTATGTACTCCCCCCCCCCCAATATCTGGGACACCCAGAGGGTCTCTTCCATCAGGTGCTGCTAGAGCCCAGCAAGTACACCAGGGCCCTGGCATCCCCTGCAGCTTTCACACCCTGGCTATTGGGTGAGCAGAGGCTGTGCCTTGTCCCGTCCACGGTCTACACCTCAGGAGACTCCCCAGCAACACGGTCTGCACTCCCAGTGTTGGGAAACATAATGAATGCCCGGCCCAGTTTTGCCCACAGACCTCTCTCTGCCTCCGAGGGCCTGCCCGTGGGGGAGACGCTCGCTATCCTCAGAGCCGCCCCCTCCAACAGCTCAGCGCTGCCCCGGGGTCCACGGGTCCACGTGGTCCTGCTCTCTCCTCCCCCGGGGTGAGTCTGCTCCCAGAGGTGTTGCAGCCCCCTAAGAATAAACATGCTTAGCGCTCCCGCAAATGTGTCAGTGTCCGGAGTGCAGGGTAGGGGGCATCACAGTCCTCAGCACCAGCCGGGAGAGGATGGGTCGTGTCGCAGTGACAAGTAGCCCCCAGACCTCAGCGGCGGAGCACAACCTAGGCTGATCTCTCACTTGCACAGCCTGCCACGTTCCTGCGTGGGGAGTCTTCGCCATCATGGTTCTTCCAACTCAGCGCCAAGGCTCCTCAGCCACCGGGCGGGGAGAGACATCTGGACCTCGCTCTGGAAGTGAGCCCAGCCCTCCTCCCCAGGTCTTCCCGATAAGGATGCAGGTGGAGTGCGCGGGCGAGCACCGCCGGCTCTTCCGTTCTCCTGCAGAGGCCGTTCCCCTCAGCTTTAAAGAACTTGTTTTGAGGAGACCCCGGTGCACGTGCGTGCAGTCACAGGAACTATACGAGAGTCCGTGCACCCTTTGCCCAGGGCACTCCCGGGGCACTGACGGGGTGCTGTATGGTGCAGGGTCCGGGACACTGGGGCTATCAAGGGCTGGGGAGGACGAGGAGCGGCCAAGACCTGAACTTTGTCGGTGCGGGTATAGCGGGGCGCTGCCATGCTGAAAAGCCGTGTAGCATTTCTTAAAGTCAGTCACCAGGTGACCTGGCAGTGCTGCTCCTACGTACCTTTTCCAAGATAAACTAAAACATGTTTTCGTGAAGAGATTCGTCTGCAAATAGGCAGAGCAGTTTTTCTGATATGAAAAGCCGGGCCTGACCTGAGTGTCCACCGATAAGCTAACAGACACGCTGCACTGCGGGACGCCGTACCGCTCAGCAGAGGAGGGACACGTGTCTGACGAGTCTGAAAAATGACTCCGTGTGCAGGGACCAGCAGCTGGCTTAAAGGTTATACTGCTGGACTCCCACATGGCCGACCGCAGTTCAAGACCTAGACCCAGCGGCTTGTGCGTGTGCGTGCCCCAAATCCCTAGAGGAGAATGGAGGAGAAGGGACTGTGGCGTGGCCATCCCCTCTGGGGGGCGATTTCTCGTTCTCTGTCTCTCCAGTGAGTGCATGCACCATATGGCAAAAATCTCTCTAAAGAAACAAAACAGAAAGGATTCCATGAGGAAGAAGCCAGACACAGAAGGTGCATACTGTGTGCTCCGGTGTACAGCAAGTTCGAGAACAGTCAGTAGCGACCGGCATCAGATCAGGGGTTGCCTGGCGAGAGACTGACTGGGAACTGCAGGGGAAGTGATTCGATCCTCCCTCGTACTATGCACAAATTGCATGTGGCCATTCGAATGAATGCAAGCAGGATCTTTGTCGGGGTTATGTCTACTCGGTGTGTACATTTGTCAAAGTTTAAAGCGAGCACATTCCAGCGTAAATAAATTTCAGTGAGACTGATTTGGGACAGGGACACTACACCTCAAGACACGGACTGCTTAATAAGGCTGATTTTTAAAAATCTGGCCGAAAGTAAGAAAACGTGTGTATGCGTTCCTCAGGCTAATAGAAATGCCTAATTGCACTAGGCTCTTAGGAAAACAGTTAGTGTTGGACCAGCAGATGGCATAGAGGTTATGTCGCTGGACTCCCACGTAGTCAACTGCGGTCTGAGTCTCAGACCCGGCAGCTTAAATCTTACCACCGACGCATGTGCATACACGCCCAAGATCCTGAGAGGACAGAGTTGAAGGGATTGCAGGGTGGCCATCCCTCCTACGGGGGCAATTCCTCACTTTCTGCCTGTCTGCCTCCCTCTCTGGCAAGCACATGTGCCCTATAGCAAAAATCTCTCATTTTAAAAAAGAGAGAGTGTTGCAGCCAGGAGGTGGCATGGTAGTTAAGGCACTGGACTCTCATATGGCTGATCACTGTTCAAGTCCTGGACCTGGAGGCTTGAAAATCATACTGGGCGCATGTGCTATGAGAGAGGGACCTGTCCCCCGGTCACAGATGAGCAGACCGAGTCTGTGCAGCGAAGTGACCTAAGGCCAGACTGATGGGACAGGTGAGTCGGCGGCCCCAGTCCTCTCCCTGCCCATGTCCTTGCCCCGACTGAGGGCTGCGAAGAGCTCTCCCCTGCGGCAGGAGTTCAGGCTCCTCCCCTGGGCTTCAGCGGGTGGATGCCAGCCCCCCAGGTGGACGGAGGGCCTGGCATGGGCTCACACTGGGGCTTGCGCTTCTGTGCCTTTGCTACGGCCATGAGGACATGCCTGGGCTCGCAACAAGAGAATGGGAGGCAGGAGTGCTGAGTCGCCGCCTGCCGGCCCTGCTGAGCCCGCCTGGATCAGCCGAGGTGGGCCAGCCCAGGCGCACAGGAGGGCCCAGCGTAGACCAGCTGAGCTGCCCCCCTGGCTCCGGCTTGCCCATTGATAGATGGCAATGAGGACATGGAGGTTTTGTGGGGCTAGCTCTGCAGCATGACCTCACCACTGAGCAACACTGCTAGCAACCCAAGGCAGCAAATGTCAGTGGTGTGCACGTGTGTTTGCAGACTCAGAAAGGAGGTGTGCACTCGTGTGTGTGTAGACGTAGAAGGAAGATGTGCACGTGTGTGCATGCAGACTTAGAAGGGAGGTGTGTACACGTGTGCACGTACTCAGAAGGGAGGTGTGCACACATGTGTGCATGCATACACTTAGAAGAAAGGTGTGTATGTTGCGTGTGTGCACAGACGCAGAAGGAAGGTGTGTGCGTGCATATGCATAGACTCAGAAGGAACGTGTGCACGTGTGTTTGTGCAGAATCAGAAGGTTGGTGTGCACGCGTGTGTGTGCAGACTCAAAAGGGAGGTGTGCATGCTGTGTGTGCAGAGACTCAGAAGGAAAGTGTGCATGTGCGTGTGTGCGCAGACTCAGAAGGTGTGCACATATGTGTGTGCAGACTCGTAAGGGAGGTGTGCACATGCATGTGTGCGCAGACTCAGAAGGGAGGTGTACATGTATGCGTGTGTGCACAGACTCAGAAGGACAGTGTGCACGTGTGTGCGCAGACTGAGAAGGGAGGTATCCATGTCGCGTGTGTGTGCAGACTCAGAAAGGAGGTGTACATGTGTGCGTGTGTGCACAGTCTCAGAAGGATGGTGTGCACGCATGTGCACAGGCTGAAGGGAGGTGTGCACGTGTGTGCACCAACTCCAGGACATGACGGGCCAGCTGGGTGCTCTGAGTGGAGCTCGTAGGTGCTTTTATTGCCTCTCGGCTCTCTTGTCTGCCTTCCACGATTGACTCGGCATCTTTTACAAGGTGTGGGTGGGAGGATGCGACGGTTCCAGCACGTTCATCCTCTCCCTCGGGAGCACGGACACCTCGCCGTGCTGGCCTGGCATGGCCAACGTGCCTCGCACTTCCCGCGCTACGCTCGTTTATAATTGCGCTCTGTCCTCGTAAATCTGTCCTGTGCTGAGGAGGTACGGGGCCTTCCGGGGGTGCCCGAGGGCGTCTCAGGCGCTGTTGTTTTATTCCCTAGTCCAGTTCCAGGAGGTGCGGCCTTGTCTCCCGGCGTCTGACACCCCCCGCCTATGCTTCTCAGCACCGTCTCCCAGCAGTGATCTCTCACC
>NW_006159850.1:2718577-2733320 GCF_000334495.1 Tupaia belangeri chinensis | reverse complement strand
AAGCCCCTCACCAAAGTCCCAGGAAAGGGGCTGCATCTCCAGGCTCCTGGCTCTGGTCAGACCGCTGCCCCACGCTGCCCCCGCTGCCCCCGCTGAGCTCTCTACAACCTCACCCAGCTCCGGTGCTTAGATCCCAAGCTGTGACAGAGTCTGCAGAAACAGCTGCATGGAGGCCTCCATTTTTCAGAGTAGTCGGACCTGTCAAGCAGAGGAGGGGGCTAAGGAATTTCCTGGCAGGGGAAGGCAGAAGAGGAGGCAGTAGGGTAGAAGGGCTGAGAGGCAAGGAAGGCATCAGCTCTCTGGTCTGGAGCCTGGAAGGGTGTCTGGGAAAAGGGTCTCTGAGGGCAGAAATGCCATTGTCCTTTGAGCAGAAGGACCCCGCAGTACCAAGAACCCTGGCTCGCGGGACCTAAGCACATTTGTCAGACTCTGGGCCATGAACCACCACTGGGCGGGATGTGAATTTAGACAGCTGCAACCAAATCATGGAACGCGAACACATTTCTGAGAAGTGAAAAACTAGACCCGAGGCCTCTGACTGGGACGGGCGTCACGCTGCTGGGGCTTGTCGAGGTGCTGCGGCACTGTGGGGGCGACCTGGGGCCGCACTTCCAGCTTCGGATCGATGCCGACGCCACTGCTCCTGGGACTGCGCTCCGTGGGGAACCAGACGTCTGTCTAGACGGGGGCAGTGTGACGTATGTCAGAGCACACTGCATATCTGAGGGCTGCATGAACTCTGTGCCTGGGGGCCCCGGATCCCAAGACCTGCAGAAACTCGGGCCCGCTGTGACATGGGTGGCGTTTGCACAGTCTCCTGTGGTCTTCAGGTCACCCAGGATCGCCCAGAGCACCAGTGTCCCGAGAGCGCCGTGAGCAGCTGCTGGGCCGTGTTCTGAGCAGGGGCGAGCGGGGCGCTCTCAGGGCAGGCACTCGGGTATTTTCGGTCTCTTTCTAGCTGCAGTTGGTTACCCTGTTGACGTGGTACCTGGGGATATGGAGGGATGACTGCACTTCAGACGTGCGTGTGCATGTGTCTGCCTTGTGTACATGTGCATGCATGTGTGTCTGTGTTTGTGGGGCGTGTGGACAGTACTGGGGCGTGTTCTCTTATGCTAGAACGGGGTCCAAGAAGGTGGGAGACACCAACGGGAACAGTGCAGGAGTGGGCCCAGACTGCACACTCGGGTGTTCGCTCTGGGCCATCTCGACGGCGCTTGAACAGCTCGATGCTTGGCGAGGAGCGTGCTCCTATCTGACCCACTTGCTTCCATTCTGAAGATCTGACCGTGTGCCATTTCCTGCAGCGGGCGCCTACACAGAGGGGTGAAAAGGGCACGTCTATTTTGGATTCTTGTTTCAAAACGCCCCAATATCATTGAAATCAATTGGCACAAACAGGGCTTGGGAGTTTCTTTCACAGAAATGGCAAATGCGTCTATCAATGAGGCACACGCGAGCCGGGCGGAAGGGCCCGCCAATGGCCGCTCCATCAACTCTGGCAGCTGTGTACATTGGGCTTTGATCTCCCAGGAGGCTGTATTTAGATGACATAATATGCTTTTGGTTATCTTTCTTGAAGGTAGAAGGGACGTAAGCAGATATCCACTTTTGCAAGATAAAATTAGCACCTCTTTGCTGGAAGATAAACATTTTCGGCAGGAAAGCTCTGATTAAAGTACAAAGCAGCCGGGGGTATGAGACTGCACCCCTTTGAGCAAAAACCCTATTTATAATGAAAGGAAATAGCATTGGTATGACATATGGCAATGATGAGAAGCACCTACCACCGCTTAAAAGACATGGCTGCATTATTGCAGTTTTTCTGGAAGGTTCCACCATGGTGGGGTTCCACCAAAGCCGAAACTGGGGTTTGGGGAGGGAAGGGGAAAAGGGGCCCATGATGGAAGGCCGACTCAGAGCCAGGGGCTCCCCTGCCCTGGACCCTCTGCTCCCACGATCCAGGTGCACGGAAGCAGTGCGGGCCCCCGTTTCCTCCAGGGCTGGCTGGCTCGCAGATCAGGGGTCAGAGCCAGAAGGCCTCCTCAGCAGCCATGTTTGCTGACGTGGCAGCAGACCCACAGTGGTGGTCTTTTCTGTAGGAGGCGTCAAAGAGCTCAAGCGTTCGTCCATTCAGCAGATGTCTGTCTGTCACTGTGTCCAGGAACTGCCAGTGGTTAAGGTCAATGGTGGTGTGACAGCTAGAGGCCCTGTTCTCACCAACAACAGGCCGGAGAGCGATGCGGTCCCCGGGACGGGACAGTCCGGTGGAACACCCTGACTACCTGGGATGGGTGACATGGGGAGGCTGGGAAGGGCAGCCTGGTGTGTGGTGGCTCAGAGGCAAGGGACTGCAGACAGACCTGGCTGGGCAGAGAGACCCTCGGCCGGGACCCGCATCGGAGCCTGTGTGTCCCATGTGCCGTGGCACGGCCTGTCGGTGCTACACCTCACGGTAGTCATCGACGACCCTCCCTGGCTGTCCACGTGTCCAGCTCAAACAATGACGTCTCCGCTCTGAGAAGGGTTGAGCAGGAGGACAGCTCATGGGCACAGGTGGGCGGAAGGCGCCTGCTGGGGGAGGGTGGCGGGATGGACGCTGCTGACCGCAGAGACTGCAGGGGTGAAGGACATGCGCAGAACACCTGGGGATTCCCGGACGCGAGCTCCGAGCAGACAGGGCTCGGGGCGAGAGGGCCTCCTCAGCAGCCATGTTTGCTGACGTGGCAGCAGACCCACAGTGGTGGTCTTTTCTGTAGGAGGCGTCAAAGAGCTCAAGCGTTCGTCCATTCAGCAGATGTCTGTCTGTCACTGTGTCCAGGAACTGCCAGTGGTTAAGGTCAATGGTGGTGTGACAGCTAGAGGCCCTGTTCTCACCAACAACAGGCCGGAGAGCGATGCGGTCCCCGGGACGGGACAGTCCGGTGGAACACCCTGACTACCTGGGATGGGTGACATGGGGAGGCTGGGAAGGGCAGCCTGGTGTGTGGTGGCTCAGAGGCAAGGGACTGCAGACAGACCTGGCTGGGCAGAGAGACCCTCGGCCGGGACCCGCATCGGAGCCTGTGTGTCCCATGTGCCGTGGCACGGCCTGTCGGTGCTACACCTCACGGTAGTCATCGACGACCCTCCCTGGCTGTCCACGTGTCCAGCTCAAACAATGACGTCTCCGCTCTGAGAAGGGTTGAGCAGGAGGACAGCTCATGGGCACAGGTGGGCGGAAGGCGCCTGCTGGGGGAGGGTGGCGGGATGGACGCTGCTGACCGCAGAGACTGCAGGGGTGAAGGACATGCGCAGAACACCTGGGGATTCCCGGACGCGAGCTCCGAGCAGACACTCACCCTGTACGACCCAACATGTCGCCGGGGCCCAGCCACCTGAGCAGGCCTCGCGGACACTGTGCTCAGGGCTGCGTGAGGTGGGGAGGGGCCTGGGGGGAAGGAGCATGTCCAGTGGGTCCCGGGGACGTGTATCATGGCGGGTCCCGGGCCGGCACAGTGGTGTGTTTGTGCTCTAGGGTCGCCCTGGAGGAAGGACTCCCCAGGGTGCCGTCCCCTCCTGGCTTTCCTCTCAGGCCTGGGCTCCCAGGTGGACTCCCACGGAACCTGTGTGGACCGTTTACTCTGATGCCCCCACCCAGCACCCAGCTAAAGGGGCCCAGGTCATGTGCTACACGTCTGTCTCCATGGTCCACAGCGAGGACGAGAACGCACGTGGCCCAGAGCCGGTCTGGCTTAGTTTCAGGGCTACACGTCCACGGTGGGTGAGAGTCTGCCCACTCTGCCCCGCCCTACTCAGTTCCCGAGCGCGTCGTCGACCTTGGTGTGGGAAGGGCCCTTGTTGTGAATTTCTGTCCCAGCGTTTCCAGCCTCTCAAGCAGGGCCTCGTAGAGACCCCTTCATAGCAAATCCGTCAGTGAGACAGGCAGGGAGAGCAGAGAGGCTCTTGGGACGCACCTGTGACAACACGTGGCCCACCCGGCCTCCCTGGCGGGGCGGCCGAGCTCATGGCTGACCAGGACACTGGCTGCGCCGATTCTCTGGGGGGGCCTGGGGGGGCCGGCCGGCCTCAGGGCTGGCCAGGACACGGGCTGCGCCGATTCTCTGGGGAGGAGCCCGGGGACTGCCCTGCCTGCCTCACACCCTGGTGCTCAGTCTCTTTCCAGGTGTAGGCATGCTCCCTGGAGTTTCTGGCCCGTGAAGAAACATCGTGTGGGAGTCCCTTTACTCGTCTGGAAGCGACATCCCTGTCGCTTTGCAGTATCCCCACGCGTCACCCCACCGTCTCAGGACCCCGTGTGGCCTGGCTCATCTGGTAAAACAGTCCAGCCTCCTTTCCAAAGAAATGCTGTAACCCTTCCATGAAAAGTGCATTTGGTGTCTGATACACGGAGCAGGAGGGAAGGCTTCCCCGCAGTGTGGCTGCACCCGGCGAGGCGGGGAGCCGCTGTGGCTGCTGCGTGGTCTGCCTTCCCAGCCTGGGGAGAGACAGTCCCTGCGTGTCCTTGAATGTCACCAGACGGATTTCAACACCTAACTCAGCCCAGACTGAGACAGGCACCCAGGACAGCCACCCTCCCATGCACATGGAGACTCCAGTGCAGACGCAATAGGCCACAGGAGGGTGAGGGCCGACAAGGGCAGCGACTGGATCGGGCTACAGGGCCCATGGGCTTGGGGGTTGATTTCCTTTTTGCTTCATTTTCTATGATCTATTTGGGTCCTTTTTTATGGTTTTCTCTTTTTTTTTCATGATCAGTCAACTTACCTGTGATGCATAGCTGTCGTTCTCGGCTGCTAGCGCTTTTTAAGCTGAAGGACAGGGATTGCTTTGGATCGTCAACGTTGAGTGTGGCGGCCTGTAAGTGTGTGGACGCCTCACACCGACCTCTCAATGCACCCAGCACCCCCAGGGCCCCTGCGAACCCCATCCCTTCTCAGTGAGTGAGGGAACTTCAAAATGTTTGTAGAAAAGGGGAATTAAAGTAGGACTTTATTTTGGTGCAAGCAATTTTTGGAAGCCATGCATAGTTTTTCGCAACCCACATTCTCCACGACCTTTCTGGAGTATCCCCGGAGACGGCCACTCCGGCTGCTACCCTCAGGTGTTCGGAAAACGTTCCATTCCTAAACCTGGCCCTGATTGCTGGTGTCTGTCACCTCTGCCCTATGTGCAGTTGCCACTGTCACAACTCTTCTCGTGACGGCTGGGCTCACGCGGGTGCACCCCGTTGTCCAGTCTCCCAGGCACCCCGGTCCGTGGGCGGCCCCCCAGCACTCGGTCCTCCTCCTTGCCCAGCCTCCGAGAGCCAGGACCTCGCCAGGCCCCTGCTTCCCTGCTCTCAGCCAGACAGCGGAGCAGGTGCTTGGGGATTCCGAGCCGCCCACTGCGCTTGGGTAAGAGCCGCGATCTGTGCCCTGTATGTGCGGTTGCGAAGGAAGACCGAGTCTGAGGAGCGAGCGTGCGGCCTGGTCCTAACCCCAGCTCCCCGCAGCGAGAGCCGGGAGTCCCCTCTGCAAACCTCAGCTCTTGACAGAGGACTCAGCCCGCTCCGCCCCGGCAGCGCCACCGACACCGACCTCTTGGCCCTCCTGCCAGTCCTCATCAAGTGTCCTGTTCTCAGCCCAGCCGCACCCAAGCCTGTGCCACCCCAGCCCTCCGAAGACTCTGGTTCAGTTAGGCAGCAGTCTTCATGTGGGTGTTTTAAACATCTCCCCGGGGATACTAACCCTGCTGACACCCACCTGCGCTCAGCCCCTGGCAGCCAGCAGTCCAGCCTCATGGCAGGGCTGGCGGCGTGACCAGGGCCCAGGCCTCCTGCGGGCCGGCTTCAGGATGGCGGCCTGTCTGGCGGCGTGCCCGGGGCCCAGGCCGCCGGCGGGCCGGCTTCAGGATGGCGGCCTGTTCATGGCTCCTGCAGCTTGTGGTACGCCTTCCATACAGTGTTTGCAGGGCGAGGGCAGGTGGGACGTTAAGGGAGGGCCCTCTGGGCGGGGGGTTGTCACCAAACCTGATGGAAACCAGCAGGCAACCAGGGGGTCTGGTGAGCTGCGGTCTCCTCCCCCAGCTCCGGGTGACACAGTGCATGGGACCCAGACTTCCATGAGAGACCTGCAGCCAGTCAGGGCCTCTGAGTACTCCTGGAGGGCTAGTGCCTGGGGCACTGCATCCATGCTCCTGTGAGCACTCTCGGGCATCAGCTGCCAGCAGGTCAGCCCGGCCGAGCCTTGGCTGCTGGGCCCACACAGCACCCGCTACCAGCTATGCTGTGCGAGGGTTTGAGAATGGGGCAGCGTTCCTGCGAGAGGCTGGCTGTTCCCCACCCTGACTGCTACTGACCGCCGGGACACCCCACTGCGTTCCCCTCTCCCAGGGATGCCCCTGTTGTGTTCCCCTTTCTCAGGGACGCCCCTGCTGCGTTCCCCTCTCTCCCAGGGACACCCCACTGCATTCCCCGGCCCATGAGGAGGATGATATGGGGTGGGCTGACCCCCGGCCAGCAGCCCCTGGTGCTTGTCCAGCTCCCTGGGGGGCGCACCCTCCTCGTGCTGTACTTTGCGCAATCCTGGCAGCCGTACAGGTGGGGCCACTGCCCCCCACTTCGCAGCTGCCAAACTGTGGGTCAGAGGCTCAGAACTCGCCCAGGTGGTGGCAGAGGCTGCGGCGCCTGGAGGAGCGACCTGGGCTGTGACCGCTGGACTGGACTCCCGTGATGGCAGCATGAGGGTGCATGGCAGACAGCTGCCGCGGTCCTGACAGGGCCCCTCCCGTGCAGGCCAGTCTTCATAACAGGCCTCCGGTTCCTCCTCTCGGAGTGAAGGTGGTGGCACCTGCCTCCTGGTCGCCGTAGCTCTGGAATGCATGCAGGAGGTTCCCCGCCCTAACCACTACTGACCGCCCGACGCCCCGGCTGCATTCCCCTTCCTGAGCTCCCGGCCGTCTTCCCAGCGTCCACCTCCCCGGAGCTGAGCTGGACGAGGACGGGCGGCGGAGAGGGTGGGACGGTCAGTAAACTGCCCTTTGGGGTCTCCGAGCTGCACTTTGTATCTCAGGTGCGCTGACTTCCCTCGTGGTGCTGGTCCACCCTGGGCAGGGCCCCGCGGAGGACAGGCGGTGTTCGCACCCCCGACGTGAAGTTCAGTGTGCCAGGGCTCCTGGCAGTTTGCAGGGAGGGGGGTGGGGTGGGGTAGTGGCTTTTACAATGCGGGTATTTGGTGGCCAAACTGGGGGGAGAAGCCAAGTGAAGCTGGGTGGCCGTTGCGTTAGAAAAGCGGAGGAAACCGAGCGGAAGCCTTTTCCTGATGAGGGAAGGAGAGGCTCGGTGCGAAGTCATTTTCTAGATCCTATCTGCCTAGGACCATTTGATTAGTGAAGCCAGAACAAGGGAAACAAACTTGCGTTGTTCCGCATTGAAGTTGGCGGCAGCCGGTTCTGAGAGGCCTGGAGGGGGTGGTTTCTGCATGGGTCCCTATGGCCTCTGGTGCCCCTCGGGGGGCGCCCTCCGGCAGTGGGAGAGGAGAGCAGTGCCGGGCCTGGAGCACGGGACCTCTGGTGGCCACTGCTGCCACCGCCCCACTGGGCCTACTCATCAACCATGGCCGCACCGCCCTGCAAGTCAGAGGGAGCCCAGGAGGAGCTGAGCCCACGCGCCGGCCTGGGGCCCGGGTCCTCGGCTGTGCTAGTTGGGGTTCTTAGCAGGAGTGACAAGAACGCTGAGTTTTCTAACCGAGCCGCCTGTCGGGGCCACGCGTGGCCGCTCCCAGTGTCTGGCCAGAGCAGAAACCAGTGTTTATTTGGCAGCAGGTCACTCTCCTCAGAAAACATCGGCTGATGCCACTGGGGAGGCGCAAGGGCCCCACGTCCCTCCGGAGTCTCGCCACAGGCATCTGCTCGTGGGGCAGACCCTCCCGAATGCTGACCGGCCCGCACAGCCGTCAGGGGAGCCCCGGTCCCCACGCCCACAGCTGCTGCCAGGAAACAAAAGTCTGGGGACGTGCCCACGGCAGGCTGGGACTAGAGATCAACGCGACAGCACCGAGTTGTGGCCGCTCGTCACCGCGCCCAGAAACAAAGACTGGCACGCCCGCACTTGCTTTTCATACAGAGGTAATACCAAGGAGAGGTCATTCGATGCACCCGTAAATTCAAGCAAGGGGACGCCGCTTTAACATCCTAAAACCGTGCGTATTTAATAGTCCAAAACAGAAATGTTCTTCGCACCGGTAATGGCTTTCCCCTATGTAAATATTAAAAATGTATGATGCGCTATATTGACATTCAGGCTAAACCTTTCCCTTATAAGGTGTCTGACATAAATAGCTTCTACCCTGTGACTCTTACATAGAAGGAATACACACGTTTCTTAAAGGTCCCATCTGCTGTTGTTATTACTGCAGACATAAAACTGGAACCCTGACTGCCAATATCAAATTTTAGCACAAGCCCTATAAAACCTATCTTGTCAGAATGTGCCAGAACCACTAAGCCCTTTTCAGCTGAACACATTGCAGCTGGTGCTCCATGCTCACGGGCTGGGAGTCAGCGTGAGGCTCCTCAGCACACGCAGCCAGTGCGGAGCTGGCTGGGAGAGGCCTGGGTGCGGGTCAGCCGCGGCCGCGGCCGCTGGACGGGGGAGGCCAAGGCCCGGGTAGGGAGAATGCCAGGAATGTTTTTCTTCGGCCCGTCGAGGCACGCAGACCGCGGGGACTCTGCAGTGACAGCGCTAACATTTGCCAGAGCCCAGGACGGCTGTAGGAATGGCATTGCCCACCCTGAGAGTGAGAAGGTAGCGTTTATTTTTGTATCTCTCTCTCTGTCCCATACAGACTGCAGAGAGACCACCAAGAGTGGGCCATTTTTCCCACCGTGATGTTCAATTCACATTTGTTAATCAAAAAACGTGCCCGAGGTCATCCACCTAGACTTTCCCCCCCTTAAACAGGAAACGGGTTTCAGATGTTTACATGTTAAAAAGTAAGGCTACTAATCCGTTTAGCCGTTCACTAGGCCCTGGGTAACTCTCTCGGACCTTTTAATGTTCAGACCCCATAGAACGGCATTAATTTTTTATCCCTCTCGTTATTTAGAATTTAGAAAAAAAAAAAAAAGCGTCTTTCCGTATTCACCTGTGTTTCGGTCTGCTCCAGCAGAGGTTAGAGTGCAGAGTCGCAGCTGAGTTAAAGCGCGTTCTTCCTGCGCTGCCACTGGAGCCGGGGCCTGGGAACACCGCGCCCTCCGGGAGCCGGTCCTGAGCAGGGCTCGGGCTCGCGGACTGTGTCGCATTGGCTGACGCAGGGCTGTCGAGGCGTCCTACGCGGTCAGAATAAAAGTTCACAAGCACGCGTTGCTAATACATTTACGGTAAAGGCAGACTTGTTCTCCCAACCTGGACTTTCTGTCGACTGGCCTGCCGATCTCGCAGCCCGGCAGCAGGCACCTCGGTCCCGGGAAACAGCCATTGCCCAGGGAGGCCACAATTCCTTGAAAGGCTGTCACCTGATGTTTGGAAACTGCAGTTTCTGTTTCATGGCTGAAATTTTTGCCCCCCTCATCTCAGGGCTGGTCATTTTAAACAATCGCGGCTAGTGGAAGCCTCTCCCCGCTTAGTAAGGAGAAGTGGTGTTTCTTCACTGCTGGAAGGCTTGCACGGCTATGGTCTAAGGAGAAGGTCGCGTGAAAGGACAGCTAGGATTTTTTAAGGAGAACTTTGTGGTACTCAACTGCTGGCCTAGAGACTGTTCTAAACACAGAACCCGAAGCAGAAGGGGTCCTGTTTTCTGCTGACACGGGACCCCGTGTGTGAGAGAATGCTTTACGTCTGCAGGCAGCACAGTGGGGAGAGCCTTGCTGTCGAGCCCCCCAGGGAAAGGCTGCATCCGCGCGGGAGCGAGCCTTTCAAGTCGGTCCGATGTTCCCGGGACCCGTACAGGCTTGTTTGTAAAAACGAGAACTTGGACAAAGAATCATTTTCTACTTCCCAACGTGCATCCTGCGCCCTCCCCAAATACATGGACCTATATATAGTTTCTCTGAGGCAAAAATACATTTGTTTTCTTTCTCGTCAGGCATCGGGTCTGCAGAGAAGTCAGACAGGGATGGAGACGGATCTGCAAGCAATGGCCCAGCTGCCGGGCGGAGGGGCGGCCTGACAGCACAGTTTTACATCCACACTTTTAACACAGAAAGGCCTTTTGATTTCTCGGAGCACGTCTTAACCTGGCATTCAGATGGTGCAAGGCCACCTGCCACGGCAGAGGCACGAGGGCCCCCAGGGGGACCTGGTGGGGAGACAGCGACACCCCACCTGACTCTAAATGGGAGCAAAAACAACAGAAAGTGGCTCCCCTGACAAAGCAGCTCCTGGAGAGCGGATGCCTTGGGAACGCGGCCCCAACAGAGGTGGCCGTGGTGAGGTGACACAGCGGTCTCCTGCTCTGAAGTGTGTCTGCCAGGCGGAGACCCCAGGCGCCATTCAGAGGGGAGCTAGGCCAAGCCCCTTTGAAGCCCCGGCACCGCAGCAGAAGGGTTAGCAGCGGCCAGGCCACCGGAGGGAAGGGCCGAGGCGAGGGCCCGCCAGCACACACTGGCCCAGAGCGCTGCCTTGTCCGCTGATCCCCGCCCGGCAGGCGCTCGGGGGTTCGGCTGAAGAGGGTGCTCGGCCTTCACAGGAGGTACACTTCTCAGGGCCAGCATGTTTTCCGAGCAGTCTCTTTTGCCTCTGACCGTTGTGAAATAGCAATGTTGAGCCTGCGAACCCCGGGCGTTCGCTGTGTCGGCGCCGGCCAGGCGTTTCCCGAGCGCACACCTACACGGTGTAAATCACCCCGTGAACATTTTGGGCCAGGACCAGGCTGCAGGCGGGGCCAGGTGGCACCTTCCCACCAGGCCGAGGCCATAAACCAGGCGCTGGCCCTGTGCTGATAAACGCCCCTTTCAGGGAGAAAACTGCCTTCTCCGTCTGCGAGCAGAGTCCCTGTGGGGCCGCTCAGACGGTGTTTGGAGTTCTTCTCACCCGCCACGGCGACCTCCCGGGGCTGGGATCAGGGTGAGAGCTGTCAGACCTGCGGGTCCTTAGGATGACTTTACGACGCCTCTCGGGGGCCTGGGCTACTTTTGAAGACGCGTGCAAAGACAAGATTCACGGTTTGTGCGTGGATGCTGAGCTAGTGCAATCGTAAGGACAGCGAGCCCAGCAGCGAAAGCTCTGCAGGAAACGACCCCAGGCTGGTGGAGCCGAGCGTCTCCTTCGAAGCTCGCTGGGTCATACAGTAGAAAAGTCCTCCCTCCTCACTGCCCTCCCTGGTCTCCACGCCCTTATCTTGAACTCCTCGGCTCCTTACGGAGCACCCCCATTTGGTATATATAGGGGTGTAAAAGTTCCCGAGAAAGAGGGGAAAAGGACGGAAGAATACATCAAAAAAAAAAAAAAAAAAAAAAGCCTTCTTAGAGTCTCTTTTTTTTTTACATTTTCATGCTTTATTAAAAAAAAATTAACAATAAAAACCTCTCCTTATAATTAACCGGCCAGGAAAGGTTCTGTCTTCCGCGGACAGACATGAGGACGAGCACGGCGAACGTTATGAAAGCAGCCCTTGACGTGCCTGTTCTGGCTCTCTTACTTTCTGGACACAGTGCAGGTTTGAGAAACGTAGGGAACCCAAGAGCGGCCATCCTGCCTCCAGGATCAACCTAATGCCAAAGGAAAATAACCCAGAGGAATTATTCTCCGGCCTGAAATGAGGCCGGCATCAAATGGCTGCCGATCAGAGCGAATATTTAAATTGGGTCAGCCAAATCGGGCACTATTAAATAAAGCTTGTTTAATACGTCTCGGAGAGAAAATGCCTTTGAAGAGCATTTTAAACCTGATATCGCAGATCTGGCCAAGTGCGTGTCCCAAGGCTTCACTACTGTGTGTCGAATGTGCTCTTACGGTGAAAAGCGTGGGCCTCTCCCCTGGCCAAGTCCCTTTTTCCCCATGCATAAAATGAAAGCAGAAAGGTTTTTAGGTAGCTGTTTCAAACTGTTAATGCAGCATAATAAATAGAAGACAACTGACCCGTGCTTTACTGTTTATCCTGAAGACCGAGCGCAGCCCAGCCCACGCGGCGACACGGCTGACGGGCTCAGGCCAGAACACCCACGTCCGGGCGGTGTTTTCCCACCGCGGTCGGCGGGAGAGCCACTGACCCGTGCTCTCCCCAGACCTAAAACCACTCTCTAATGGGCCTTCCAGTATTTACATTCTGAATTTTATTTATAGGACTCCAGATGTCTATGTTCAAAAGAAAAGAAATCATTTGGGATAGAAAGCCCCACCCTTCCCCACATTTGAGAGCTTGTGGATGTGGTCCCACAGCACGCCCGCACTGTGCCGGCCAGGTCGGAGCTGGGGCCTGGGCTCCTCGGAGGCTGGGCGTGAGGGGCGCTTACCCCCTTCCCGCACGCCTTCGCTGTGGGGTCACACGTTCTCCTTTTGTACAAGGAGAGACTGAAAATGAGGCGAGGTCTGTCCCGGCCGTGAGTCTGCCTCTCCTACCTCTGCCCTCCCCCCCACTGAGCTTTGGGCGTGTGGGATGCGAGGCTGAGAACCAGTCTAAGCAGCGTCAGGAGGTGGGGCGCGACCCTGGTGCGGTGGCCGCGTGGGACGAGGGTGCAGACTGCTGTGTGGCCGCTTCTCTCAACCTTGGAAGGGGTCATAGCATGAAAGGTGCCCTGGGTCAGCCAGGGGGCTGCCGGTGAAGGTGGCTGGATCCACACGGCCGACAGAGGGTTCAAGCCCCACACCCTGCAGCCTGAAAAACATGCAGGACATTTGTGCGTGTGTGCTTAAAATTCCGAGAGGAGAACAGAGGAGAAGGGACTGTGGCGTGGGCATGCCCCTGGGGAAATGCTTTCTCGCGTTCCCCTCCCTCCGCCTCTACCCTGCGAGCATACGCGCCCATACGTATTTTTTAAATAAAAAAGAATGAAAGGTGCTTCCGAAACCTATGTTGGTATTTTTATTCATTTCTGCATTATGGGTATTGTTGAAGGACCCAGGGAACACACACTCAGCAGGCCCTACCCTGGTTACTGGCCTGGAATCGGTCACACTTCTGCTCCAAACGCCAGAAGAGTTTCCCCAGGACCTGGGAGTCGTGTCAGCTCCTCTCAACCTGGAGACGAGGGGCTCATTCTTCTGTTTAGACCCATTTCAGGCACGGCAGGACGTGACATCATCCCCCACCCCCTCCCATTTGGCTGTAGCCCGCTGGGTCTGCTGAAGCCCGCTTGGTCTCTGGCTGTTAGTGCCCCAAGCCTCTGGCCCTCCGGTCCGGTGGTTCTGGGCCCCTTGGCCCCCTAGAGAGCCTCTGCAGTGGGTGCCAGCCCGCCCAAGGAGGGGAAAGTTCTGGCCTGTGTGGGGGAGCACCTTCCTGCTTTTTCCCAGCTCCCAGGAAATGGGGCAGCAGGATCGGAGACTGCTGCTCTGGCCGGAGCCTGCTCCTCTGGCTGACCCGCCTGCTTGCCACCGCTCTCCAGAGGGCTGCGGGCCTTCAGGGTCTCTCTCCCTGTCTCCAAGTGACCCCCTGAGGATGCCCATCCGGGCAGGGACTGGCCCTGCCCAGCGGCTATGGCACACCTGCATGGGAGGCACTGGCTCTCTCACAGCAGATGCCCTGGGGCGGCACTTCTGGGCGAGGGCACTTCCGGCTGGTTCTGGTGAAGCCAAAATGCTCCGTGCAGGGAAATGCTTCCCGGATGCCACATCTGCTCTGGCCGGTCGATAGGCCTGAAGGACTGAGAACTCGTGGGCCGCCCCCACCCCTGGCGAGCGGGGCCCCTGTCCGGAGGGAGAGCTGAGGAGGTTGGCCCGACACCACCAGCCTGGCCCCACGGCAAGCCCTGGGAGCAGCCTGGGGTGTCCTCTTTCTTGGTCAATGTAGTGCGACATAACAAAGATGCAATTTTAAGAATATTCTGGGGGGACCAGCAGTTAGCATAATAGCTATGTCACTGGACTCCCACGTAGTCGACCGCGGTTCGAGTCCCGGACCCAGTGGCTTAAACGCACACCGGGCATGTGTGCGTGTGTGCCCAAGATCCAGAGAGGAGAATGGAGGAGAAGGGATAGCAGTGTGGCCATCCCCCCTTGGGGGTGATCTCTCGCTTTCTGTCTCTCTGTCTCTCTCTCTGTTTTTCTGGAGAGCGCACGCGCCCTATAGCAAAAACTTCTCTAAAAAAAGAAAAAAAGAAAAAAGGAAAAAAAAGAATATTCTGGGAAACATCCGCACCTTGATGAACTAAGATGTAAATTCCGGTCATTTGTTCTAAGTGAGGTTTTCCTGGCCACTGGCTTTGCTGTGAAGCCCAAACCTCCCTAACGAGGTGACATATGCAGAGTGTCTAGCAGATCGATAGCGCTAGCAACTGCCCGTGGCCTAAGTCATCTCGCCATGGCCTGATGGCCCTGCCTTGGCAGCAGGTAGTATCTGTACCCATTTTCCAGACGGGGAAGGGAGGCATACACGGCTTGTCTGAAAGCAACAGCTAGTAAGAGTCAGAGTGCAGATTTGAACCCGGGGGTCCGGGTGTCGTGCGCAGATCCATGGTACGGAGGGGGGACGTATGGACAGGGAAGACGTGAGCTGGTGGTGAGGCTCTGGCCCCTGCTCTCCCTGGGAGGGGCTCTTCCTTCCCCGGGGAGGCCTGGGCTTCCTCCTCCAGAGGGGGCACTAACGAGGCCGGCCACCGCCGGAGCAGC
>NW_006159850.1:2716894-2718565 GCF_000334495.1 Tupaia belangeri chinensis | reverse complement strand
CGGAGCAGCCGGGAGGCCGGCCGCTGGGAGGCCGGAGCAGCTGGGAGGCCGGAGCAGCTGGGAGGCCGGAGCAGCCGGGAGGTCATGCACCTCCTGCCCAGCTTCCTTCTCTATTCTTCCCAGTTCCTGAGCCCTCAGGGCTTGGGCTGTGCTGAGCTGGCTCTGTTTGTTCTCAGGCAAGAGGAGAAACCTTTCTGGGAATAACAAACGACTCTTCGCTGGGACAGAGCTCAGAGACAAAGACATGGGAGCCGTAGGCCAGAGAAGAGAGACCCGGCCTGAGGGCCTCGCGTCTTCCTCTGGGACAAGGAGGCTTCTGGTCCCAGCTTCTCTCCAGGCTGGTAGGACACAGAGGCCCGCGCCTTGCAGAGACTTGGGGAACCCCTGCATCACAGTCGTGCTAGAAGACAGAGGCCGAGCTCCCCTCAGGGGAGATGGTGTCTAAAGGCCCCCGGGGCTGCTGGCAGGCTGGGCTGCAGCAGGCGGGTCCAGGATGTTCGTGCAGAGCCCCACCCCGTCCTCTAAGTCTCCCAGATCTGCCCAGCCCCAGCCCACTAGAAGCCCGTGCCCTGCGCTGTGGCATAGACCTGGAGTGAGAATACTATAATATTGGCAAAAGGCAGCCCAGTCAAAGGCAAGCCACACAGGAGGGCACTCACCCCTCTGCCCCTCGTCCTCTCCACCTGGAGGAGGCAGGTACCACCGGAAACCCTTTTTCCAGACGCCGATATGGAGGTGCAGAAAGGCAGTTGACTTACCAGGTCACTGCGTGGAGCTGAGATGCGACCCAGGCAGGCCGGCTCCAGCTCTCTGCCGCGGCTGTCCTGGGCCTCTGTGCTTTCTCCGGCCTCCGAATGGCCCTTGATCTTTCGACAGTTAAGAGCATCAGTAATGGGAGATGGAGGACAATTTACATCACTTGAAGGAGGCTGGATTTCAGGAGGGTGTTACAGATTTAAGTGCCAAGCTCCAAGTCTCTGCTAATTCTGCTGACTTGAAATAATAAACAGCTTAACACCCTCTGTTTTCCTGGGGCCTAATGAAAACCTAGTCTGCGTGGCCCAGCGAGCCTGCTGGGACCCGGTGGACAGTGGCAATGACCCTGTTCAGCTGTACAGTGCAGCGGGGGATGCTTCACTGTAAGAGAGAGCGGATTCTCCTCGGATTGGCCCTCCACCCCTTTGCTGCTGCTCCATCGCACGCGTCCCCAGCAGGGATGGGGCGGCAGTCCACCAGGCCGCAGCACCCACCTGCGTATCTCATTCACGCTGCGTTCCTCTGGTGATCTGGACGGAGAGCCTTTTCCACTTACAAGAGAAGTGGAAAGGTTTTATTTTTTTTTATATTGAATTAAAAAATTAAAGTGAGTTCCAAGATCCCTAGAGGAGAATGGAGGAGAAGGGATTGCGGCGTGACCATCCCCCCTGGGGGGTGATTTCTCGCTTTCTGTCTCTCTGTCTCTCTCTGTCTGTCTGGTGAGTGCACACGCCCTATAGCGAAAACCTCTCAAAAAGAAAAAAATTAAAGTGAGTTAATTAAAAAAAAAAAAAAAGAAGTAGATAAGCACAGGGTGGCAAGAGGCCTGATGGTTTTGTTGGAACTTGAAAAATGAGATTTCAGAGACACTGACCTACAGACCCCTTCATTTACGTGGGGGAAAGGAGGCCTAGA
>NW_006159850.1:2713188-2716873 GCF_000334495.1 Tupaia belangeri chinensis | reverse complement strand
AGGGGGCCAGTCCAGGGCTCTCACCAGAGCCTCCCCAGCTGAAGGTGGCCATGAGGTGGCCCGGCAGGACTGCAGTCGCCCATGCAGGGGGGGTCCTTCCCTCCCAGCAGGACCTGCGAGCAGCAGCTCCACTCAGAAGCTGGGGGTGCCGCCTTCTCCCCCTCCCCCAGGCGCACGGGTGCCCCCTGAAGCAAGGCGGGGAGCCACAGCCACGCTGATGTCATGGAGCCCTCACAGCCATCACCCCGGTGATGCCACAGCCTTGAGGTGGGTATTGATGGCCTTTCCCAGATGAGGCTCTTAGATATTTGGACCCAAAGCGCCGGCCCCAGAAGCGGTCTCCTGACCGACAGAGGGAGCGCGTTCTCGGCAGCCACCCCGGCCTCTGGAACACGCCTCGTGGCGAGTGGTCCTTGGATGGGAACCTCGCTGGCCGCGCTCCAGGTGGGCGCGCTCCTCCCGCACACTCCCGCCTGGCCTCGTGTCTTGGCTCCCAACCTGGAATTTCAGCGCCGATGGACACCGGTTTCAACTGCGAATACGTACCATGCCTATCAAGAAGCAAACGTTCGTGGTAGAAAGCTTTTTCAAAAATGGAAATGCTCACGGACAGGCTTCCTCGCCACCTCTAACCCGCCCTCTGGGCCTGAGGCCTCCCGCGCTTCGCGCTTTTAATTCTCTGCGCATTTAGACACAGTTTGAATTGTTACATGTATCATTGTACATCCTGTTTTCCCGCATTGTTATTTCACAAACTATCTCCTCGTTTCTCTTAGACATTTTTGTCATGTTTATTATTTACATGTGATCACTGTGTATCTTTATAGCGTACCTGTCCTCCCCCGCGTGAATACAGTGCGTGTCAGTTAAGACAAAGGCAGGAACATGTGCAGTGTCGTCAGCTAAGTGTACTGTCCACCCCGCTTCCCTCCATTAGCACGCCTAGCGTCTGCAGTCACCCTCCTGCTACTGTACCTTCCCATCTTCCCATCTCTGCACAGCGGGCGACGCTGGGGCGATGCCGAGTGGGGACATTGGAAGCCTGTCTCTCATAGTCTGCTTCACTTAGCATCGAATCTTCCAAATTCATCTACTTTGTGTCAAATGTCAGGGTCTCAGTGTTTTTATGGCTATGGCGTATTCCAGAGAGTCTATGTGCCACATCTTTTCAATCCACTTGTTACTTTTGGACATTTGGGGTGATTCCACGTCCCAGCAATCGTAAATAATGTTTCAGTGAACATGGATGTGCAAGCTTTTTTTCCGATCGATGCTTTTTCTATCCTTTCAGTAAGTATGTAAGAGAGGAATTACTGGGCGGTATGGTAGCTCTACTTGCAGGTTTCTGAATCTCCGTGCGGCTCCCCACAGTGGCTCTGGTTGATATTCCCACCAGCAGCGTAAGAGAGCTCTCTTCTCACCACAGCCTCGCTGGTACTTATCTGTTTAATTTTTTAATTAATTTATTTATATTTTTAATTTTAGCCATCCTGACTGGGGTTAACTGGTATCTCCTTGCGGTTTTGATCCACATTTCCGTTTTGATAAGAGGTGTTGAGCAGGTTTTTACATGCTTTCTGGTTATTTGTTTGTCTTCCTTGGAGAGTTGTCTATTTAGCTCATTTGCCCAGTTTTAACTGGACTGATTATTTTCCACGGGTCAGCTGCTTGAGCTCCCTGTATACTCTGGTTGTGAGTCCCTTACCTGAGCATCGTTTGCAGATATACTCTCCCACTCTGAGGGCTGTCTCCCCCGTCTAATGATGGTCCCTTTGCTGTGCAGAAGCTTTGTAGCCTGATGTAGTCCCACTTGTCTATCTTTAGGACTATTGCCTGTGCTTTCTGGGTCTTCTTTAAGAAGTCTTTGCCTACTCCAAGATCTCCAGGACTTTCCCCTGTATTTTCTACCAGTAGTTTTATAGTTTGAAGTTTTACGTTTAAATATTTGATCCATTTTGAGTTGATTTTTGGTAATGATGCAAGACAAGGGTCCAGTTTCATTCTTCGGCAGGTGGATGGATATCCAGTTTTTCCAGCACCATTTGCTTAAGAGATTTTCTTTTTCCCCTGGATTGTCTTGTACCCTTTGTCAAGGGTCAGTTTGCTGTGTGTTTAGGGCTTACTTTTGGGTTCTCAATTCTGTTGCATTGGTCTACCTGCCTGTTCTTGTGCCAATGCCATGCTGTTTTGGTGATCACAGCTCTGTAACATGTTCTGAGGTCGGGAAGGGGCTGCCTCCTACTTTATCCCCCTCCTACAGTATTGCTTTGGCAATATGAACTTTGATGATTCCAGACACAACTTATTACTGTTTTCTCTATTTCTGTGAGAAGTATCTCTGGTAGTTTGAAGGGAATTGCATTGAATTTATAGATTAATTTGGGTGGGATTAACGCTTTGATTATATTAATTCTTCCAATGAAGGAACATGGGATGCTTTTTCCACTTTTTTGTATCATTTTAAAATTCTTTTTCAAGTGTTTCATAGTTTTTCTTGTAGAGCTCTTTGCCTTTTTCGGTTGTTTATTCCTCGATATTTTACTGTCTTGCTGTTGGAAATGGGACTGCTTTCTTCAAGTCTATCTCAGCTGGTTCACTGTTAGTGTATTAAACTGTGATAGACTTCTGTATGTTGGCACTGTAGCCTTCCACTTTCCTCTATTCATTCGTCACTTACAGGTTTCTGGTGGATTCTTTTGGGGTTATTATAGGCATAGAACCATTTCATCTAGAAACAGAGGTAGTTTCATGTCTTCTTTTCCTATCTGGAAGCCTTTTATTTGACTCTCTGTCTAATTGCATTGGCTAGGGCTTCAGGCCCCACGCTGAGAGGAGTGGGGAAGGTGGGTAGCTTTGTCTTCTTCCAATTTCGAGTGGAAGAGCCTTCAGCTCTCCCTACTCGGTATGATGTTAGCTATGGGTTTGCCACAGATGGCTTCTCTTGTGTTGAGGAATGCCCGTTCTGTGCTGACTTTGCCGAGCGTCTTAGTTATGAAGGTATGTTGTATTGCATCAAATGCTTTCTCTGATCGATGGGCGTGATCAGCTGCTCACCTTCTGTTAATGTGCCGCATTACACTGCTTGTTCTGTGTGTGTCGAACCATTCTTGCATTCCTGGAATAAAGCCTGCCTGGTCATGACGTCTAATCTTCTTAATGGCTTGTTGGATATGATTTGCTAGTACCTTGCTGAGAAAGACTGCATCTGTATTAATCACGGATATTGGCCTCTAGCTTCATTTCTTTCTTTCTTTACTGTCCTTGTCTGTTTCTGGAATCAGGATGACAGAGGCTTCATAGAATAAATTTGGGAGGAGTCTTCCTTTGGGTATTTTTAGAAGTGGTTTGAGGAGAATTGGGGTTAGTTCTTCTTTAAAAGTTTGTCAAAGCCATCAAGACCTGGGTGTTTTATTTTTTTAAACTATTTACTACCGATTAGATCTCACTGCTTGTTATGGATCTATTCAGGCCATTTCTTCCTTGTTCAATCTTGATAAATTATACATGTCTAGAAATTTGTCCATCTCATCTAAGTTTTCTTTCTTTTCAAAATGTTTAATTAAAAAAAAATCTTTAAACAGGGTTTTGCTGTGTCACCATCAGAGCGTCACCCTCCCGGCCACAGAAGAGCTGGCCACAGAAGAGCTGGGCACACAGGAGAGGTGGCCACAGGAGAGCTGGCCAC
>NW_006159850.1:2710768-2712781 GCF_000334495.1 Tupaia belangeri chinensis | reverse complement strand
AGCTGGTCACAGAAGAGCTGGGCCACAGAGGAGCTGGGCCCACAGAAGAGCTGGTCACAGAAGAGCTGGGCCACAGAGGAGCTGGTCACAGAAGAGCTGGGCCACAGAGGAGCTGGGCCCACAGAAGAGCTGGTCACAGAAGAGCTGGCCACAGAAGAGCTGGTCACAGAGGAGCTGGGCCACAGAGGAGCTGGGCCTGGGAGGATCTGGGACTATGTTTGGCCTCTGGGCTGGGCCAGGACTCAAACCTGGGGCTCCCACACAGTCTCAGCCTGCTAAGCAGCAGCACCACCCTATGCACTCCACCAGAGCTGTGCTCCAGCTAAAACGTGTTATTTGAGAATATATACGTTTGAAAATGGAAAATTGAACCATGTTACGGGAAGGAGGAAGGCAGAGCCAGGACGGCCCTCTCTCCGAGCAGAAAGCCGGGACAAGCGCTCGGTGAGCCTCAGCCCACCCAGGAGCTCATCATGGGCTATTTCAGCCATCCTCCATTTTGCGGCACTTCGGTTGTCCTTGAATATTCACCTTTACAAATCATGATGTGAATGTGAACCCTTCAACAGAAGCCGGTGTGAACCTGCCTTTCAGTTTCCTCGGACGTTCCCAGTAGAGGAGTTTCATCGGGAAGTGCCCTCTCAGCTCCTCGCGTGCTCCCACTGTCGCGGGACGGCTGTGCCTCCGTCCACCCGCCTCTCCCAGCTTTGCCAGTGCCAGAGGCTAGGACTTCCAGCTTGTTCTCCTTCTTCGTTTTGCCAACTGAAGGAGCAAGGGCTTCAGGTCCCCAGTTCGGTTTTGAAATAGTTGATAGCAATTTTAAAACCTTCATGTTGAAGTTGCCCCAAGGAGAGCTCTCAATCCCTGACCCTAAGCCGGGCAGAGACGGGGTGCAGGAGGAGGAAGTGGGGCTCTGTGCAGAGCAGCTGGCTCAGAGTTCAGGCAGGGTGCTGCACACCCCAGGAGCTCTTAGTCTTTGCTGCCTGCTGGTTTGCTGAGTGGCGGGGCCAGGGCACCAGAACGCTCTTCTTGGGGGGAAGGGTGTGCAGCTCTCCTCCTGCTGGTGAATAAATGCTCCTCTGTCCCGGGACCTTCTGGGGCTTGAGGTGGGCAGGCCCTTGGCTCCGTGGGCTGGACGTTGGCGATGCTGGTTCTGCCCAGGGCAGGCTGCCTGCTCCGCCTGTCAGTCAAACGTGCCCCTTGGCTCAGGTGACATGGGGCATCTGGAGGAAGAGATAGGCCAGCAGGTGGCACAGCAGTTAGGGCACTAGACTCCCACATATCTGTGGTTCGAGTCCTGTACCTGGTGGCTTGCTTTCTCTCTTTCTCTCTCTTTCCTTCTGGTGAGCACATGTGTCCTATGGCAAATTTTTAAACATCATAATAATGAATAAAATGAAATAATTCTAAAAAACAAAACACCATGAGAGGATGACAAGAGCACCCGGGGTGGTGGCAAGCCCTAGCTCCTGCACTGTGCAGAGAGTCTGCAGCCTCGGGGCCACGCATGGACCCTCGCCTTGGGTGTCCGGCTTCCTGCTGGCTCACACTTGCTCCGTACTTTCCACAGTGGAGGTGAAACTAACGTACCACAAAAGGAAGCTCTGGAACGCGGCCCTCTGCCCACCCCGCGCACCCACACTGGGCGCGGCCACCATCTTTGGTCCCAGGACACTTTCACTGGCCGAGGGGAAGCCCTGTCCCACTGTCGTTCCTCGTCACCCTGCCTCCCAGGTGATCCCTTCTGGCATAGTATCTTTTTTAACCATTATTATTTTTGAATTAGTAGTAGTATTTCTAAATTTGCTATTGGGCACATGTGCTTGCCAGAGACACAAAGAGAGAGAGGGAGAGAGAGCAAAAGCAAGCTGCCATGCCTAGGATGCGAACCGCAGTCAGCCACGTGGGAGTTCAACACCTTAGGTACCACGCCACCTGCTGGCCCCGTCTGGCATGGTTTTTAAAGGCTGGCCCATGTTGCAGCATCCCCTGAATTCACTACCTTTTCCTGCT
>NW_006159850.1:2706270-2710752 GCF_000334495.1 Tupaia belangeri chinensis | reverse complement strand
TGCTGAGTGTCTCTTCCCTGTGGCTGCCTGGCAGTCTGTCTGTCCACCCCTCCTGACCGACACCTGGCGGTCTGCACCTTGGTGATGGTGGTGCTGCTGTGAGCACGCACACACGTATTGCTTGCGTGTCTGTGTTTGAGTCTTCCACATGCGGTGCAGTTGCCGGCCGTTTGGTCTCGGTTCACCGTCTCGAGGAACTGCGGACTGTCCCAGGATGGCCGCACCAGTTTACACTCCGGCAAGGGGCCGGCCCGAGTCCTGGCCCGGGGGCACCTGAGCAGCCCCTTCCCTGGCTTACACTCCCAGCGAGGGACAGGTTCAAGTCCTGGCCCAGGGGCACCTGAGCAGCCCCTTTCCTGGCTGGCACAGGCTCTCAGCGCAGGAACCCCAGGGCGGGGCTTGGGAACAGCGCCCCCTGGTGGCTCTGTGGCGCTCAGCATGGCGCCCAAGGGCCAGGCACATCCCCTGAGAGCTGACGCCACCTCCCCTCACCTCGCTTTCCTTACTTGGGAGCGGAGCTCCTGGACCCTGGCTGCAGGCTGTGCAGGGTACCTGGAGCAGACCGGTGGCTGGGTGCCTCCCACTGCTGCCGCGCACTTCGGGATGAAGAAGGCCTTCCAGGTCTGTGTCCTTCAGCGCCACATGACCCGGTGTGGCAGTGCGGACTGGAGGGAGAAACGAAGCAGGCTTCTACCGCCACGGCAGTAGGGGTGGGGCAGGGGCGAGCCAGGTAGGTGAGACAGGAGTGTCTTGGAGCAGTCCCTCCTCAACAAGGATCAGCGGGGAATGAGTGGCTGTAGCCACCCCCACGGCCCAGCAGGCTCTGTGTACAACCCTTCAAGGGCTAAAAAGCAGTGCCGTAATTTATAGAGAAAAAGCCTTGCAGGGCCACCTCTGACACCGAGGTCCCAGGACTTGTGGGACAAAGCCAACATCCATCTTCTGATGTGACATGCTCCTGTCAACAGTTGCCCTAACAGAAATAGAACACAAGAGTGACATAGCTGTCCCTCCTACTCCCCTGGCCGTCCCTCCTTCCCACGCGGCCTCCCTCCTCCCCCTGTGGCCCTGCTCTGTGTGGAGTGCTGCAGGGTTAGAGTGAGGGCTGGAGGGATGGGGCCGGGAAGCCTAGAAGGCAGGAGAAGGCAGAGCAAGAGGGCTGGGTGGGGGAGTAGTCAGAGGGCGGGGGGCTGGCACCAGCCTTCCGCCTCCCCCGGCCCCACAGCTCCCCCCGGTGTATTGGGATCACAGCCAGACAGCCCTGAAAGCCAGACACAGACAAAGACCCCAAAGCCCAGGGACTCCAAAGCCTTGCCCCACCCAAATTTAGAGCCCAGGGAGCCCTCAAGGGGGACCCCAGGCAGAGAGACTCTCTGAGGACAACAGCAAGACACCGTGACCCCAGAGCAGAATGTGAACATTTTAACCTTACAGGGTTGCTGTGAGGCCGAAGGAGACAAGGAAGGCGGCACCCCTGGGAATGCGCACAGAATTACAGGCTTCACGAGAGGGGCACGGCCAGCCGCGCCTTACAGACAGTGTCAGCCAGGCGCTTCCCTCCACGCGACCTCGCTGCCTCCTTGCAGGGCAGATGCCTCCGGGTCTCAGACTGTCCTGTGTCTCCCCGTGGGTCCTGGCATGGTAGACACTCAGCTGTTCAGGCTGGTTCCCCTCCGCCCCATCGCCCTACAGCAGTTGACCAGGTGTGTGTCCTCGGTGAGCTGTGGACAGCCAGCCTGTAGGTGAGGGCAGCGGGACCGTAAGAGGGAACATGTGAATGGCGCAGAAAGCAACGCTGTGGAAGCCTGGCTCGGGTGAGCGTGGAAGGGTGGGACGGGAGCTGTTTAATTTAGTCAAGGGCTCGAGCTGGTCCTTGCAGCTGTTGGGAAGCCCGAGTGGGGAACCAGGAAGGCCCCCCAGGCTGCAGCCTGCCACAGAGTCCCCTGCTTCTTCACTGCCTCTTGTCCCCAGGCCCTGTGCATTTCCTGCGTTTGCAGACCCTGGGTGTGCAGGTGCCAGACCAGCAGGTAGTAACCACCACGGTGAGAACAGCTCACCCAACAGGGCTTGCCGGCTGGGCCGCCCGCGCAGAAGCCCCCCAGTAACCCCTGAGCTCCCCAGCACCCCATCAGCCCCGGACCCATGATCTCCCGTTCCTCGGGTGGGGAGGGAGGCCCAGATGTGAGCCGGCCTAGCTCTGTTAGGCATGCATGGAGTGGGCCCCAACGTCTCCTCGTCATGCCAGCCTAGCTGACTCCTTGCTCGGGAACGCGGCCCCCCGAGGGGGTTCCAGCCTCCCACATGAAGGAGCAGGCCGGGAGCCCCTGACCTGCGAGGGTGGCTCTCCCAGGCCCTGTGTCAGAGGCACAGGGCAGCTTTGGGACCTACTGGTTCCGTAGGTCTGGCTGGGTCCCGGGCGTCGGAGTGTCGTTAGTTCTGTTTTGTGTTTTGCTGCTGCCCTGATGCTCCAGTGAGCAGCGTAGGTTGGAAAACTCTGCCCTACCCCTTTACCCTGCAGAGGTCCCCGGGCCAGCCTCGTGGCATCTGCCACCTGGCATTCCCTGGGAACCTCGGGCCCTACCCCTACTTGCCGAGTCGGAGCTGCACGACAGCACCCGGGCAGTTCAGGGTGGGTGGTGGCTCAAGGATCCCAGCTCAGGTCCCTGAGGAGCATCTCAGAGGCAGCTCAGAGCCTGGAGTCAAGGAGGGCCGCCCTCCCAGCTTAGGGTTCCAGAGCCGGTCTGGGGAGATGTAAGGAAGGCGGGGCTCTCCTCCCATGGGCATCTCCCAACAGCCAGCACCCTGACTCGTCCCTGCCCACTGGGTCCAGCCCTCCCGGCACTGGCCAGGAGCCCACCTGCTGGGACGCTGGCCTGAGTTCAAAGCCCAGCTGCAGCACTGCGCCCTCTGACGATCGGCACAGCCAATTCGCGTCTGACCTCGGCGTCCTCACCTATGCAGTGGGGTCGTGGTGCCGCCCGCTGCCTAGTGCTGCTGGGGAGGCCGAGAGGAGAGCACGCACTGTTCGCAGGCCGGGCCGGCCTGGGCAGGTGTCCTGCAGGTGCCACCCCACATTGCAAACTCACCACCCAGCACATGCACGAGCGGCTGAGCCGGGGCAGGGGCCCCTCACCGTCTCCCGGGACTCGTCCACGCAGAGCCAGCATGGGCCCTGACCATGGGCATACACTCCGGTCCCAGTCACGCTCTGCTGTGTGGAGGCCTCATCCCAGCTTCCTCGTTTCTAATTTGGAAATAGAGTTTGGACCTTTCCAAGTTTCAGTTCTGTCCAGAGCTGGCAGTCAGCTCCCTGGTTCAAAGGAAAGGCGCTCGTAAAGCCCCTCTGGGTTCCGAATGACTCCCTCCGAGGACGCTCCAGTGATTGCAGGCGGGTGGGAACAGATGGATGCGTCTCCTCTTCACGGGAGTCAGGAAAGGGAGCCACACTTGCCGTGGCCTCTTGGGCATGGCCTCTTGGCACGTTTTGCTAATGCCCTTCCTGGTCCCCCAGACCTCAAAGCGCTGGGGACTCAGTGCAGTGGGAAGAACATGCAGACTTGGGCCCAAGTGTGCGTGGACATGAGTCTTTGTGAGGCCTGCCCAGCCCTGGCTGCGGGGCCCCAGGTAGGCTGCTTGGTCTCGCAGGCTGTTCCCAAAGCTTCAGGCATGGACTGTAGCACCTGCTTCCCAGGGCAGCTGGGAAGGAGAATGTGGCTACAAAGCCTGGCACAGGGTGGCCCCGGGGCGACGGTCAGGAGTCAATGATGATTAGGCAAGACGGAGACACCTCCTCCATTTTTTTTTTTTTTTTTAGAGGTTTTTGCTATAGGGCGCGTGCGCTCGCCAGACAGACAGAGACAGAGAGACAGAAAGCAGGAAATCACCCCCCAGGGGGGGTGGCCACGCCGCAATCCCTTCTCCATTCTCTTCTCGGGATCTTGGGCACACACGCACACGCGCCCGGCGTGAGTTTAAGCCACCGGGTCCGGGACGCGAACCGCGGTCGACTACGTGGGAGTCCAGCGACATAGCCATTACGCTAACTGCTGGTCCCGAGACACCTCCTTCTGATCAGAGTGTTAGCCTGACAGCGGGTACAAACGGTCCGTGGTCAGCTGCGTGTTAACCTGACAGCGGGTACAAACGGTCCGTGCTCAGCTGCGTGTTAACCTGACGGCGAGTATAAATGGTCCGTGGTCAGCTGCGTGTTGACCTGGCGGGGCGGGTATAAACGGTCCGTGCTCAGCTGCATGTTAACCTGACGGCGGGTATAAATGGTCCGTGGTCAGCTGCGTGTTGACCTGGCGGGGCGGGTACAAACGGTCCGTGGTCAGCTCCGTGTTAATCTGGCGGGGCGGGTATAAACGGTCCGTGGTCAGCTGCGTGTTAACCTGACGGCGGGTATAAACGGTCCGTGGTCAGCTGCGTGTTAACCTGGCGGGGCGGGTATAAACGGTCCGTGGTCAGCTGCGTGTTAACCTG
>NW_006159850.1:2698807-2705243 GCF_000334495.1 Tupaia belangeri chinensis | reverse complement strand
GTGTTAACCTGGGGGGGCGGGTATAAACGGTCCGTGGTCAGCTGCGTGTTAACCTGGCGGGGCGGGTACAAACAGTCACGTGCTTAGCAGCTCGAAGCGGCACACGCTTCCTCTCTTACGACCCTGGAGTCAGAGTTCTGCACGGGCCTCGTTGGGCTGCAGTGGAGGTGGGCAGGGCTGGCTCCTTCTGGAGGCTCCAGGGCAGTCTGTTCCCTGCCTTTCCAGCTTCGAGAGGCCACTGCCTCTGGCTGGTAGCCCTTGTCTGCCTGCACAGCCAGCATCGAGCAGCCTCGGAAGGGGCTTCCGTCTGCCTCCTCCATCTGCCTCCTCCTTCCACTGAGACCCATGTGACGCTGGCCTCCTGGGTCCTCTGATCAGCTCCGCCTTCCATGTCCTTACTGAGCCCACACCCGCTAAGTGCCTTTGCCACAGGAGGCAGCACGGTGCGGGTCCTGTGGATCAGGACACGGCTTCCCCGGTGGTCGAGCTCTCCAGTTCCCCCATGAGCTGTTAACAACTGAAGGTCCTAGCACCTCCCGCGTGCCCACCTCCACTGGACAGTGGCCAGTGGGTGGCCTGGGCACGGGTCTGCAAGCCCGTCGTGCAGTGATATTTACCCTTCACGAGACCCTGGTGGTGGGCACACGCCCATTCTGCAACTGGGGAACCCGAGGCTCTGAGCAAAACTCACCGAAGAGGATCCAGTAGGAACAGCGGGCCGAGCCGGACTATGGCCAGAGTCTAGCTCCAGCTACCTGGCACCTGCGGCCAGAGGGACAGAGGTTGGGTGAAGGGGACACTGGTGACCTCGACCCCACTCACAGGAAGGTGTGCAGGCCCCCCGACACCTTCTCAGCCCCTCATCTTGCCTAGACAGGCTTCAAGGCCGGAGCTCCCAATCGGAGGTAAAATGATTTCAGGCTGATCTGTGGTGGGTGTGAGCCATGCAGAACATTAGGGCACCGTGGGGGGCTGGCCTTGGCTCCAGATCGCCAGGGGACACGTCTGGGAGAAGCCCGAATCCAGGCCAGGCCTTGGCCACAGCCTCACCTACTGCAGAGGGCGTGCTGCCTTCCTTCCCTGGCTGCCTCCCCAGCCCTACATGGGAGTACAGATGCCTGTCCCCAGCCCTTGGCCAGGAGCGCGGCTCTAAGGCCAGGCTGTCTGGGGCCAAGCCGCAGCCCCCAAGGCCTGTGCAGGGTCCATGCTCTGCTGTCCTCACTGGGAGCCAGGGTGCTGACCAGGGACCACTGTGCCGTGCCCTGCCTGGTTCTGGCTCTGCTGCCCCTGGGGCCGTCCAAAGGGCAAGCCCAGGGCAGCTGAACACTCGGGTATACAGTGCGCACTCCCAAGTTCTCACAGTGAACACAGGCCGGAGAGTCGAAACCAGCCACAATGGCAGGACACTGCTGCCACGTGACCCGGGGGCTCCCGAGAGCTGGCCTCAGGTGCCATCGCCACCACCACCTGCTGCTTCCCGAGCACCGCTCCGAGCCCTGCCCAGACTTGCCCTCTGCTCCTCCTCCGCCATGTTCTGCACGGCTGGGACGGCCGCAGGAGTTGAAGAGGAGTCCACCAACATGCAGAGCCTGAAGAAAAGGTCTTCTATTAACGGCTGCGAGTGGGCTGAGGGGGTTAGAGTGCCCCCCAAATCCAAGGACAGGCACTCTTGTGAGAGACAGAGAGGAGAAAACAGACACAGAGATGGTCACGGGGGGGAGAGGCCAGGGCGACATGGCCATAACCGAGGACCTCCTAGAGCCTCCAGGGAGCATGGCCCTCCCGCAGCGTGAGCTCCGACTTCCGACCTCCAGGCTGGGAAAGGTGCCGTCCTGCCGTTTAGCCCGGGGGTAAGTAAGAGTGGCCTCTGTCCCCTGCCCATCGCCTATCCGTGGTTCCGTCCTCTCCCTCGTGGGGGCCCCCAGACCTCGCCCTCCCCTTCGGGAGCATGGCCTTCTGCAAGGAGAAGCTGAAGGTGCACAGCCGGCGGCCACCAGCAGGTCCCTAACTAATACCCAGCGGCGACAGCAGCCCTCCTGGGTCCCGGCTGCCCACAGGCCGGTTTGGAGGTGAGGTCGGGGTGGCCACACATGCACCTCACTGCTCAGGGTCTGCCAGGATTCAGCTGTCACTGTCCCAGTGGAAATGTGTGTTGAGGACACTGCAGGCGCAGGCATTGTTGGAGACACAGAGCCATCGTGGCCCCTGTCGGTTGCCCCAGGGCCACATTGTGCAAAACCGCAGGACAAGGGTATAGCCAGGCTGCGGACGTGGGTCAGCTCATCCTCCACTCCGCTTCTCTGGGGTGTCTGGGGTGTATGTATGTGCACACACGCGCGCCACGTTTGCTGCTGTGTAACTTGGCACACGTTCCCGCATCCGCCAGCAGCGTGGCTCAGACCGTTCCCGTCACCACGAGGAGTTTTTAAAAATTAGATTTTCTCACCCGTTTATCCCTAGTGCCCAAACCATGCCTGGCACATGGCTGCAGTTAGGGGCTTCCGGTGATGTTGCCCACTTTCCTCCTCACCCCTCTGTGCAGCCGGAGGCCAAGGCTCCGGCAGCGTGTGCCCTAACTGGTGGGCGGCAGACCTGGCCTCCTTCCCGGCACTTAACCTCGACCTGGGCCCTCGTTTCTCTGCACGCTGCCTTCTGTGGATCAGAACTTCAGGAGTCTAAACGCGAGTTCCGGCCGATCCCTGTGAAATTTCATCCCGCGGCCCTGTCCATCTTCAGAGCCGGGACCTGCTTCCCTCTCCGACTCCACGCAGCACATCGGCCGGGCAAGCGTCCTCGGGCCGTCCAAATGGGCGATAAAAGTGCTGGACAGGACGCAGCGGAGCCCGAGCCCGGACGCCTGATAACTGCCCTCACTTTGATGTCGTCCAAGTTCAGAGCGAGCCAGGCCTCCGCGGCCGGCGCTAACACTGTTTATAATCACCGCGGTGCAGGCTTTTGCCGTTCCCTTCCCAAGAGGGACAGCTACCATTACTGCTGTCAGGGCCCTATTGGAGACGCTGCTAAACGCCCTGCGGCTCCCCCAGCCCTCCCTCTGAGGGGCGGAGGAAGACCACCCACGACTGCAGAGCTTCCTCCGTTTGATTTTGGTTTCAGGATGTAAGTTTGCAATTTCATCACTATAAAAAAATAAAAAAAGAAGAGGCTGGCTTTTTCCACCCAGACCTGGGGACCAGCCCTCCCTGACGAGGTGGGTGAAGGAGTTGCCTAAATGTCCCCAAGGCCGTCGTGGTTTCCAAGCGGAGAGGCTGAGGCAGTTTTGCAAGAAGACACACAGCACTATCCTCCCAGGTCGCGTTCCAGTGGAGTTAGGTCAGAGGCACAGCGGAGCCGTGCTCATCTCAGAAACCCACAGCGTTGCTCAGAGGGCACCGGGAGGGGCACTCCAGGGCTACTCCAGAGTGGTCTCCCTCCCGGGGCCGGACGCCCACTGACGGACGTGTCCAGACACGCAGGTCCTCTCGCCGCACCTCCTTGGAGGGGCCTCCGCGGTGACTCATGCGTGGTGCTCTTCTTTCCGACTTACCCTGTTCCCCCAGCTGTTACAAGTTCAAGTCTAAAACGCACTGGTGCAAGCACACAGACACACAGGCGAAGGCGCACACACACGTGCAAGCGCATGCACAGATACGCACACAGACACGCTGGCAGGCGCACACGGGCACACGTCATGTAGTGCCCTCCCCCACTTCCTGCGCGTCTCCTTCCTGGTGTTTTGGAAAATGTCGCAACAGGGCTGGGCCGTAATGAATTCAAGTGGGTGACTTGGCCCAGGGCTCCTCGCTGGCTCCGCAGCCCGACTTCGGTTTCTTTCCTTCTCCATGCGCTCGCTCTTCAATCTTGCTTGAATCTTTTTTTCTTTCCTTTAGCACAAATATGTCTATTTTTTGGTGCATGCTATTTCCTGACCTACCTTCAGTAGGGACAGCGGTGGAAGGAATTAACCCATGTCTAACCCTGAAGCCCAGTTTGGCAAAAAAAAAAAAAATGGCCTAGTCAGAAGACCAGGGCAGAAATGAATCCGCGTGTGTAGAAATGATCTGCCTCCTCTGTATTGAAGAAAACATAAATTCCAACCACAGCGAGCCTGTCTGACCGCCAGCTCAGGGCTGCCATGTGTCCCATGCACGCAGGGCACTGCGTGGCCCCGGGGCCTTGTTGAGCTGGGGTGCTCTGCTGGGTCTCGGGTCAGCGGGGTTACTGTGTGTGGGGACCAGCGCTCTCCCACATGGCTAGCCGGGGGCGGGACCCAGTAGCACCCCTGCGGAAAGGCATTCAGCAGTTGCCATCAGACTGAGCTGCGTTACTGTTACTGGTGGGGACCCCGCCCCGCAGTGAGCTCGCGGACCCACACAGCCTGCGTGGCCTGCTCTCGCATCTCAGCCTTGTTCTCAGTAGCAAACGCAGGAGGACAGCTAGGTGCTCGTCCCGGGAGAGCTGGATAATTCTGGTGTATCTGTCAGGCGAACAGTGCCACAGCCTCCGAGAGCAAAGTGGCAGGACCCAAGCGTGCACGCTGTGAGGTGCACGCTGTGAGGCGCCTGCGGTCAGCCCTCGGCGCTGTGCGGAGGCCGCTCGGCCACTACTTAGCGCCAAGGCAGGCGAGGGTGTGCAAGCCCTTTCACTGCTCGCTCGGGCCATTGTAAGATCCGGCCAGTGCGGCATCCACCGTGGGGAGCTGCGGAAAGTTCTGTGACTCAACGTACGTTGAACACGCAGGACCGCACACGGCTGCGGCATATCGGCACCAGCCGTGGAAAGTAAGCACGCATTGTTGAAACGGGCTTTGTGCAGCCCGGGAAGGGCACCTGAAACGTGGCACTGTGGACGACCCCAGGGAATCCGCAAGGGGGTGCCCGCCCAGGCGGAGCAAGACTTCGTTAACTGGCGTCTTGGGGATTTCTACCAAGTGGCTGCGGACTCCTTTATCTGTCTTTTCTTGGCCATTTTTAACGAAAATTTGCAACCAAGCAGAAAGGTTGAAGAATTCCACCGGGAGCGCCCACTGCTTGCCTCAGAATTTTGGTCTCTGAAGTGAACACGTTGCTCGCGCGGGTTACCACGCGTCTCGGCCCTCCCTCCTCCTGCCCAGCCGCAAGCCTGCCTGCTTACGCTCCGGGTGCATTTCCAAGTGAGGGGCAGCTCTCAGCGCACGCCCCAGCCGCTCTGTAGCGCATCACCAGGTGGAGCTCAGTATCTGTTACGATGGGCTTCCTTTCGATAGAATAGCAGGAGAGTCGACCGCACGGGTCCGAGGGGCCGCTGGATGGCCTGGACCCTGCACTGTCTGTTTTAAAAGTAAACGATCCGCAAATAAGATGTAGACACCTCACACATAGAGGGGGAGAGAGGAGCCAGCACAGCGTCAGCGCGTAACTCTGAGTGACGGGCTTTCAGGGGTAAAGGCTCGCAGCGAAGTCTGGGCCATGGCCACTTCTCTTCCCAGACGTCTCCTTCTGGAAGCTTCGCAGGTAGATTCTTGGGTAGAAAGTGTAATGGCTAACGCAGGAGTGCGGGCATGTGCCCGCTGGGGTCAAATCCCAGGCCCTCTGCCTGGTGGCTGTCAGCTGGGACAAGCTTTGGCCTTTCCAGGCCTTAGCTCCCTGAGGGAGGGATGCTGCACTGCTTCCTGGACCCACGCAGAGGATTCTGGGGCTAAATACACAGTGTGCCAAGAACCCCGGCAGCTGGAAGGGGTGCCTGTTAACGTCTCCCGCTGCCATCTGTCTATCTTGGCAATTTTTAAAAATCGCATTGGAAAGGAAGAAACAATAGCAGGCTAGGAGTGTTTCATCCTCGAGGGAGAAGCACCATCTCCCCACAGCTTCTCTGCCCGCCCCGTCTGCAGAAATCCAGGGAGTGACCCAGCCTGCAGCCGCCCCCTCTTTCTGATTCTCTGATTGCTCCATGATTGCAGCGTCCACTCAGTCTGGGGCTAAAAATTCGCAAGAAAACAAAAATTCTTGAGTCGTTTCCAGACACCGAACCTGACACCACTGCTGCCCTCCCCGTTCAGGCCCAACGTCGTCGGAGATGAGTGAGGGAGCAGGGTACACAAGCGGGTAAACACTGGCAGGCCTGACTCGGGCGGTAAGTGCGCCGCCGAGCATTTCGCTTCAGCTAGCACAGTGTTTAATGTCATTAAGAATGTAACCTCTTAGGAAAACTAAGAGAGTCTGTTTTTAGCCCAGACATGCAATTAAGGGAATTAGTAACGTGATACATCACCCTCAGGAACTCCGATACAGAGAGACATCTCGTGCAGCCCACGCCAGGGTTCACCAGCCTCAGTCCCAGGGCAGCGGGGAGGGGAGAGCGCGAACAGGAACTGGCTGCCCGCCTGGAGCGCCAGGAAAGGGCTTGCCGAGGCGCAGGTATCCCGTGGAATAAGCCGGCCATTCCAGGGAATTAGGCGCTT
>NW_006159850.1:2688485-2698063 GCF_000334495.1 Tupaia belangeri chinensis | reverse complement strand
AGGGGTACACAAGCGGGTAAACACTGGCAGGCCTGACTCGGGCGGTAAGTGCGCCGCCGAGCATTTCGCTTCAGCTAGCACAGTGTTTAATGTCATTAAGAATGTAACCTCTTAGGAAAACTAAGAGAGTCTGTTTTTAGCCCAGACATGCAATTAAGGGAATTAGTAACGTGATACATCACCCTCAGGAACTCCGATACAGAGAGACATCTCGTGCAGCCCACGCCAGGGTTCACCAGCCTCAGTCCCAGGGCAGCGGGGAGGGGAGAGCGCGAACAGGAACTGGCTGCCCGCCTGGAGCGCCAGGAAAGGGCTTGCCGAGGCGCAGGTATCCCGTGGAATAAGCCGGCCATTCCAGGGAATTAGCCGCTTTCCTGTCTGGAGCACAGTGGCTCTCAGGCTCCGGCCCCGCTTAGCGAGGGCTCTCGGCTGTGAGTGGCCAAGTGTGTTTTCTGGGGCCGGAGTCGGGAAAACAGAGACAGGACTTTTGTTCTTTCCTTTGAAGAGTCTTGATAGAGAATTGAAGTTCCTACCAGCTTGGGGGGATGTCACAGGGCCTGGGAGTGTGGGACCCTCCAGCTCAGGGCGCCTTCACCTGGCACTGTGCCGGGTCCTTCCGTGTGAACTGCGAGGTGCGGCCCAGCGTCCCCGGCCCGGACGTCCGTTCCCCAGCACCCCCACCTCTCGTCCCCCCTCCCAGCTGTGCCTTCACACATAGCCGAGGGTCCCTGGGGGCAGATCGCCCTGAGTGAGAACCACAGCCGCCGAGAAACCCACCTGTTTTACCCATGGGGATACTGAGTCCAGAGCCGGGAAGCTAGAGTCAGACCCAAGGACACAGCTTTGCACAGGGGCAACATGAGGCCACAGAGAGCAAAGCTCAGAGCCACCCTCGGGCCCTGGGCAGTCAGGACTATTTCCTTATGGGCCCACAGGGAGGACCGGGGCCGTCCCAGGGTGGGGTGAGAGTCTGTGACTGGCTACGTCAGCGTGTGCCGATGCGGTCACTTCCTAAGGACGCTCTGAACAGAGCAGCGGGGAGCAGTCAGGGCCACTGACTCCGGGATCCAGTATCTGGGCTGGAGTCCTGGCCTGGGTCAAGCCTGGGCAAACGTCTCAGTCCCTCGTTATAAATGAGAGTGTCACAGCAGTCCCCTCTCCGCACTTCTTCCTCAGGAGGATCAAACAAAACAACGCGGAGAGCTCCCACTCAGCGCCCTACACATTGCCAAGGTCGGAGCTGCTTAGCTGTCCTTCCTGCTGTTTCTGCTGTAGCCCTTTGTGATGTCGTTGCTGGTAGCGTTGGCCTTGTTGGTGATGTTATTGCTATTGTTGTGTATTGTTGGCAGTGACACAACTGATGTGGTTGGTGATGATGGCTGTGATAGCATTGTTGTTGGTGATATTAGTGATGATGGGGCTGGTGCTGTTGATGGTGATAGTGGCGGTGGTGGTGATGGTAGTGGTGATGGTATTGGTGTTGTTGGTGATACTGGTGGTGATGCTGTTATTGGTGGTGATGATGCTTTTGGTATTGCTGATGTTGGTGATAGTGGTGGTGATCATGGTGGTGGTGATGTTAGTGATGGTGTTGGTGGTGATGGTGGTGAGCGTGGTGGTGGTGATGATGTTGGTGATGATGGTGTTGGTGTCATGATGTTAGTGATAGTGGTGGTGATTGTGGTGGGTGTGATGTTAATGATGGTGTTGGTTTGTTGGTGATAGTGATGCTAACAATGGTGTTGGTGATAGTGGTGGTGATGGTGTTGATAGTGGTGATAATAATAATGATTGTGTTGATGTTGGTGATGATAGTGGTGATGCTTGTGGTGGTGGCAGTGTTAGTGATGATGGTGTTGGTGGTGCTGATGTTGGTGATGGAGGTGATGGTGCTGCTGGTGCTGCTGTTAGTGATGATGGTGTTGGTGGTGTTGGTGATAATAGTGGTGGTAATGATGATGGTGTTGTTGATGTTGGTGATAATAGTGGTGGTGATAGTGGTTTTGGTGGTGGTTGTGATGATGGTGTTGGTGGTGTTGGTGATAATAGTGGTGGTGATAGTGTTTTAGGTGGTGCTAATGATGGTGGTGTTGTTGATGTTGGTGATAGTGGTGGTGATGGTGCTGCTGGTGCTGCTGTTAGTGATGATGGTGTTGGTGGTGTTGGTGATAATAGTGGTGGTGATAGTGTTTTAGGTGGTAATGATGATGGTGTTGCTGATGTTGGCGATAGTGGTGGTGATGGTGCTGGTGGTGGTTATGATGATGTTGGTATTGGGGAAAAATAAGGAGGAGGAGAGAGGAATGTAGACCTGATCTCAGTGACCAATTGCATTTGAGGGTAGCCTTTCCACTGGCCTGACTGAGGGCCACTCTCTCTCATCCTCTCTAACCTTTAGAGTTCCTGCCCCCATGGGACAGTACCAGTCCCCACTGCTCACCTGATCTACTGCCCTTAAAGCCTCTCTTGGGTCTTCTAGTCCTCCCTCCCTTGTCCCTTAAAGTCCTTGAGTGGTTAGAGCCTGTCACTCAACTGCACTGACCTGCTTCCTTCCCTATCCTGTTCTCGTCAGCACTGGCCCCTCTGAGCCAGCCAGAGCAGACACAGAGCTCAAGTTGCTGACAAAGTTACTTCAACCAAGTCGCTTGACTTTTCTGCATCTTGGTTTCTTTGCCTTGCAGGAGGGTGATGGGAGACCTTCCCTGCGGGGCTCAGGGCAGAGAACTCTCACTCTTGGCAAGATCTATCCTTTATTCCTTTGCAACCCCAGCACGATACTGAGCATATGGTAGGGCTTAGTAATTTTTGGACATAGAGAATGAAAGAGAATGAGAGCCTGAATCTGTCCCAGCGGGGGGTGGGGGGTCTGCCCACTTCTTTTCAGAGAGAGAGACTCATATGGATTTTACGTGGGTGCAGCCAAGACTGTCTTCCTGGGGGGATGTGTGAAGATGTCCACCCATTCACCACCCACCTGCACATCTAGTCCTTGAAACTGCATACCCTCAGGTGCCACGCACTGGTTGGTTGAGGCGTGGCGGCTGCACAGATGATCCTGCACCTGTTATTTCAGGATCAAGCCCGGCCCAGGGGAGACCTCATGGCCAGCTCGCTGAAGGCAAATCATTGTTGGAACAGTGAATGGATGGACGGGTGAAGCAGTAAATGGCTTTGGGCAGCCTGGTCTAGGGGTCCCAGCCAATACATTCCCTGGCAGCTGCAGTACTTGTCAGCCCCCCCGGCCTACCCCCCGGGTAGGAGAGTGGGAGCAGTCCTGGAGTGGGTGGCCGGCCGCCGGGGAACACACTCCCCTCACAGGCCCTTCTCCACAGGACACACTCCCCACGGAGACCCGTGTGCATGCCAGGCTACCTTGCTCTCTCTAGGGCACCTGTGTCCCGGCCTCAGTGCAGAGCAGGGCTTTGAGGCTCGGGGGCACTCCCTGAACGTCCCATTCCCTTCTCTACTGAGCTCAAAATCTCCAGCCCACATCCTTTTCCCAGAAAGCCAGTCATCAAGAGAGACCAGAAGAAAAGCTGACCACATTGTAGCGCTCATTGGCACAGAAACGCACAGCTGCGCTTGGCGTGCTGGGGAGAGGCGGCGGGGCGCAGGCGGCGGTGCTCTGAGTCTGCACACTGCGGCCTGGGACTTGCTGGGAGAAGGGGCTTCGTTTCTTCAAGTGGACGATGCTTTGTGTCACCCCGGGGGGCCGGGTCGCGTGGCCAGCCCACATCCTTTTCCCAGAAAGCCAGTCATCAAGAGAGACCAGAAGAAAAGCTGACCACATTGTAGCGCTCATTGGCACAGAAACGCACAGCTGCGCTTGGCGTGCTGGGGAGAGGCGGCGGGGCGCAGGCGGCGGTGCTCTGAGTCTGCACACTGCGGCCTGGGACTTGCTGGGAGAAGGGGCTTCGTTTCTTCAAGTGGACGATGCTTGCTGTCACCTCGGGTGCCAGGCTGCAGTGGGCTGGGCCTGGGAAGGGCATGACCAGGACCAGCAGTGTCCATGGCTTCTTCCTGGTCCCCATTTGTCCCCAGGAATGGGGGGATGAAGAAGGGGAGAATGCACTTATAGCATGTCCAAGGCTCAGGCTGGCTGTCAGGCGGTGCCTCCGGGCCGGTAAGCCTCTAGTGGCTCTTCACTCTCAGCTCTTGAGGAAGACCCGGAGCTCAGACGCCTGGTCTCAAAGGGCAACCTTTCAGCTCTTAGCTGCAGACAGGGAACGCCTGGCTCTGGGAAGTGGAGTTGGAGCACCCCGAAACAGCATTGATCTGTTAGTTACAGCAGCACTTACTGGGTCCTTGTACTGGTCTGCACGTTTTAGGCAGTGGCTACTTTCTAAGCCCCACAGGGAGGCACGGTCACTGTCACCATTCGGTGCCTGCCACCATGGAGGCTCGGCCAAAGTCACGAAGTCGATGCGGCCAGCCCGGTCTGACCCCGAGCATCCCTGGCACCTGCAGAAGTCTATGCTGGCTGGGGTGTGGCTGCAGCTTCCCTGTCCTGAACCTCAACGTGAGCCAGGGCCGCTGTGCCATCCCCCACCCCAGACACGAGAGCCCGGAGCATGCGTGTGGGCAGGGCGCCGTCGCCATGTCTGTCCCTGCTGCGTTCCCAGCGAGGAGGCTGCCCCTCTGAGGGCCAGCATGTTTGCCTGAGCCCGGCCCAGAGACAGACCGAGGAGCTGCCATTCCTCAAGCAGGTACAGGACGGTGAGAGAGGAAGATGGCTCCTGGGAGGCCGAACTCTGATTCTGCTGTCCGACGTGTTCGCGGCTTTCCCGGGGGAGACTCGCACTGCCCACGGCCCCTCGAGAGTCCCCGCGTCCTCGCTCACAGAAGACCCCCACCACCCCGTCAGGGGCAGCAGGTCCACCTCGGCTCAGGAAGGGGAACCAGCCCTGCAGGAGGCGGCCGGGAGAAGGGCTCGGTCAGCACCACCCCCGCGTGGAGGACCCACGCCCCTATCACAGCACGGCCTTTGCTCCTCAGACCAGTCCTGGCCAGTTACTGCGATCGCAGAGACACCACCCCTCGGCTACAATGCCAGGTGGCAGGGTTCCCCGTGACCTCAGGCGCCCTCTCCTCGGGGACCAGATTGGAAGCATGTGGGTTATCTGTGTGCCCTGTTGTCCACCAGCCAGCGGAGGGGCTGTCACCACGCGGGCGCCAGGAGCACCCGTCCCTCTCACTGTACTCTCTCCACGGTGCTGACGGTCGCTAGTCCTGAGGCGTGAGACCCCCTCCAGGGCTGGGGAGGGCTCAGCACGAAGCCCACCATGCAGCTACGCTGGACCCCTCAAACGACGCTGACTGGGCCTTGTGACCGGGAAGGTGGTCCCCGTGACTGGGAAGGCGGTCCCCCATGGCCGGGAAGATGGCCCCATGACCGCAAAGGTGGTCCCCTACCACCTGTCTCTACTCCCTACCCCTTGGCCTGCTCCGGAGCACAGCCTTTGATGCTGACCCTGGCAAGACGTGCATCCACTTCGGAAGAAAGGGACCCTGGGGCCGGGACCGTGTCGTGTGGCCTCAGGGGTGTGTCCTGGCCTGTGCCAGGGTGACTGGCACTCCTGAGGAGTGGACCAGTGCTTGCTCCAAGCTCCTAGAACATGGCGCGTGTATGGAGGATGCAGAGTACGGTGCCCACCGCGAGGGCCGCGGGGTCCACTCCCTGGAGCTGCTTTGGCCCCTCTGCCTCCAGCCTCCTGCCTCCTTGGTGATGCTTCCCTCCCTCCCTCCCTCCCTCCCTCCCTTCCTCTTTCCTCCTCTACCCAGCTTTCCAATGACTGTAATCATTTTTTTTTTCTTTTGAGAGGTTTTTGCTATAGGGCGTGTGTGCTCACTGGAAAGACAGAGACACAGAGACAGAGAGACAGAAAGTGAGAAATCACCCCCCAGGGGGGATGGCCATGCCACAATCCCTTCTCCTCCATTCTCCTCTCGGGCTCTTGGGCACGCACGCACATGCGCCCGGCATGAGTTTAAGCCACCGGGTCTGGGACTCGAACCACGGTCGACTACATGGGAGTCCAGCGACATAGCCATTACACCAACTGCTGGTCCTGGCTGTAATCTTTTTATCAGGGTGTCAGAAAAATCATGACGTGTTTTTGCATAGAAAAAATGTGTCATGACTTCCGACGACCTAATAGTAAATTTTATTTTTTAAAACACTTTCAGGTTCACGGAAAAAAATGCGAAAATAGTGCAGAGTCCCCGCCCAGCCCTCGTGTTGCCAGCCCTTACACGCACGTGCATTCGGGGACCGGCCCACTCGCTGCAGCCCTGGACCCAACACGGGCCTACTCTCAGCATCGCTCTCTAGGACCGTTCTCTGGCCACACGTGTTCAGTTTGTCTGCCCCAGGACGCCGTCCAGGGCCCCGTGACAGCTGGTCGTCACAGGCCGCAGGCTGCACCCGGCTGTCGTCTTGCAGGCTCTCTCCTGGTTCCCAGCAACCTTGACGGTTTGAGAACGGCTCGGGTGCTCTGAGCAAAGCCCTCCGTGGAATCTGGCCCCGCTGGCTTGGAGTGAGACGGGCCACCAGCTTTCTGGTCAGTTTCCTGCCAGGGCATGGCCTCTTCGCTCAGATGGGGCCTGGAGAAAATGACCCGTCTTCATAACAGGACGCTGTAAAACAGTGGAGGGGCACAGGGTGAGGGCACGGTTCTGGGCCGCCTGCCAGGCCTCCAAGCCCGCTCCAGCGCTCGCTGACAGCCAGTGCGGCCCAGACACTCAGCTCCCCAGAACCCCATGTCCTCCGTAAAATGAGTCGGAAACTTCTCATTCAGAAGTGCCATGGGCTCGTGCAGCTCTGAGGGCGGAGAGGCCGCCCCAGGCTGCCCGCTCTCGATGTTGGGGTGCCCTAGCAGTGAGACTGCTGTAGGAGTCTTGCCCCTTTGATGCCAGGCCTTGGAGTAGAGGTGACTGCTTCTCTGATGGCAAAGCAGCGTTGGGGGCCGGGGCCCTTCTCTGTCCTCCCCGGCCCCACGTCCCAGCTGCTCCCCTCGGACAGGATTTCTCCATGGTGAAGGAGGCAATGCCATGAATCCACAGGCCCAGTTACCATTGCTGCAAGTCTCCTTCTTACTGGCGTGAGAGGAGCTAAGCGGGACAGCGGGAGGGCGACACGGCCACCGAGAAGGCACCCTCCCCTGCCCATGGGCTCCCCAGGCCTGCGTTCTGGCTCCTCCCACTGCAGAGAGGAGACTCCGACCAAGGCTCCAAGCACTCTTCTGGCAAAGGCTGCTCGTTATAAAACCAGAGTCACACAGCTGGGACCACGCAGGGCTGCCCAGAGTCACGCAGCCGGGACCATGCGGGGCTGCCCAGAGTCACGCAGCTGGGACCACGCGGGGCTGCCCAGCAGCTTCTGGGCTGGAGCTGATGTTCTGGAAGCTGCTCTGCACGCAGGCCTGTGACACTGTCACCGGACACATGTGACATCTCATTTGCAAGCCGACTTTATTTTCCAGAGAGCCCAAGTGCCAAAACCACGACCTTCCGGAGGAAACCTGACCTCGATGCGGAGGACACGTGCTCCCTGGTGTTTCTCAATGCTAAGCCGAGGGTGGAATTTTCGGTAGATAATAGATTCTGGAATGTCAGAGCTGGAGGGAGGCTTGGAGGCCACCTCGGAGCAGCGGCTGACGCTCACGACATTCTTACTGGGTGACAGGCTTAGAGTGCCTTATCAGCACAGAACGCCCCTGCCCCCTAATCTTCTCCTGATCCCATTTTGCAGATGAGCAGACTGAGACTCAAACATAAGCCACTCTCTCAAGGCTCCCCAACGACAAGGGTTGGGGCCAGGACTCAGTTCCAGGGCTGCTCGCGTCTGGTGCCCAGCGTCCCCCATTCAGAGCTCCTGCACCTGCAGATTGTGGGGTGGGCCTGGGTGAGAGTCTGGGGGACCAGAGCCCCAGAGTCTATACAGAAAACAGGGTACTTGTGCATTTTCTGGGTGAAGATTCAACACTTTTCAAAGGGTCCAGACACTCACAGAAGGGGAGCCCTTCCACGCACAGGGGGCTGAGGTTGCCCAGTGAGCTGAGTGTGGGTCTGGCCTCGGCCTCCCAGCACTGGCCCATCCTCCCGTTACATTTGCACGTGGGTAGCTTAGGGTAGCTCAGCTTAGGGATGGCTTCATCGAGCTTAAAACTGGAATGCAGGCAGGAGTGGGCTCGGGTCCCTTGGATGATCATTGCATCGTGGGAAGCGAACACACCTGTGCAGCCCGCCACCCCAGGAACCCCGTGCCCCTCCCTCCCTGGAGCCTAACCTGGGGCAGTCTGTAAGGGGATCCCAGGCGGATATGCCCAGCAGGTCTCAGCACGTGACAGCCAGCCTGGGGTACCTGCACCGTCTTCTCCAGCGTGTGGTGCTGCCTGCGTAGACTCGACTACTGAGCACCGCTGGCAGCTCCTGGCCGGGGCCCCGAGCACGGCGTGCTGGCCTCCCTGCTGCCTGTGCTCCGGGAGCGGAACTCCGGGTCACCCAGCAGGCATGGTGTCCGGCGTTTCCAGACGCCGCCAAACGTTTTTCCAAAAGGGAAGTCCATGCTCCCACAGCGGCTCTCACATCCTTGCCAGCATTTAATTTTAGCCGGGCTGGATGAAGGCGCATCGTGCTGTAAAACACTCAGCAGCGGCTCCCCGGGTCCTTCCTTCGCTTTCTCTGTCCTCGAAGGCATCTTTCTGAATCATGCCCATCCTCCGCTCCACGGCGATGCCCAGAGAAGGGGATTGGACTCGGACTGGTGCTGTAGGCCAGGCCCTTGGTGGAGGAGCGGCCCAGGGTGTGGCCCTAGCTGAGGTACCTCAGGGGGATTGGGGACGGCTCCAGTGCAGTCAGCCGGTGCCTGGCCAGGAGGGAGCATGAGAACTGCCCCCCTCTCTCCCCTTCCAAGAGGTGCTGAGCAGCCGGAGGGCGAGCTCCTGGGTTCTGTCTAAGGGGGGCTGCCTGGGTGTCCTGGGAGGCCTTGGACAGCAGTCATGGCCTTCCTCAGTGTGCGTGCACACTGTGCACCCCTGGCTGTGAGGATAGCCACACTCCGGGCAACTGCTGTGCTCCTGGGAGCAGGCTGCTGTGACCCTGAGTGCCTACCAGGAGCCCACGAGGCATGGAGGCCAGTGCCAACCTGGCCTGGATGTGAGCAACACGGCCTCCAGGTGACCCCACCAGCCTTGTGCCCACTGAGAGCAGACAGCTGCTTGGGTGACCTAGAACCTGCTGAGCAGGGCGTAGGTGGGGCGCCCACAGCAGAGTGCACAGAACCTGCCCTTCCTGCCTCCCCAGGCCCCGCGTGTCTCCACCCACCCTGTCTCTGGCCAGAGAGCAGGAAACGACGTCCCTGGGCCAACCAGAAGCTCCCTGCCTCCAGCCCCCTCGACAAGCCCCTGGCTCCTTTACACCCTCGGAGCTGGAATTCCTCTGTGCGGCCCGACCTGGGGCTTAGCTCCAAGAAGCTCTGTCCATGCGGAGTCAGCCACGCCCGCACTCATCGCTGTGTGGGATCTAGAAAGTTGACCTCACGGGACAGAGCAGGGTGGTGGTTGCCGGGGCTGGGAGCT
>NW_006159850.1:2683923-2687540 GCF_000334495.1 Tupaia belangeri chinensis | reverse complement strand
GGCTGGCCCGGAGCCATGACGGCAAAGGGTGTGCAGCTGGCGTGAGCGTGGCCGTCCCACGATGCACATGCGTCGCAGCAGCCAGCTGCACACCTCAGCTACGTTCGGGCTTCAGTGGTGCCCCTCCCTCAGTAAAGCTGGGAGGGAAACAAGACACCCCAGCCCACATCCTCAGGCTCTGCGTGGGGCCTACGAGCCAGGTCCGCGCTGCCGTCCACCAAGGCCTGGCCCAGAAGCAGGAGGAAGAGCCTCCCGCTGGTCCTGGGCTGCAGATTAAACACGTTGCTTTTAAAGCTGTAGGGGGTTGGGATTTTCTGTCATCGTGGTCTGTCCCTCTTGGTTTTTCTCTGCTCCTCTGGTTCACCTGTGCTGTCCACCACAGGACCTCACTTCTCCCTGCACGTATACACACCCCTGCACACACACACCCCTGCACAGAAACACACACTCGTGTCCAGAAACACACACCCCTGCACAGAAACACACACTCGTGTCCAGAAACACACACCCCTGCACAGAAACACACATCCCTGCACAGAAACACACACCCATACACACACACACATCCTGTACAAGCATACCTGCACACACACATATACTCCTGCACACACACACCATACACATATACCCTGCACATATACAACTGCACACACATAGCCTTGCACACATTTACCTGCACACACACACTTTGTACATATATACACACTTGCACACACACATATACCCCTGCACATACACACATACCCCTGCATACACACACACCTATACACACATACGCCTGCACACATATGTCCCTACATACACAAACCCCTGCACACACACATACCCCTGTGCGCGTGCACACACACACACACACACACACACATATCCCTGTGCACACACACTGCACACACACACCCCTGCACACACAAACCCTTGGACACATATATACCCCTGCACACACACACACCTGCACACACACACACACTCCTGTGCACACGTACGTCCGAAGGCAGAGCATGACCCCTCAGGAGAGCGAGGCCCTGCACACACCTAGCAAGTGCTCTCCCGCATGTGTGTATGTGAACATGTGTGCAGGGGTGTGGGGGAGGGGGAAGAGCGAGGGGTCCCAGGGTTCACTTCCCAAGGTGAGGACCAAGGGCAACCGCGTGTGGACAGAGCCACCCTGTGTACTGCCCCACGTGCTAAAGAGGGGCCGTGTGTCACCCGTTTGTTGGTACGGAGGGTGGGTGACCATTTAGTTTGTCATCTGAGTTCAGACGCTTTCAAGAGTGAACTGGCACCACCGAAACTGTGACCAGGACCCAAGTGTGGCCCGACTGCCCCCGTCCGCTGCAGCTCAGCCCTGACAAGGCCCTGGGCACAGCGTTCCCATCGGAGGGCAGAGCCAGGAGGCCGCAGGAGAGAGCCTTAAACTGCAGTACCTCTGGACGGAACGCAGGTAGTTTGGATCGTATCTGCGACCCCAGAAATCCGGTTACAGGGCTTGGATTCAGTCAGCCACACCGCCCATGTTCTGCCTCACGTGGGCTTTTAAAATCCTGTCATCAAGGCATGGAAAAGCTCCCCTGGGGTTTCTCTCCATTAGAAGGTGGCATTGGCCCAGGGCAAACAGCAGGCCACTGGGAGGAGGCCCCCTGCCCCCCTTCCCCAGAAACAGTTGCTGAAGGGTGTTTCCCTCCCGGGGGCCGCTCTGGGCTTAAGTGGCTGCAGGAGTTGATCAGCTGCCGGGATGGGGCATGTCTTCACCAGCAGACAGCCCCTGTGACTTACTGGGGGGCGTTGGAAACTGGTGCTCTTTCGGGGGAGAGTGAAAGTGTTCTTTGGGATCAATTAGTGCCCCTCCACTCTGTCATCCGTTTCAAATGACGTGATGAAAGAGAGCTACGTGTGCGGTGTTTGCATCTCCAGTCCGACCCTCCTTGCCAAAATACAGACTGCTATATCCACGGGCCCCTGGACCGGGCTATCCGAACCTTATTAAAATTACTCGTTAACTTTGAGCCATTCTGAAAGTTCTGGTAGCTCGCTTTGGCTTGTGCTATGTCGGGTTTCAGCGACTAGGACAGCTCTTTGAACGCAGCTCAGTTTGTGCTATGTCCGTACTCCCAGGGACCCGATCATGCAGCAAAACCTGGTACCGCTGTCGACGGCTCTGCACGTCTTATAAGCACACAGACGGAAACAGCATACTTCTGTGCCGCTGGTGTGAAAAGTTGAAGTGATTGAAAGCGAAGTCCGTGTGGCGGGAATATTGATGAACATGGGAAGTGACAGGTGAGCGTCTCTGTGTTCTTCCGAAGCCACTGCAGAATTTAAGACAAAGCCAGCAAAGAGAAAACGCTGCACGCGCCCCTGAAACGCTTCGCGCACTGACACGCGCAGACGCCAGCCGTGTGCTGCAGACCCACCCAGGCTGCGTCTCGTTTATGGGGAAATGGCGCCCTTGGCACCCTTCTTAATCTTTTAAGAAAAAACTGAGCGTGGGGGGAGAATATTTCAGAGAGATGTACATCTACACTCTTCGTGGAAGAAGCAAGGCAGGCCTTGAGAAGAGTGGTATGGCATTTTGGCTAAGTGCGAACATTTCTTACACCGGTGAGCACGTTTTAGCTGTCCACGCGTGAGAACGACAGGACCCTCGGAAGCCGCAGAGACGGCTCCTGCCTTCCCTCTGAAGCTCTCCTTGTACCTGATTCGGCTATTTCGCAGGGATGGCAGGGAAAAGCCAGGTTAGAAAATTTAGTGTTGAGGGCTGAAAAAATCCACACGAACTGTCCCAACTCTCCCTAGCTTCTATTTCCCTGAAAACGTCCCAGAAAATGTTTCCTTCTCTTCTGCAGAATGTAGGGTCCTCTTCGGCTTCCCCACAAATCCCGAAATTCCTTTGTTTAAAGCAAAGCAAAACAAAACAAAACTTGTGGTTTTTCTCAAAATGACAAACCAAACACGCAGAATCTAAAATCCCCAAAACACAACCCAGACCATAAACCTTCCTGACTCAACGAGCAGATTTTATGGAGACCCCAGTAAAACCCCAAGGATGGCAATAAATAAATGGCCAACTGCCTCTCCCCTGCGGCTGCATCTTCAGGACCTCAGACCTCTGGATGCAGAGGAGACCCGGCTCACTGCGGTCTGGGGCTGCACAGACAAACCATTCCTGAGCTCTGTGGTTCAGGCCCCGCTGCGAGGTGCTGCCAGGGGACGTTCAGCACCAGCAGACAGCTCCCACCTCAGACGGGGCGCACGCACCCGGACACAGGGGAAGAGACGGCACGGTCGAGCGACCGGCCAGGGTGGCCGCGAGAACGTGAGAAGGAGCAGGAGAGACCGAAGCGGAGGTGGGCTCAGCCATCCTGCGATGCATGCTAGACGTGTGGGCTGACATGCACTTCTGCTTCCGTCCTGCGAGTCCCCAGGGCTTGCCCACCTCTGTCTCATTCACTGTGACTTTGAACAAGTCACTTCTCCTCACCACGCTTTAAATTCTGCGTCAAAACATGAGGAAATTTCCTCTTAGCCCACCCTCTGGGGACCTTTGCGATGATGTGTTGAGAGAGTAGGAAATATAATAACGCTTTGCTTGGTATTTAAGCGAAGGCTCTCACGGCATT
>NW_006159850.1:2677359-2683697 GCF_000334495.1 Tupaia belangeri chinensis | reverse complement strand
AAGGCTCTCACGGCATTCCTGACGTAGGAGACTTCCAAGCTTCTTGCAGGCCGCTGGGCAGAGCCCCACGCACTGAGGGGCAGCCCGTGTCTGCAGCGACACCTCGCCGGGCCGCTGTGTTCTCCCCCTGACCGGAAGGCACTTCCTCCTATGTGGTCCTGACACCGTCCTCGTGTTGTAGAAATCCCTGGTGGGCCCACGGCACGTCCCGAGGGGGGAGTCCTAGGGCATGGGGGTGCATGGAGCCAACCTGCCCTCATCCCTCTGATGCACATATGGGGCACCTTCACCACCTGTGCACACATGTGTGCACGCTCATGCCCACCCTCACTATGTGCACACTCATGCATGCTTGTGTGCATATACTGCATGCACACACAGGTACACTTGCACACTGACATGCACACATGGGGGTGCACACACCCACACACACTTCTCCATGTTTTGCACAAACAAACCATCCTAGGTGGTTCTCATATAATTTGAGGCCACGTCTGATCACCTACACAGAACAAAGCCTACGGAGTGGGGAACTTTAGCCTAGGACCTGTGTGCACACACATGTACAGGGGAGCCCACACATGTACAGGGGAGCCTCCGCCTATCATGTGAGTGCACATGCATGTACAGGGGAGCCTCCGCCTAGCACATGAGTACACATGCATGTATAGGGAAGCCTCATCTTGGCATGTGTGTGCACATGTGTGTACGGGGAGCCTCTGCCTAGCATGTGAGTGCACACACATGTACAGAGGAGCCTCCGCCTAGCACATGAGTACACACACAGGGGAGCCTCGTCTTAGCACATGTGTGCACACACAAGTACAGGGAAGCCTCGTATCAGCATGTGTGCACGCACATGTACAGGGGAGCCTTGTATCAGCGTGTGTGCACACACATGTACAGGGAAGCCTTGTATTAGCGTGTGTGCACGCACATGTACAGGGGAGCCTCGTATTAGCGTGTGTGCACACACAAGTACAGGGGAGCCTCGTCTTAGCACATGTGTGCACACGCAAGTACAGGGGAACCTTGTCCTAGCACATGTGTGCACGTGCGTGAACAGGAGAAATTCCACCTAACATGTGTACACACACCACACATGTGAACAGGAGAGTCTCAGCCTAGCACGTGTACACACACATACAGGAAAGCCTCAGTCTAGCATGTGTGTACAGGCATGTGTACAGGAGAACCTTGGCCTGTGTGTACACACACATACAGGAAAGCCTCAGTGTAGCATGTGTGTGCAGGCATGTGTACAGGAGAACCTTGGCCTGACACGTGCATGCACACACATGTACAGAACCTCCACCTAGCATACGCATACATGCACAGAGGAGCCTCAGCCTAGCACGTGTGTGCACGTGGTGTACAGGAGAGATGCTGTCAGAGGAGGGGCAGTGCGGGCGGCAGAGTGGTAGCCATGGTCTCTGCAGGCACCCCTCTCTGACCTGACCCTGTCACAGCTGGGACACGGAACCTCTGAGCTAGAGACCTGATGCCAGATTCCAGGTTGGTGTCAGCCCTGGGGGTTTCTCGGTGACACAGCGGGGTGTCCAAGTCTGTGGGTCTAGATCCCGGGGTCCCCACGGGGTGGAGCCCAGTACAAGGGTGCATATCATTTCGCTGACAAGCAGGGGAACCTCCCACGGGCAGGACGAAGCCTCAAAAGCCACCTGCGTGTCGGTCTGGGGGGGCGGGGCCGGCAGCTGCCCTTCCCCCCACCTTCAGTGAGCCCCGTAGTCCTGGCTCTGGTTGGGGCTGGGAGGGGCTTAGATCAGGAAACCTTGGAATTAGAGGTACCCCTTCTTGTCTACCACCGACTGCCAAGCTCTCCTGTCTGGGCCTCGGACCTCCACCACAAAATGAGGTTCTAATCTGCCCACTGGCTAGACCACCCTCTCATGCCAGCTACGGCTGGGACCCCGTGTTCATGGATGTCTGTGATCGAAGCCTGTCTGCCTTGCTGGGCTCCAGCCTCAGCTCCCAGGGCCGAGGGGTCCCTGCACGTGTCTGAATGGGAGAGGCCGGGGAGTGGGACGGAGGGAATACACAGCCTGCTCTCTTCCCGTTGTCAGCGTCATTACGGCTGAGCACGGCCCCCGCCCCTAGAAAGGAGAGACAGGCTGTGCCCTGTGCCCTGCCTGCCCAGACGGGGTACCAGAGGGCTAGAGAGCCCTCCTCACCAGGTAAAGTTCCCCACGGAGTCTCGCACCCTGGCTTTGCCATTCAAATGCCAGCCGACCCTGCTGGTCAGTGCCCCGAAGCCTCCAGGTCCTAGTGGAGCCGGGGTCCTTGGCGAGATGCATACTGGGGGACTGGCAAGAGGGCCCACATCTTAGAGCAGCAGCCGAGCCGTCTCCTGGTGCCCATGCCCACCAGGTCGCACAGAGCCCAGCGCCTGGGTCTCCGCGGAGTCTAGGAATCCTCGTTTTTCTCGATGACTATGAAGGTACCATCATCCCGCAGGGCCCCCGAGGCCTGGTCGTGCTCCTGCCCGCTGGGCCTGGGTGTGCCGTGCTGAGACACAGGCAGGCCGCCTGCCGACGGCGCTCAGGATCCTCACTGCGGTGCTGGACTGCCGGGGCTGGCACCGGCTTCGGGACATGGCTCTCTCTGTCACCCCGGGGCCCCAGCCTGCCAGACTGGAAGAGAACAGGAGGAGCCGGAGTGCGTAGCTCGGTGACAACGATCTTGTCACTGTCGGAGCACAGACTTATGAACAGCGCTTTCCTGCCGTGGGGCTGGCTGCCAGGGCTGCAGAGGCTCCTCCGCGGGAGTCGAAGCCCAGCCACACATAAATCGCTCCCTGCCTGCTCCCAGGGCGCTGGGACTCCCCGCAGCGGAGGTTGTTCAAGTTGTTTATTTGCGCAGATTTGAAGGCCCAGCATCCGTCTGAGGGGTCAGCTTCCCCACAGGGATTAGGGGTGCAGGGGCAGGGGCGCTCACACCGCCAGGAGGGAACACCACTGGGTAGGATGACAGCGGTAGTGGGGCACCTGGACCTGCCACAGCTGACAGGACAGGGTCCCCTGACTCCTGGAGCTCAGGGTTCACAGGGTGGGCACAGACAGGGCGAGAGAAAGAGGAGGGCTGGGGGGGGGGGGCATTGGGCAGGAAGGGCTCTCGGAGGAGGAGGAGCCAGCTGTGCAGAAGGAACATTCCAGAAAGGGACTGGCCATTGCAAAGTGGAGGTGAGCTTGATGTGAGGCCTGTGAGGCTGGAGCCTAGAGTGAGGGCGGGGTAGGAGAGGTGGTCAGGGCAGGCGGGAGCAGCCGGGGCAGGCGTCCGAGCACGGGCCAGGGTGTGGTCAGAGGAGGAGCCCTTCCCAGCTGCCTCCAGCTTTTAGCAGAACCTGGCTGTGGGCTGAGGGCGGGGCACGCAATGTTCTTGTTCGCTGGAGGCCGCTCTCAGCACCCAAAGGCCGCAGCTCCCGCCGTGGGCCCCAGCATGGTCACTCGCTTCTCCACAGCTAGCGTGGCGTAGGGCTGGGCCGCACGGGAGCTATGGCTTGGCCAAGGGAGTGGAAGCACGTCCTCCCTTTACTGCCGTGCCACCATCTGCAGCTTCGGAATAGTCACGGTGCACCTGCTCCCGGGGGGGCTCCCAGAACCGTCCTGCTTAGAGGTGGGTCCCAGAGCCCCGTGTGGTCTGCCCGCTGGGGGTGTCTGTGGTTAGGTGAGAAACGGACACCTGTACTGAGTGTTGGGGACCCCTGGCAGGTCCAGCATAGCACTGTCCCCACATACCACACGAGGGGCACAGCTTGGCCCTGGTGCCGCATGTGATGGCCGGCTTCTCATCATAAAACCCACCACGGGCCAGAATGAGAGGCCGCTGGCAAAGCTGATGACGGTCTGAGGCCCCATAAAGGGGCTCCTGGGAGCGGCAACACCACTGCGCCGCTGCCTGCCGCTGGGAACGGCCTCCCCAGAGCTCTGTGTCTACCTAGGAAGGTCCCTGCGGGCTGGACGCTCACTCGCCGGTGGGTGCAGGCCGCTGGCCATGAGGGCCTTGGCTGAGGCTGCTGGCCGGAGCAAGGCCCCGTGGACCCCGTGGGCCTGGGTCCTGTGCATGGTGGCTGCTCCGGATAGAGGCGGCTAGGTGGGTGCTGCATCACCTGTGGCACTCCCGGAACCCACACCGGTCATTTCTGCCTCTTCCTGTTGGCTGGAGCAGGCTGATGAGCAAGCCGATGTCCGCAGGGAGAGCTCAGACCCACTTTGGGTGGGAGGAGGCGGTTTAAAGTCACGCACGTGGGCAGTGCGGCACAGACTCAGAGGCAGGCGCTCCACGTTGTCCTGGTGGTATTCCTACCTTGAGATCCATCCAAGGAGGACAGTCAGGGTCCTCTTGGTTCCCCAGGAACTGGGGCAGACATAGCTCCGACCCTCACCTCACCCAGCCATGTGGTTATTCATCTGAGAGGGGCCAAGAATGGCTTATTCTACTTATTTCAAGAGAAGTCTTAGCAAAATGCCAGGTTTGGGGCCAGCAGGTGGCATAGTGGTTAATGCTCTAGACTTCCATGTGGCCAACTGTGGTTTGAGTCCCAGACCTGGCTTGAAACACACTGGGTGCAGGTGCGTGCGTGCCCAAGATCCCGAGAGGAGAATGGAGAGAAAGGGATTGCGGTGTGGCCATCCCCCCTGGGAGGTGATTTCTCAATTTTCTCTCTCCAACTCTCTTTCTCTCTCCAGTGAACACACGTGCCTTATAGCAAAAATCTTTAAAAAAGAAAAAAAGAAAGTCAAGCGCCAAGTTTTGGCGGGCGTCAGCCACTATGGTGCTGCGTGGGAGGGTGGAACTGGTCGTGGCTGCCAACTCAGAGCCCCGTTCGGATTCAGTTCCTGTGAGCCCCTGGCACCACGAAGACCCAGTGCCCCTTGGCTGCCAGTCCCACTGTGGGCTCCTCTGCTGCCAGAGAGTCCCCAGAGGGGGCAGGACATGCTGTACCCCGACCACCCCAGCCACGGTTATGCGACAGTGCCACACTCCAGAAACCCCAACGTCAGCCCTGATACAAACTGCTCCCACGTATGCCACACACCAGTGACGGTGCCAGCGAGGCCGGGCCCAAGTCCCTTCCTCACAGAGGAACCAGCACCTTCCAGCGCCCATCAGCCTGGTGTCTGCACTTCATGGTTAATGTGAAGGACCCTTGCCAATATTTTTTCACCTCTCTCCTGGACAGTCTTACACTCTTTAGAGAGACAAGATGATAGGAAAATACCTCTCTGAAGGACGTTTGGGGAATACATGGTGACGGTGCTCGGGCCACGTTGTCAATGTAACTGACGCCAATGAATTATACACATAAACATGGTTAAGCTTTTATGTGTATATGTATATATTTTTAAAGTGCTTATTAGGTAAGAAAACAAAACCCATTGAATTTCATGCTTCAGATGAGAGACTTGTATGGTACTGACTTACAGATCAATAAAACTGTTTTTGTAGATAGACATATTTGTGTTTTGTTTGTTTGGTTGGTTGGTTAGTATTTTTTTTAAAGGTTTTTGCCACAGGGCACGTGCACTTGCCAGAGAGTGAAGACAGTGAAAGGGAAAGTGAGAAATCAATCCTCGGGGGGGGGTGCCCATGCCACCTGGGATTTTGAGCATGCATGCACAAACGCCAGACAAGCTTTCAAGTCCCCAATTCAGGACTCAAACCACAGTCTGCCATGTGGGGGTCTAGCACCTTAACCACCATGCCACCTGCTGGCCCCAGATACATAAATTTGTAAAATAGTATCTTTGGAAAAACAAACAAACAAACAAACACAAACCGCTGTGCTCAGAATGGTGAGACGACCTCCACCCTCTGGCCCAGACACGTCTGCCGTGAGCGCTGCACCCTCCAGCTCAGTCGCGCCGTGTTAACGACTTCGCCGCACGGTGGGTCGAGGACACCCAGCGGCGGCCCAGCTCCAAGCCTTGCCAGGGAAACTGGCTGATTACTTCATAATCTGTCATCCCCCCAACAGGCAAGAGGCTCCGACGGGCTCTGGAAATCAGCGGGTCTCGGAGGAACTCCATCCCGGCAGACCGCGGCCCCCGGCAGACCGCGGCCCCCGGCAGACCGCGGCCCCCAGCAGACCGCGGCCCTCGGCCCTCGTCCTCACACGCCCCGCCCACTCATGTCATTTGATGTCTGATGGTCCCAGCGCTGATGTGCGCCTCTGTGAGGGGGAGATCCCACAGCAGAGACATTCCGTCCAGCAGAGAGATTGCCCAGCGAGGGCGGCCGCTAACAGAGGTGGAGCCTGGACCCCACGGAGGCCAACTGCGCCCAGATCAGATGTGTCGGGAGGGAGCTCGCCCTCCACCCCC
>NW_006159850.1:2656549-2669970 GCF_000334495.1 Tupaia belangeri chinensis | reverse complement strand
GCCCCGCAGACGCGGTACCCCTGCAGACCGCGGCCCTCGGCCCTCGTCCTCACACGCCCCGCCCACTCATGTCATTTGATGTCTGATGGTCCCAGCGCTGATGTGCGCCTCTGTGAGGGGGAGATCCCACAGCAGAGACATTCCGTCCAGCAGAGAGATTGCCCAGCGAGGGCGGCCGCTAACAGAGGTGGAGCCTGGACCCCACGGAGGCCAACTGCGCCCAGATCAGATGTGTCGGGAGGGAGCTCGCCCTCCACACCCCGAGGAGGAAAGGACGGGGAGGGGCCGGTGGTTCCCCAGAGGAGACATGTGGTCTCTGTTTGGTTTCAGTTAGCTCTTAGGCTGATTTTTCTCTTTTCTTGGCCTGAGCGAAGGTAGAATTGCCGTGGCAACTGGCGTTCTCAGTAATTGGCATTGATGGGCGCTGAACCCACAGGCTGAGACCGACACCCCGAGTGCCGCTGATCTGGGTGAAACTGAACGGCTTGGACGTGACCGCAAACCCAGCCAACGCGAACGCCCGGGCATGGGGTGATTTGCAGCTTGGGCAGAATAGAGGCGTCACTGTCTTCCAGATCAGGGCTCAGTCCAAGTCCCAGCTGGGTGTCCCACTGCTGGTCAGGCTCTGGGATGGAGTCTGAGGTTGGGGACACTTAATAGCACCCCTCATGCCCTCATCCTGTCAGTCTTCCCCCCACTTCCCTCCTACCCTGCCGTCTCCAACCACCACCTAGCTGGTGAGCGCACCTGGCAGTGTTCCAGGGTTAAAGACCCAGCTTGCATCCTCTGGGGACCACATGGCCAAGGACAATGCATTTCCTGGAACTAGCAGAGACGCAATGGGAGTCCTTAGCGGCAGAGCTGAGCCTGGCCAATGTTCTCTGCAAAGCTCCTGCCACGACCCACACTCAGCCCGCACCCGCACCTGGCCCCCAGAAGACCCTGCGAGTGTGACTCAGCGATCAGCCATGGCTGCAGTGGTGTCAGGATCAAAGGAGCTGGTGCCGTGGGCACTGTTAGTTGATAGCCTCATTTCACCCGACTTCTGGGGAAGAGGCTCCTCCTCTGCCCCTCCCTCAGATGTCCACGTCCACCTGCCAATACCTGGCCACTGCACCAGTCATTTGTGGGAGCCCACTGGTCACGAGGGACGAAAGCCCTGTTGGCAGTCAGAGAAGGGACTTGATGCAGACGTCATCAGGGGAGGCTTCCTGGAGGAGGTGCTACCGATGCGGAATCTTGAAGGAGGCACAGGAGCTCCTCTCCAAGACCAGAGTGTGGGTCCACCTGGAACGAGCAGGTATGCAAAGGTCTGAAGGCAGGAAACCACCCAAGTGGTACCTGCAGACGGGGGCGGGAGGCTGGCAGGTAGGGGTGGGGCTGGGAGGGGACTGGGCTGGCAGTGCCAGTGTGGGTATTAGGATCCTGGGTCTCTGCCTCTGGGAGGTAGCTTGGGAGGGAGGCCTGTTCGGAAGCTGTGATGACAATCAGGCACAAAGCAAGGCAGTGCGGGGACTGCCGGGAGAGGCACAGGTGGGGTTAGGAAGAACGCACAGTAGGGCACCTCGTCAGCGAGGAGGCGTCCTGCCACGCTCTCGCCATCCCCAGCCTGCCCCTCTCTGCCCGAGGTGGACCAGGCACAAGGCCAAGGCCAAGGCCACCGTCTCCTGTCCCCAGCTTCCCACTGAGCTCAGCTCACGGGGAGCACAGGGGGCCGTGGGGCAGGGGAGGAGGAAGAGGATATTTGAGGTATTTACTCTTCTCCTTCCTGAAAGCTTCTCCTTGAGGTCACCTCAGGCCGGCCCCTGCCAACCTCCCCTCCCCTGTCCCTTGGGACCAGGGCGGTGCCATCCCTGGGCACTTACCCCGTCCCACATGCACCGCAGGTCCCTTGGTAAGCAGACCTTCCTGAATTCTTCTAGGCTGAGTGGCGCACCCGGTTCCATCAGGACCCCGACTAGGACAGAAACTTCGCACTCACCCCTCGGAAGCCTTCGTCAGCCCACAGACGCCGCTGCATCTCTGGAAGTGCACGGCAGGCACGGTGCAGCATGCAGCCAGGGAGGGTTCTGCTCCCAGTCTCTACCAGGGCAGGGTGACCTTGGGGACCTTGGAGAACATGCAGCTTCCGGGCCCTGCCCCAAGCCCAGTGAAGTGGAACCCCTGGGGAAGGGCCCCGAGTCTGCGAGTTTACCACGGTTCTCGGGGTGGGGGGGTCCTCACAGGCAGCAGTCTCCACCGTGGGACAGGCCCAGCGCGGCCAGAGCTCGTGCCTAAGCTCTTTTAACCCTCGATGTGGCTGGCACAGGACCACCGCGTACCCAGCGGTCCTCGCTGCTGGTCACGTGAGTGGCCAGGGCCCAGTGCCCGTGGGGCTGAGTGGCTGGAAATCATCGCCGAGTTCTTAAGGATGGAACCGGTGGGAGTGTTCATTTTCTCCATCGGGGAGATCCTGCCGTTCACGATGTACCTGCAGTTCCTAAGCATTCTCGTGGCATATCGACGATGACACTGAAGGACAGACGATTTAAACCCAGGAATGTGCAACACACTCGCCCTCCCTCTCCTCCTCTTTCCTCCTCTCTGTCTCCGTCTCCCTCTCCTCTCTCTCCTCCTCTCTGTCTCCCTCTCCTCTCTCTCCTCCTCTCTGTCTCCCTCTCCTCTCTCTCCTCCTCTCTGTCTCCCTCTCCTCTCTCTCCTCCTCTCTGTCTCCCTCTCCTCTCTCTCCTCCTCTCTGTCTCCCTCTCCTCTCTCTCCTCCTCTCTGTCTCCCTCTCCTCTCTCTCCTCCTCTCTGTCTCCCTCTCCTCTCTCTCCTCCTCTCTGTCTCCCTCTCCTCTCTCTCCTCCTCTCTGTCTCCCTCTCCTCTCTCTCCTCCTCTCTGTCTCCCTCTCCTCTCTCTTCTCCTCTCTGTCTCCCTCTCCTCTCTCTCCTCCTCTCTGTCTCCCTCTCCTCTCTCCTCCTCTCTCTGTCTCCCTCTCCTCTCTCTCCTCCTCTCTGTCTCCCTCTCCTCTCTCTCCTCCTCTCTGTCTCCCTCTCCTCTCTCTCCTCCTCTCTGTCTCCCTCTCCTCTCTCTCCTCCTCTCTGTCTCCCTCTCCTCTCTCTCCTCCTCTCTGTCTCCCTCTCCTCTCTCTCCTCCTCTCTGTCTCCCTCTCCTCTCTCTCCTCCTCTCTGTCTCCCTCTCCTCTCTCTCCTCCTCTCTGTCTCCCTCTCCTCTCTCTCCTCCTCTCTGTCTCCCTCTCCTCTCTCTCCTCCTCTCTGTCTCCCTCTCCTCTCTCTCCTCCTCTCTGTCTCCCTCTCCTCTCTCTCCTCCTCTCTGTCTCCCTCTCCTCTCTCTCCTCCTCTCTGTCTCCCTCTCCTCTCTCTCCTCCTCTCTGTCTCCCTCTCCTCTCTCTCCTCCTCTCTGTCTCCCTCTCCTCTCTCTCCTCCTCTCTGTCTCCCTCTCCTCTCTCTCCTCCTCTCTGTCTCCCTCTCCTCTCTCTCCTCCTCTCTGTCTCCCTCTCCTCTCTCTCCTCCTCTCTGTCTCCCTCTCCTCTCTCTCCTCCTCTCTGTCTCCCTCTCCTCTCTCTCCTCCTCTCTGTCTCCCTCTCCTCTCTCTCCTCCTCTCTGTCTCCCTCTCCTCTCTCTCCTCCTCTCTGTCTCCCTCTCCTCTCTCTCCTCCTCTCTGTCTCCCTCTCCTCTCTCTCCTCCTCTCTGTCTCCCTCTCCTCTCTCTCCTCCTCTCTGTCTCCCTCTCCTCTCTCTCCTCCTCTCTGTCTCCCTCTCCTCTCTCTCCTCCTCTCTGTCTCCCTCTCCTCTCTCTCCTCCTCTCTGTCTCCCTCTCCTCTCTCTCCTCCTCTCTGTCTCCCTCTCCTCTCTCTCCTCCTCTCTGTCTCCCTCTCCTCTCTCTCCTCCTCTCTGTCTCCCTCTCCTCTCTCTCCTCCTCTCTGTCTCCCTCTCCTCTCTCTCCTCCTCTCTGTCTCCCTCTCCTCTCTCTCCTCCTCTCTGTCTCCCTCTCCTCTCTCTCCTCCTCTCTGTCTCCCTCTCCTCTCTCTCCTCCTCTCTGTCTCCCTCTCCTCTCTCTCCTCCTCTCTGTCTCCCTCTCCTCTCTCTCCTCCTCTCTGTCTCCGTCTCCCTCTCCTCTCTCCTCCTCTCTGTCTCCCTCTCCTCTCTCTCCTCCTGTCTCCTTCTCCCTCTCCTCTCTCCTCCTCTCTGTCTCCCTCTCCTCTCCTCTCTCTCCTCCTCTCTGCCTCCCTCTCCCTCCTCCTTCACCCTCTTTTCTTGATATGTCAGCTATAGCAAGCCCCATTCTATAAAAATGTGTGTTCATTTAGAAAGACGTGAGTCAGCGCAGTGAGCCATCCTCCCTGCCCAGCTCCTGGCGTGTTCACGGGCTGATCCGATGGACAGCGAGAAGAGGAGGCCTGGCTTGGAAAGGCTCCCTCTGTGCTTGCAGAGAGGGAAGGCCCTGAGGCGCCATGGGCACCGCTGGCCTGGGTACCCTGCTTTGGGCTCTGGACTCCCGTCTAGCCACCCAAGACTGGCTGAGCCTTGTGCTGGGGGCCCGTGGGGAGCCCTGACTCCTGCCCACAGGGGTCATTCAATTTCCCACCTCTTGACTCTACAATTCCATGCACGTTTTTCTCCCTATTCTTTGAGATGTTTCAAAACGAAATGAAGCAGGACAATACAGGTCCCTTGTCACCTCCTCCTTGAGTGCAGCGCACAGGACATTGCAATGACAGAGGGTGGCCGCCGTCCACCGCGAGTTCCGCTCCGCAATGTCAAAGCCCTCATTTGCTTTCCTTTTGGATTGGGTTTCCAAACGGGTCAAACATTTACAGAAATGGCCCAAACTGTACAAATAAACGAGGACTCGAGTGAGCACGGCAGTTTACATGATCTGGCCAGATGAATGTGGAAGCCACGGCCCGTCCTTTGAGAAGCACTTGGCACAGCGCACGTGTGTGTCCTGCGTCTCGTCCGCGGTTCGATTCTATGGGAAACTGCAGGAAGGGCATGCCATCCTGTAAGCCCCAGCCACACTCCAGCTGGTGGCTTCTGGCCCGTTAGATCAAGCAATCAGGGGTGATCCCCCAGGGGTCCCGGAGCATCCCTGCACCCCCAGGGGCCCTCCCGCGTCCCTTCTCTGCTCGGCTCCCCTGCTTCCGCTGGACCCCTGCTACCCGCTGGCAGCACCCCCGGGGCAGGGCTGGGTCTTGCGCTTGCATCTGACACACGTGACACAGACTTGCACAGAGTTGACCTTCGCCTGCTTGCTGGCCCTCCCCTCCCCACTTCTCAGATGGGAAAACTGAGGGCTGAAAGGCCCAAGTGACAGTGTGGGCTTAAGCAGGCTCTCGCCCCTGATGCCCAGGACAGTGCCCGCGCTGGCCTCTGACTCCCGTCTCACGGCTCCAGACTGGCTGGGCTGGCTGAATTAGGGCGGGTCTTGACCCACCACGACAGTATCCTTATAAGGGAGGAGAGCTGCACGGAGAGCTGCTGAGAGGAGGTGGCATGTGAAGGTGGAATGATGTGGCTCCAAGTCAGGGAGCAGCGGAAGTCAGAGGGGACTTGAAGAAGCAGGAGGAAGCCTCCCTGAGAGCCTGCAGAGGAGCTGACATGTCGATGGCCTCCAGAAGGTGAGAATAAACCTGTGTTGTTGGGAGCCATCCAGTTGGTGGCACTTTGTTACAGCAGCCACAGGAGACAGATACCTTGTCCTCTGCTTCTCCTTTGTCAGCTGCTCTGCTCTGCTCTACCAATAGGGGGCGATGGAGAAAGACTGCTGCAGAGCGCCTGCCTTCCTGTCTGTTTCTGTCCGTGACATGGCGTCAACAGCCCTCACCAGCAGGTGCAGCTGGTTCCACTTTCCGAGGTTGCTCCCCCACCCTCCTTGCACCCTCCGCACCAACCTCTTGGCTTTGCTCCCTCGTCCTCTTCCAGGCCCCAAATGGTCACAATCTCAGCCTCTTCCCTGTGTTCCCCAAGATCTAGCTGAGTTTTTTGTAGTTGCCATCTCTGTGGTGGTTCCAAGGTTCCCCTTTAGCCATTTCACTCCTCCGATACTTGCTTTTTTAAATGACCTGTATTAAATTCACTGCGTTAAAATAAGTGGTGTGCTTGATGGGCCGGAGCGTTAGTGGGGGCTGGAGAGACAGGGGTGTGGCTGCACAGCTAGGGACTTGATACTACTGAGCTGGGCACGCAAAACGGCAGGAATGATCCGTTTTATGTTAGATGTTCTCTCTCGCACGCACATGCCGATGCGGCTCTTATTTTAACATACACATTATTTAGGATAATGATAGAGCTGTCTTTGTTGAGCCTTTACAAGTGTGCTAACCTGAACTAAGCATTTAACCTCATAATATCATATGAAGCTGATTATCGTCTCCGTTTCTGGAGAAACTGAGGCTCAAAGTGATTATGTTGCTTGGTATCAAAGACAGTAGGTGGCAGAGGTGAGATTCATTGGACTGATTTTCTTATCATTCCGTAACACACATCTCTGCCCCAGGTTACTTCCTTTGCTCTGAAGCCCACATCTGGGCTTGTTTGGTGGTGCTGTGGTAACATGCTGCTCAAGTGATGCTTGGCCAACACAAGAGATCACAAGTTTAGTTTCCTGGGAGACCTGTGTGTGCAGGGCGCACCTGCCCAGGATCCTGGCTGGCCTGAAGGCAGGGAGTGGGGGGAGGGAGAGTCCCAGTGTGTGAACTTCTGAGGTTGCTTCTCTCTCTCTTCTGTCTTTCATGGAAAAAAAAAAAACCCACTTAAAAGAAAGTCTATGCCTTCTTAAAATTAATATTTGCAAGATACATGTCCTTCCATCTTTTTACTTACAGCCTACCTGTGTCATTATGTTGAATGTGAGTTTCTTGTAGATAACATATAGCTGGATCATGTTTTCTGTTAATCCACTCTGCCAATCTCTGTCTTTTAATTATTATATTTAGATTGTATATGTTTAATTGATATATTACAGCTCAAGTCTGACATTTTATTATTTATTCTCTGTTATCTCTTTTTCTCATTCCTTTATTTCTTACTTGTTGCATTTTCATAGTTATGTGAACTTTTTAGGGATCTCATTTTGATTTATTCGTAATGATCTTGAGTATATAATTTTTATAGTTTTCTTAATGGCTCTTCTAAATATTACAAATATACCACATAACCTATCACCATCTATTGGTATAAAGATTCCACTGTTTTGAGTGACATTTAGTTCCTTGTCCTTCATAGTTTTAAAATATAATTGCCTTAAGTATTTCCTCTATATACATTGAACACTGTCTCTGACGGTGTCATGATTTTTGCTTCACAAATACAAATTGAGAAACTCATGAAGAGAAGTAGTCTGTTAGATTTACACTTCCTTATTATCCATTCTCCCTTTCTGAAGTTCTTTGGAGAATTTCTTTTAGCCGTTCTCTCAGAATAGGTCTGCTAAAGATGAATTCTCTTAGTTTCCCTTTACCAGAGAATTTCTTTTCTTTCCCTTCAGTCTTGAAGGATAGTTTTGATGGGTATAAAATTTATAGGTGGCTTTTTTTTTAATTGAAAAATATCTTCCATGGTTTTGTCCTGTACTTCATGGTTTCAGATGAGAAATACTCTGTCAATTGAATTTATAGTCCCTGGTAAGTAATATGTCATATCCTTTAACTTTCTTTAAGATTATTTTCTTGTCTTTAGTTTTCAGATATTTGATTATGATATATCTTTGTATAAATTTATTTGAGTTTATTTTTTTTAGTTTCACACTTCTTGAGTCTGTTAAGTTTATATCTTTCACCAAGTTTAAGAAATTATTTCTTTTTTGGGACCAGCAATTAGTGTAATGGCTATGTTGCTGGACTCCCATGTAGTCGACCACAGTTTGCGTCCTGGACCCGGTGACTTAAAACTCACGCCGGGCATGTGTGCATGCGTGCCCAAGATCCCAAGAGGAGAATGGAGGAGAAGGGATTGTGGCGTGGCCATTCCTCCTGGGGGATGATTTCTCTCTTTCTGTCTCTCTGTCTCTCTCTGTCTGTCTGGCGAGCACACATGCCCTATAGCAAAAAAAAAAACCTCTCAAAAAAAAGAAATTATTTCTTTTTTCAGAATTATTTATTTAATTTATTATTATTATTATTTTATTATTATTATTATTATTTTATTTGCTATAGGGCACATGTGCTTACCAGAGAGAGACAGAGAGTGAGAAAGCAAGCTGTCTGGTTTGGGAATTCAATCATGGTCAGCCATATGGGAGTCCAGTGCCTTAACCACCACATCACTCGCTGGCCTTAGCCAAACATTTCCTTCAGCCCATATCTAACATATGAATGTTAGATATTTCATATTATCCCACAGGTCCCTGAGAGTCTGTTGCTTCCTCTCCCAATTTTCTCTCTTTTATAAAGTTTCTTCCATGAGAGAGAAATAGAAAGTGAGATACACACTCACCCCCAACATGGTCTTCACACTGTGATCTACCCCTCATCTCAGCTGGCTCACATCACAAGCCTGTGTGTCAGATCTTTCCAATGTAGATTTGGTTGTGTTACCATTGTGCTACCACCCAGCCCCTTCCTTATTCAATTTTGCTTTTGTTGGGTGAGTTGAGGGTTCGGGTCCCCACCAACACCTCCTCAGCAGGAGTGCTGTCTGTTTGTGCTGGGTAAGGACTGAAGATCAGAGCACCACTTGCCTCTGCCAACACCACTGTATGGAGAATTGCATCCATGAGATTGGAGCAGGGAATAGAAAAACTGTGTCGCTGTTCAGCCTGCTGGGTGTGGTGTGTGCATGAGTTCCCAGGATCCTGGAGGCCTGAAGGACTGGAGGAGGGGAGCTGTGGTGGGATGGACCCCTGTGGAGTATTGCCCCTTTCTCTGTCTCTGTGTCTGTCTCACTCACATGCATATGATCTATCATGAATTTTTTTAAAAACTTGAAAAAAAATAAAAGTTCTTTTGGGGGTAGAGAGAGCTTTTGCATCGTCATTTGGTTGGATTGGTGGGATGGGTGTGGCTGTGAAGGTTTTACTGTGCTGTCAGCCTAAACTCTTCCTGGAACAGGCTTCTCTACGAAATTAGTCTGGGATAGGGGGCAATAAGGAAACCCGGGAGCTCACCACTGAATTGTTCCTTAAGTTCTGAGACCTCCATGTCATCTGCCTTCTCCCTTTCACACTTCAGAGTCTGTGGCCTGTTGCATTACGTCCAGGGTTTCAGAAGTGAGAGGTGGGACCTGGAAGAATGGAGCTGTTCCCCCTTGGCAGGAACCAGAGGGAAACTTTGAACCCATGTGTGTCTTCTCTCAGTGCCTCTGCTGCTTCCTTCACCTACTGCAGCATGTCCCCAGGGTGACCCGCCAGCAAGTGTCTCAGCGTCAAATCCACAGTCCTACTAGGACCTCTGGGTTAGGATGCTCACCTTCCCCTAGCCTCTCCCAGTTAATCGTAGCTGGCAGACCCACTGGCCACCAGGACTCAGGCTGCCATTCTGGGGAATACCCTCCAAGCCTAGGCTCAGTTGGAGGTTGACGCAAAGCGTGGGCTCCAACCGCTTCCTCAGGAGGCCTGACAGTCATCTGACCCTAAGCTTCTTCGCACGCACTTCACGATCACTTCCATCACTTAGTCCCTTCCTGAAGAGACACTCAGGAGAGAGGCATTTTAATCCCTCTTTGGTCTATGACTTCTTGGGTGGCCCAAGGAAAACGCATCAGTGCGTGCTGAAAACCCTGTCTCATCCAGGATGAGACAAGCAAACACGTGGGGGAGAGAAGATCCAGGCCACCCAGCTCTCAGAGACCAGGAGGAAGCAGAAAAGGTGCAGCAAGCCAGTGTCAGGGCCACTGCTCTGGTGGCCTGCTGTTCACAGTTGCAGAGAGGTTGTAATAAGACAGCACATCTCTTCCTGCCTGATTCTTTAAATGCACAGACACTGAGCACCATATCCATCCATCCATCCATCCATCCATCCATGCAGTGAAAAGTAAGAGCACCCCAGCCCCACCGGTAACACGGGGACGGTGAGAGCACCCGCTCCCCCGGCACTGCTGCGGATAGATGAGATCACGTGTCTGAGCAGGTGGTCACAGGGGCCAGCGTGGTGGCTAAGGTGACGGACTCCCACATGGCCAACTGTGGTTTGGGTCCTGGACCTGGTGGCTTGCTTTCTTGCTCTCTCTCTCTCTCTGGTCAAATTAAAATGAACAGGTGAGTACAGTGTCTGGCCCATTAGGCAGCCCCCCATGATGGCCGCTGTCGTCGTATGGTTATCCCTGGTCTCCTTGACCTCTTGTCCCCGTTTTCCTATTACAGAACTACATTTGTCGAAGAAATGGAAGCGTCTTGCACACTTCTTTCAGTTCATAGTCCCAGTGACTTCAATTTCGGGTTTCCACGTTAAATTTGGGAAAGGGGAAGAGTCTGGAAAGTCCCATGGAAGAGACCAGAAGCTGGAAGTTCTGAACTCCAGAGCCGTGACATCAGGATGTGGCGGCTTTGTTTACACAGAAGGAGGTCCCTTCCAGGAACCGAGGCCTCCCCGTCATCAGGAACACGGGCCAAAGGAGGAAAGCTGGAGGAGTCTGGAAGCTGAGGCTTGTTTGCTCTTAGTGTTTGCAACTGGGCTCAAGAGGTTGGTGCTGTCAGGGAAATATTCTGAGCATCTTTTAGCTCACCCCAAAGGCAGCCTTGGGCTTTGCTTGGGAACGGGCTGGTGTGAGAAGGGAGGAGGCTCAGGAGCTGAAAATCCGGACATTCATTGAGGAGGCTGGACATTTTTACGGACTGAAGCTGCTTCTCTCGATTACAAAGCCAGAGGCCCCCTCCCCCTTCATTTGCCCTGGCAGCCCCCCACACACACACGCGCACAGCTGCCACTTGGAGATATCTCCCCGCCCTCCGAGCCTCCGCTGGTGGACGCCCTGCCGTGAGTGTGGCCCACCAGCCTCCGTTGCCGACTGGGAGGCGTTCTCCTCCCATCCCAAATCCAGAGCCCACTGGTGAGCCTGCCAGTTTCTGGCTTCCGGGGGAGAGCAGTGAAGTCCGAGGTAGATTGTCCACGTCTACAGACAACGGAACCTTCGGTCTGTGGTGGGCCGCTGTTGGGCTGGGTCTCTGTTGCACAAGCTGAGACTTCTTCCCAAATTCTGCTAATGAGAGTCTCCCACGGCGTCGTTCTATGTGGTCCACGTCTCCCAGCACTCCCAAAGATCACCCCCAACAGGGTCACTTCACAGCAGTGTTCTAACGGTTGCTTGCTTTTCCTTCTCACAACTTCCAGAGACCCTCACTCTTTCACAGCTTACCCACGTGGTTCTAGGTGTGGGCCTGGGGGACCAAAGTGAGCAGCGTTACCCCCGCTGCGGGGCGTGGCAGTGTCTGCTGAGACTGGGTGTGTGTGATGACCCGGTGGCCAGGCAGCCTGCCAAGGTCTCTCCTAGAACCTCAGTGCACCTGGCCCTCCTCAGTATTCAGTCTCTGGTTTATTTTGAGCAATAGTATTTTAATGCCAGAAAATTCCCATGCTTTTTTCCCTTTATTGCCAGAGGGCATGCGTGCTTGCCACAGAGAGAGCGGCCACCTCGCAATGGGGTGTGGCCACGCTGCAAACCTTTCTCTTCCATTTCTCCTGTCCAGGATCCACGTCCAGATTTGGGGTACGTGCGCAGGCACATGCACCTGGCGTGTTTTTCAAGCAGCCAGGGCTGAGATTTAAACCGTGGCCAGCCACGTGTGACCCGTCACCCAGTGCAACGCACTTAACTGCTGCCTGTGGGGTTGGCCCCTCCCACACGTCTCTGCCGACTGAGATTCGAGTTCCTGGGATGAGAATAGGATCGCTGGGTTGGGTGTCACTTCCTTATCTCAGAGCACTGGTTAGGAAGGGAGGCGGAGACGGGGGCCATGTAATTCGCTTTGTAAAAGGAGGCTCTCTCTAGGGGTTGCGAGCCCTCGGAGTGCAGAAACCACGGTGCTGCGGCAGCCCTTTTATCTGCAAGAAGGCAGCCAGCTTTGCCCGACACTGAAAATGAGCTGGGGACCAAGGAAGGAGCTCCAGGGCTGGGCCCCCTGTGGGCAGCCCCCCCCTCCCGCACAGCACAGTTCCCCTCCTGCATCCTGCATCTCCCCCTGCGAGGCGTATTTCAGGTGAGAACGAGAGGCTGTCTCCTGCCCAAGGTCACACTGCAGTCAGGGCAGAGCTGGAGTCCACATCCAGGCTGTGCTTGGTTTCGGGAGGAGAGGAAGGCCATCAGACAGCGAACGCGCTGCGGTGACCCTGTCCCATCCGAGAAGCAAAGCGGGACTTCGCCCTTGAGGAGACGCACTTCCCAGCCGGGGGCTCCCCCAGCCTAAGGACGCCATGGCGAAGGACCTGGCAGAGGCACACCGAACCTCCAGAAGGCTGCACTCCCTGGCCCTGCAGGAGAGTGGGGACGCTCGGACTCCTCGCAGCCGGTGAAGCGAGAGTTAGAAACAGGAGAACAGAAGGTTCCCAACAACTCCGGGGGTTCTGAAAGCAGAGAGGAAAAGGGTGGGAGATGGAGTCCTGGCGGGCTGCCACCACGCTGCGCGAGCTTGCTGGTGCTGAGTGTGGCTGCGGGCTCTCCATCCGCTCCTAGAGGAGGTGCAGTCTCCTCAAGAGGACTCGGCCTCCTGGGACAGGTCCAGAACTGGGCAGCATCTACCACCCTGCCGGAACGCAGAGTCAGCACAGGCCTGAGACTGGATCTGACCCCACCCCTGTCCTGCCACAAGGCCTGGGTGCCTCAAGCGTCTTGTCTGACTCAGGTTCCTCATCTCTGTGACAGGGGAGACAATCTCAACCGTAGGGCATCGCAGAGACTCGAGGAGAACCGTGTCCTAGGACTGGCCAGAGCGGCAGTGTTCTCAGACCACACCACTGTGTTTCTTTTAGAGTTTTCAAGAATAGTATTATGTGTGTGCGCGCGTGTGCATGTTTACACACACACACACACACACACACACACGCACACACGCACTTTCCGGTGGGGGAAATTGTTACTATTTCACGAGGTTGTGGTTAAGCCAAGAACTGAACTCTCAGCCAAGGAAATCAAACCGGAAACCCCAGGGAAGCCGATGGGAGCCCCTGACGAGCCTGCGCTCTGCACCGCAGTGCCCTGCACCGCAGTGCCCTGCACCCCAGCACTCTGCACCCCAGCACCTGCACCCCAGCACCTGTACCCCAGCGCCCTGTACCCCAGCACCTGCACCCCAGCACTCTGCACCCCAGCACCTGCACCCCAGCACCTGCACCCCAGCACTCTGCACCCCAGCACCTGCACCCCAGCGCCTGCACCCCAGCTCTCTGCACCCCAGTGCCCTGCACCCCAGCGCCTGCACCCCAGCACCTGCACCCCAGCGCCTGCACCCCAGCACTCTGCACCCCAGTGACCTGCACCCCAGCGCTCTG
>NW_006159850.1:2638984-2656479 GCF_000334495.1 Tupaia belangeri chinensis | reverse complement strand
CGCCCTGCACCCCAGCGCCCTGCACCCCAGCACCTGCACCCCAGTGCTCAGCACCCCAGCGCCCTGTACCCCAGCACTCTGCACCCCAGCACCTGTACCCCAGCACTCTGCACCCCAGCTCCTGCACCCCAGCACTCTGCACCCCAGCGCCCTGTACCCCAGCGCTCAGCCTTCCTTGCTGCAGTGGAGAGGGGACAGTTCAAGTGGGCGACTGACGCGAGGATGGGACAAGGCGTTACGGGGCAAGGGAAGGTTCCACGCTCCTAAGGGTCTCAGCTCTTCTGACCTCTTCTGTTCAGCTTCGCAGCTAATCATCCACAGTCCGTGTGAACAGCCCTGGCTTTCTAATGGCCGCAATGGCCCAGAGTTATCTCCATTTTAAGGAAGAAACAGGTCCACCAGAAAGGCTAAGTACCTCGCCAGAGGTGACACAGCTAGCTAGAGGGAATATCTGGTTTCCAAACACCTCTATTTTTGGGATGGCCAGCACAGTCCCCCCACCAGGGGCAAAAGCCAGCAGGTAGGATGGCACCCCCCCTGAGTCCTGCTAAGCAGCCCCAGCACCTCAGCACCCCCATGCCCACACCCTCAGAGTCCCGGAGACACTGCAGAGGTTGGCCCAGTGGACAAACACCAGTCTACACCTGAAATGGTCCGGAGCATAAGCTGCCTTTGCTGTGGTCGGAAAACTCACAACTTTGCTGAATGCAACAACCGCTCCTTTGGAGCCCTGCATGGTTGCCGCCGGGGGAGGCTGACCCTCGCTCACCCTGTCTCCCATCGGAACCCTTGTTCCAGCGAGCAAGGGGCCTGCCGGGCCTGCTGGGGGTCGGGGGCTGGGCCTGTCTCAGCTCCCCAGGGCCAGAGCGGTAATTGCTGGGCTCTGGGGTTAAATGTAAACAGCAGCCAGCCCCCTTTGTAAAGGAGCTCACTGAATTACACCAATAAAAACTTGAAAGGGAGCTGGCCAGGAGAATGGCAGTGTGAGGTTAATCTAGAGGCGAACTGCGTCTCCGGCAGCTCACTGTGATTTTCTCGAGACCCCAGCCTTCCAGTTATGCTCCCTCCTCAACGGGGCCATGTGGTGACAAGTTATCCCAGGCACCCTCACATGCCGGGGTAGGCGGACTTCACTGTAATTTCACATGGTTCTTATTACCTGGTTCCATAAAGAAGAATGAAGGGGCACCGCACGGCAGGAAGGGGACGTGCCTGCATCCCCAGGTGTTGGGGGGGGTCATCGTGATGCCAGCCTGGACGGAGACCACGAACAGCCATCTGCAGCCCTTCTCCTGCCACAGCTGAGGCTCCGGCTCATGAAACCCCCACTTGCCGCCCTCACTCACCCCTGCCAGACCTTTCTGAAGACTCAGGACCTGGAGCTGTCCAGGCGGCCGCGTCCCCAGTGATCCCAGTCTTGCGTGGAACAGCTCTGGATGAAGGACTCCCTGAGCTCGCATGTTTAGGAGCCTCCGCTGGAGGCTGATCTGGGGAAGCCTCTGCATCTGCTAGGGGCAGCCAGGCTGCCTGGGTTCCTGCCAAAGAGATGAAGTGACAAGCGCACACGGCAGGAGTTCGTGCGGCTGGTGGCCCCAGGAAAGGCAGCACCTGAATGAGGAGTCACAGGGACAGTGGGCAGTTGGCAAAATGGGCCACCAAGCTCAGCCCTGCTGGGAGATTCTGGGAGCAGGTGCAGGCAGATGCTCAGAGGCCCCCACAGAGGCCACTGGAGTATTTATACACCAGCTCTGGGTAGCCATTGCTGAGAGATTGCTGGTGCCTGTGTGTGCATGCATGCATGTGTACCTGCCTGCATGTGTGTGAACCCCCAGGAACCCAAGATCCCTGTGTGCATGCATGTGTGCCTGTGTGTGTGCATATGTGAACCCCAGGAACCCAAGATCCCTGTGAGTATGCATGCATGTCCCTGTGTGTGCATGTATGAACCCCTGGGAATCCAAGCTCCTCGTGTGTTTGCATGCATTCACATGTGCATGTGTGAACTCCCAGGAATCCAAGCTTCCCATGTGCATTCATGCATGTATGTATGTGTGAATCCCTGGGAATCCAAGCTCCCCATGTGTATGCATGCATACATGTGTGCATGTGTGAACCCCCAGGAACCCAAGCTCCCTGTGTGTGTGCATGTATGCACATATGCATGTGTGAGCCCCCAGGAATCCAAGCTCCCCGTGTGCATGCATGCATGCATGTGTGCATGTGTGAACCCCCGGGAACCCAAGCTCCCTGTGTGTGTGCATGTATGCACATATGCATGTGTGAGCCCCTAGGAAGCCAAGCTCCCCGTGTGCATGCATGCATGCATGTGTGCATGTGTGAACCCCCGGAACCCAAGCCCCCTGGCAGCAGCGAAGTGTAGCAGCAGCTCAGACAAGCAAAGCAGGCACCGGCAGTGGCGAGCTGGGCTGGCAAACGCTGTCTCATCGGCCTGGGGGCGAGCGGGGCTCTCCATGCGGACGGGTGCCAGGTGGCATGCCCTAACTCAGGAGTGCTGGTCTGCTCTTTTACGAGACAATGGCAACGGGGGATGCTAAGTTTCAGGCCGGGGGTTGGCAGGAACAAGCAACATCTGACAGCCCTAGCTGGGCTCCCCAGCTTGCTTCTGTTTGAGTCTGAAGGAAGATTGTCACCCGATGTGACATCTGGAGGCCCGTCCGCTTCCGCCCTGCAGTCTGCTCCCGTGAAGCAGTGCTGCCTGGGCCTCCCTTTCTGTGGCCCGAGTGCGGAGCTTGCTCTGCGGAAGGCTGTATCCTCCAGCCCTGATCCACACCTGTGCGTGTACTACGGCTGCCGGCTCAGGCCATCTCTGGGCTGGCTGTGGGACACTCCCAGAGGGAAGAGGACTGGTCCCCTCTGCAGCGTGGCCGCAGGTGCGACACCTGCCAAGGGCCTCGCAGGTGAGAATGTTTGGGCGTGAAGGAAGGAGAACAGGCACCATCTGGGCATCCCGGAGCCATGCCCGCCAAGGCGCCCTGGGCACTGCGGGAGCGGCCAGCTCCGGGTGGGTCCTTGCCTGGCACCTGGTGGTTCTCGGTAAGGTCTTCCTGAAGCAAATCGCAGATGTTGGTATTAACATGAGGACTGAGGATAGTTAAGTCTATGAGGAACGTCATGTGAAAACCGGGAAATGGTTTTACATCATTTTCTGAAGCTAGTGCCCCATGGAAACCCTTCGTGACACGCAGCTAGGGGTCCAGGTACGGGGTGAGATGTCCCAGCCCACCACCTCAAGTCTGTGATTTCCCTGCCGGGGCCTCAGTTTCCCCACCTATAAACAGGATGATCGGCCTGGCGGGTGGCCTGGTGGTTAAGGCACTGGATTCCCACATGGCCGATCACAGTTCAAGTCCTGGACCTGGGGGCTGGCTTTTTCTCTTTTTCTCCCCCTCTCTTTAGCTCTCTGGTGAGTGTGCATACTCTGTGGGAAATTTAAAAATAATACTAACAGTGAATAAAATGAAATAAATGCATTTTAGGAAAAAAGAAAAACCAGAGCAGATGATAGCATTCAACTCAAAGAGGCAGTACTGGGGAGGCAGGAGGGACTGCTTAGCGCTCACGGGGCTGCGGCAGGGCCTCATTAACCCGATGCTACACACGCCTGTAATGAGCGCGGGCGGCCACACTCACTGCGTTACCTACACAGCGCACCGTGTGCGTCTGGGCATTACCCGACTTCACTGGCTCATCTGCTCTTTAGAAAACCTGTTCCCGCTGTCCCTTCATGTGGCCCAGCCCCTAGTGCGTGAGTCCCAGCCCCAGCCCCGCAGCAGCGTGGAGCTGCCGGTGAGGACGAATCCACACGCAGAGCTGTCCGGGGTGCCTGCACTCTGGGCAGCACTCCCCCGTGTGTTCCCGTCTTCGGCAAGGACGGCTGAGGCCGGGTGGCCTTCAGCGGAGGCCGCAGGTGCCAGGTGTTGACGGAGTCGGGGCAGGATGGGCACTTTAAGAGGATCTTCTGGCTGTCGGCACAGAACACCAGCAGCGGCAACGGTTCCATTCAAGTGTTCACGCTTGAATGGGGTGGGGAAATGGGACTCTGAAATTTGGGCCCTATTTTCTCTAGGAATTTCTCCCTTTCGCTTTTTAAAATAAAATTTAATATCACACACACACACACTGAACTCGCACCTCCCTGCCTGGGAAATGCTGTCCTGTCCTCTGCCCCTGCAGGGCCCTACACTGCAGCTTCCTGAGACTGGCTTCTCCATGACAGCAGCTTGGCTGGGGCAGGCAAGTGCTCTCTGTCTTTTTGGAAGCTTTACTGTTTGTTGTCCCCTCGCTCCCTGCTCTGGCATCAGCGACTGCAATAAGTCGACCAGACAGAGGGCGCTTCTCTGTCCCCGCCCAGCCCAGCGCAGCTGCCCATGGCCCTCGTGCAGGGGCAGAGAGGCTCCTTTTCCGGAGGAGCAAAGCGACTAGTCCAGAGCAGTCGGCTAGAGAGCAGAGGAGCCAGCAGGCCCGGCGCTGGGCTCTGCCCCACATCAGGCTGCCCTGCGTGGCCAGCTGCAGAGGCTAGAATTCAAGCGCAAGTGGCCAGATCAGTGGCCTTGGGGCCCAAGACAGTCGACCTGAGTGCTAGGACAGGACTGCCCTCCTATGCAGGCACAAATGCTGGGAGGAGCCTCACTCCCGCCCCGCAGAGGACGAAATGGAGACCAGGGAGTGACAGGGACTCCCTGACTCCACCTGTCCGTCTTTTCATTTTGTTTACTATAGGGTACATTCACTCACCAGAGAGAGACAGGAGAGTGAGGAAGTTTTCCCTGGGGGGTGCCACAGTCCCCAGATCCTGCCCTTGAGATTTGCAGCATGCATGCACATGCGTCTTGCGAGTCTGTCAAGCCCAACGGGTCTGGGACTCAAACTACGCAGTCGGCCCCATCCACTCTTAAACCCAGCCAGCCCACGCGAATGGTCACCTTAAATGTCAGTCCTTTTGAAAGTAAAGGCTCCTTGCATAAAAGAAATCAGAGGTAATGGAGTGTTATTCTCTCCAGAATGTCAAGCGAAATTTCTTCCACTTAGCTCTGAGGTGAAGTTACGGAATTACAAAGGGCAGGAGTCCTCATTTAGGGTGGAGAGCACGGGGTCTGGAGGGAGCACCTGGCTACCAGTCCATCACCGCTGCAAAGATGCTTGAACCAGCTTTGCCCACCAGTACCCATGCCGCAGCCAGGGTGACGGCCATCGGCTGGGCCTCGATAGACCCGGGTGGCATTGCCCACAGCAGCAGGGTTGCTGAGTCTACCTGGTGCTGCTGGACACACCTGGCTGACGACAGAGATGAAGCTGGACCTGCAACAGCCTGAGTTCCTGGCTGGCCGCAGAGCTGGCCTCACCCTCTGCTCTGCAGGGGCCAGACCTGGGTACACACGGGTGCACCCCGGGAGAAGGAACTCCAGAGAGATGACAGCTCGCATCATGGCCATTGCTAGCTGCCCCTGTGACCCTCCACCCTTCCCGCTGACAGAGCCCAGGCTAGCTGGCAGGCGGCCACATGCCCAGCTGAGCACGCTGCCGCCCCCAGATCCCTTCACGTCACAAGTAGCTCTGTGATCATTTCTGGCCACGAGGCATAAACTGGGGGCTTCTGGGATGCCCCCTCCCTCCGCCCTTCTTTTTGCCTGAATTGCTGTGAGAAGGAGGCAGTATGCTCCTGGGTCCCTGGTGGGCCCTCTGCTGGCTTTGTTGCTGTTTTCCCCTCTGCCCTAGTCCACTCTTGGGGTCCCCCGCTCGCTCAGTGGCCTCTGTGGCCTCTCTTCTGTCCGAGCCTGCTCCAGTGCTGCGCATCTGGAGGGGAAGTGGGGCAACTGGCTACACCGTGGGCCAATGGGGGGTGGAGTCCTGTCTGGACACTGACCCCATTAGACCCACCTCTGCACCCCAGAAACAGACGCCACCCATTTCACTTTGGAATAAGAAGGAGGGCAGCTAGTCGAGTTGAACCTTGACTCAATGCACTGTGTGTGTGTGATATTAAATTTTATTTTAAAAAGCAAAAGGGGGAAATTCCTAGGGAAAATAAGGCCCAAATTTCAGAGTCCCATTTCCCTGCCCCTGCGGGTAGAAGGGAGGAGGGGAGGCGGGCCTCTGCTGTCTGGGACTCTGCTCAGGTGAGGGTGACTGGGGCAGGGCAGAGCACACGGGAGCTGCTGTGGCAGCCTGAGCTGGTGGAGCCACGGCCAGAAGGAGGGCAGGACCCGACAGGGAGGGCCTGAACTGGTGGAGCCCTGGCCAGGAGGAGGGCAGGACCCGACAGGGAGGGCCTGAGCAGTGGAGTATGCAGGCGAGTGGGGCTGGCATGCTGACCCCCGTTCCGGGGCCCCAGAGGGCTCGGAGCCAGAAAACCAGAGCCGAGGCCACCAACCCCTGTAAGTGCCATCAGTCTGGGCTGGGGCTGCCACCATCCCTTCTCGCCTCCTTCAAGTCCATGAACAGGCAGAGGGGACCCCGGCCACCGAAAACAGTGCATGTGAGTGACGGACACTGGCCTTGGGGCGGGTGGTGAGGACGGGAGCTGACTTTGCAGAGAAACCCTAATTCTGACGCTCTACTCTGGGACATCATCTCAAAAAGAGATCGGAGTGGCCACTGGTCATCGCTGGGTGGTGGGGACAGAGTTCCTCTGACTTCATTCTAAGTCATTTCTGTCTGGGATGCTTGACGCGTGGGCTCCCGGGTTCCGGGCATTTGTGACAAGAGGGGACAAGAGAGTGGGGGTAAGCATGCTCGTGTTCCCGTAAAGTGCTTGAGGCAGCACTGGGGGCAGAACGGATGGGCGTGCCACCTTGGGAGAACAGAGCTGCCGTCACTGTCACCGTCAGTCAGCGGGTCTCCTGCAGCAAGGCTGTGACAGCCCCACCCCGCGTGTCCGCAGGGTGCACGGCCTCCGGGGAGGGCAGGCAGGCACAGCCTCGCCCCGCTCTTGTTGGAGCACTCGCCTGCCCCACCCACATGCACTCATGAACCGGGATGGGCCTTCCTTGCCTCTCCTCGGGGACCTCGCTGTGTCGAAGCCCGTGCTCCTCTGCAGTGGCGGAGGAGCTGGCCGGAAGTGCTGCTTGCTCCCCTGGAACTGGCCCTTGCCCTTGGCTCTTCCGCCATTGACATTGGATTTGGAGTGGTCCAGGACGGAAGGCTGGGGCCTCCCTTGGCTGCTGGTCCCGCCTGGGAGCCCCCCACCCCCACCCCCAGCAGTGTGGGCTCCTCCTGCCTCGCTCCCCTCCCCGCCTCCCCCTTCTCCCGGACGGCACCCGCACAGAAACAAGGGCTTCTTAGGAAAGCTGCAATCCGCTTCCACCGACCCGAACAATCTCGCCCCCAAGACCTTGGAGACCTGAAAGGCCCCCCATGACACCCCCGCCCGCTCTGCTTTCCTAGAAGGTGGAGCTATTCCATGGTTCTGGGCTTTGTAGTTGAGAGCGGGGGCCGCTGGGGGCACGGGATTGCTAAGCAGCTGTCTACCGTGTGGCCGTGAGGACGGAGGGTGGGGGCGGGGGGTCGGCGCTTCCGTGAGAAGGTCACTTGCACAGCAGCACGTGCACCTGCGGTCCTGATCCGTAAGGACCGGACAGAACCACGACGGGGACTGCGGGTGCCGACGCTGCTGAGGCGGTGCCGGGCTCCGCTGCCAGCTCCAGGGTGCGTGCGGCTTGGACACGAGGACACCGGGCTGCAGCAGGCAGTCTTTACGGTGGCGGCTTTGCAGTGCGGTTCCTGCCTGCGTGCCATCGCACACTCCCCAGGTGCTAACCCACAATAAGCAGGCTTCGGTGGGTGGCCAGAGAAGTCATGATGCATTTGGGGGTGGAATAACATGCCATGGCTTTTGGACAGCTGATACTTTGTAGGGCATGTATGTGTTGTTTTTTTTTTTTTTTTAAAGAAAAAAGAAACACGTGATTTTGATGGTAAGCCCCCTTTTAAGTGCAGACACTCACCAGCATGGGAGATTGCAGCCCCTAGGGGAGGGAGAGAGTGGCGGGCCGGCACGCCCACCCCTGCCCAGGACTAGCGGCCTGCCTGGGCATTTGCAGGGTTCCGTCTGCTGCGACCGCAGGGCTGTGCTCTGGGATAGGCTGTAGGTTCCTGTGGTAGCGCAGCAGAGGCCTTTGCCTGTACGAGATGACCGATCAGTAATGCTAAGTAGTACATTTCTACCGCGTGCTTTAATCGACCTCCCAGCCGTAGTGGGGAGGTCCCCTTCCTCTGAACTGGCTTTGCCTCTGTTCTCCTTGGCGGGGGAGGGGGAGGGACTGGGCAGCACCACCCTGGAAACCCTCACCACTCTGCTTCTGGACCTCCTAAATGCCTTCCAGTCGCTCCACCCCAGCCCCAGCGAGGGTGGCGCTGGCCCGGGAGCGCCCTCTCCCCTCTGTTCCTTCCCTGGGCCTTAATGTAGTAATTCAGCTTAAGACGGCTCGGGCCTGCTGCAGGAGCCGGTGTGGTCAGTGGTGCGGCCACAGCTGCCAGCTGAGGGCCCTCTGGCCAGGCGGAGCAGGTACTGCAGCCCATATTCTTTGCAAAACAGCTCCATCGTGGTGTGCATCAGCGTGAGTGTGAGCGTGAGCGTGTGCGTGTGCACGTCTGGGTGTACACAGCCCAGAGCCTTGGTTTTAAACTTATCATTTCATTAAAAATAGATAGACGAGCTGACTGGCTGGCAGCGAGGTCAGATCACGCATGAGTGTCTCCCACTCCTGGGCGTCCTGTCAACTCCTCCTTTCCCAGACCCTTAAGATCTGGATCTGGGGACACTTTGTCTTCAAAAATCAAGCTAAGGTCGTCCTCTGAGGATCTGGAGTGGGGGAGCCGGTGTCTGAGATGGCTCAGGGAGAGGCTGGCTCTAAAAGCCCCTGTGCGCAACTTACAGCCCGAAGCCAATGTAGGCTGCACCCCTGGAAGGTGCAGAGGAAGGCGGCCTCCCTGCAAGAGGAGGCCTTTCCTGGCTGACCCGCACGCACGCGCAGTGTTCCCGGCACCCACACTAGCGTCCCAGCAGCTCTGGCCTCCTCTCTCCCCTCATCCTCACGCTGCCCCCGTCTCCTGGAGCCCACTCCGGCAGGTCCCAGGTTTGGAGCTGCTCCTGCGGTCAGCCTTGCCACCTGCCCTGGCTCTGTGCCTAACCTGGATCTACAGGCGGGCGGGCAGGTGAGTCTGCCTTTCTCCCAGGTCTCACAGAGCTGGAGCTGTCAGGAAGCCCTAAATTCTTCCACAGAATTTGTGAATTCTCCCTCAGTCCCTCCAGGCTGCGAGCAGGCCTCCTAAACCCGATCAATTAATGCAGCCCGTGCCCTCCGGACGAGAACTGTCTGCTATCTGCCTTGCGTCTTGTCAGCACTCTGGGGACTGCCTAGACCAACAGGGCCTGCACGTGTGCTGACACGGAAACACGCCTGTGGCACACATGTCCAGCCGAAAGAGCAGGGCTCCGCACCGCAGCCTCCGTGACTCCCGGCCTTTGAAGGTGTGTGGTGTTTCCGCCGAGCGCTGGGCGGGCGGGGAGCGGGGCTGGCAGGTGGCCCGCAGCGGCCGCAGCAGGACGGGGTGGGGACAGGTTTTAAATGTCTGTCTCTGCATTTCTTCACTGTGGAGTCGGGTCTTCCCCTGAGTACGCATTACCTTCGTGAGAAGGAAAGAAGCTGGAGTCTGGCTGGCGGCGACGTTAGCGGCCCGTAAGCCCCTTGGGGACGAGTGCCCGGTTTCCGGGCAGAGCCGCGTGGACGGCGGGCAGAGCCTGGGTGCCAGGGCCTGGGAGGGCTGCTTCATGGGGTGGGTTCCCTGTGGGTGAAGAGAGTGTCCTGGAACCAGAGAGCGCGGGCGTGAAGTGCGAATTGAGCACATTAGCATGGTCAGGGTCTGCCTGTGTGGAAGTAAATAAAAGGCGACCGGGTTCTTCAAGTGACTTATTTAAGGTTCCCTGCTGTCGGCCACAGGCCTGAGCTGTCGCAGGCGGGGACACTGTCCCCCGGCTGCTTCGTGTGACCCAGAGGAACTGGCTAGGTGAGCAGACCAGCTAGGCAGCCCCGAGGTCCCTTTTGCTTTAAAAAGTGGCGTTTGCCCACGGGTGGCGACGTCTTGCTCCCCCTCACCGCCGCTGCGAGCCCTCCTCACACGAAGTCCCAGTGAGCCGTCCCCAACCTGGCCTTCCGAGCCCTTCCTCTCGGCGACAACCATCCCGTCTCTGCCTTTCAGTTCCTCCGCACTGCATAGACAATTCGAGTTTACAGGAAATAAACCTTAAAAAAGACTAAGGCATCGGATGAGAAGGGGGGAGGGTCACATAGAGCTGAATGTCCAGGTTCGGAGGGAACCAGGACATGAGGCTGCTCCGGGCCTGCCACAGAGCCCAGCCGCCCCTCCTGCTCGCCATGTCCACCCCTGCGGACGCCCGCTCACTGCCGTGGGGGTCCTGAGGGGCCACAGAGATGGCGGTCTGTGTGTGCAGTGGGGGACCCTGAGGCTGGCAGCCCCCCACACACATACCCACACCCTGCAAACCATTCGGCTTCCCGTCACCTGTAATCACACTCACGCCCCTGCGGCAGGACAGACGTGCACACACACGCAGCCACGCCAGGCAGACCAGTGTGCGTTTTCGTTTCGGTGGTTAGAAACGTGGAGGGCAGCCAGCACCCCACAGAGGCGGTCTGTGGACCTGGGCTGCCCGGCCAGCACGTGCTGGGCAGCAGGCGGGTCAGCGGGCTCACGGAGGGAAGTGGCAGAAGCAGGCAGAGGATGGGTGGGCAACGGCCTGGGACCGGCTGTCCCGATTCAGCCGAAGCCCTCGGAGGGCCTGTGCTCTGCAGGCCCCACGTGTCACCCTTCCTCTGACTCTCCTCCTCCTGAGCCCCGGGTCCCCACCCGCCCCTCTCTCCCCTGCCCTGAGGAGGACCAGCTGGAAGCAGACAGGCCTCCGCCTCCCGTCGGTGCAGACGGGGCTAGAGTAAACACGCTGGCCATCGCAGGCCGCCGGCGGCCCGGACAGATGATCCGCAGGCTGGTGGAGGACCACACACACGTCGCCCTCGGACCACACAGGCACGGCCTGCCCGCCCTGCCTACGCCGCACGCACGCACGCGGAGCCACACGCAGGACGTCACGGTGGAGAGGGCGTTTGGAGAGGCGTCTTCTCAAACCCCATGTGCTGCGGACCGTGGCTGACCTTGCTACTTCAAGGGACCCTGGGGACACGCTCTCCAGCCAGGTCTCCCAGAGCGGCAGAGGGCAGGGGCTTCCAAGGCACATGCTCGATGGCACCAGCAGAACCTGCAAGCTGGGGTGACCCTTGTGCAGGGTATCTGAGGCGTGCCTCCAGTGCTGCCTGCACGCCGTTGACCCCGGCCTTGGTGCGATTGGATCTCTAACAGGCAGCTTGGAATGGGGCCTCCGGCTCACTGCCAGATACAGCCAGCCAGCACGTGGGCCCTGCAGCCCCTGCTCACCTGGGGCGGGCTCCCTGGCCTTCTTCACCTGGGGCACACTGATGCCTGTCGTGCGGACCTAGGAGGCCCGAATGCCAGCCATGGTGGTCTGCAGGCCACCACCGCCCAGTGCAGACACCCCGGCCTAGACTTCGGCTTCTTTCCACCCCTTCCTTTGGTGCGTCCATCAAAACCCGAGCCTCCAGGAGGCTGGAAGTGCAGCCCTGTCTGGTGTGAGCCCTAAAGGGGTCACCACAGGGAGAGGGCTCTGACGGAGGCCCCGCCAGGGTGTGGAGTAGAGCCCCTCCCTCCAGTACACCCCTGCACCCTCCTCACGGCTGGTACAGGGGGGAGGAAGCCACAGGCATATTCAGGCACAGCTGCTCCCCCCCCATCACCTTTTAGACACCCCCAGTCCACCACCACCCCCAAACAGCTTGCGTCTCCACGAGGACTCCTAAGTGCTGACACCTGCCTAATAAGGAGTTGGCCGGATGGAGCTCCGGCCTGCTGGCCCCGGGCGGTGGTGGTGGCTGGAGGCCCACGAACCCCTCTCAGACTGGCCCTGCTTATCAGGGCAGTGGGGGTGGGGGGGGCTGAGCTAGCAAGCTTCCATCCGATGACACCCCAGGCCGCGCTCCGAATGGGCCGTGGCCGCCCGCAGCGCCATCTGGCAGCCCGTGCTCAGCCCCCCGCGCCGCCGGCGCTGCCAGGGCCATCTGTCTTCATTAAGCGGGTTTATTTGGGGAGGTGCACGACAGGGCTGCCACGGCCCAGAGCAGCTGATCTATGGGCTGACGGCTTTGAAGCTCCTCCAGGCTGCAGTCCTGCGATCAGAGAAGGGCATGGCAGCCAGGCGTGTTCCCGGACTTGGGGGAGTCAGAGTCGTGGGCGACTGGGCAGGGCGCGGCCTCCCCTCCTTACTCCCTCACCTCCCCAACTGGTCCATGTTTGCTGAGCATCTACGGGCTGGAGTGCCGCCCAGGATCTGGGGACATGACCACAGGGAGCCTCCTGGCCCAGAGGACGGAGCTGAGAAAGCGTGAGGACACGGAGCTTCTCGGGCCGGTCGGGCAGGGCAGAGCAATAGCGTGTCCACAGACGCTCTGCCCGAGTCACAGCGGCCCTGGTCGGGGGCTCCCTTGGAATCAGGGTCTCAGAAATTCCCGAGGTGACGGCCTATTTGTCACTCCGAGTCACCCTCAAAGCTCCAGCCTCCCTTGCCCCTGAGGCCTCTGCCTGGTACCCTGCCTCAGTTTCCTCACCTGAAAAGTGTGTGTGACAAACGTGTGTGGGACGATCGAGCGAGGGCACCTGAGCGGGCAGCACATGGTGAGGTGGGGGTGGCCACGGCAGCCGAGGTCTCCGTGTGGGGGAGGGAGGCTGACGCCCGAGCCGTGCTGTCCTGGGTGGGGAGAGACGTGGCCCTCCCCGGGGGTCTCGCCACCGCCGCCCCTGCCCCTGGGTGCTGTCCTATTGCTAGTCAGAGTGTGAGTGTGAGAGTCTTCCCACGGAGGGGGCACCCCGCACCACGTTCTTACCAACGTAAGCACCGTGCATCCCGAAGTCAGAGTGTGGGGGCGAGCCCGTGTGACCCGACCGGGAAGGATGGGGCAGATGAGTGAGGAGTTTGCTGAGGCGCCGGGGCGGTGTGGCCCCCTCACTGCCCTCCTCGGCTGGGACCCTTCCTCAACCCCATATGAGAGAGAGATCAAGACAAGTCAGCCCTCTCCCTGAACCCCAACACGCTCCTCCGTAAAACGGGGCGCCGTACCCACGCATGAAAGCGTGCAGCCCACCTGCCCTCCGCCCCCACTTCCTCTCCCACGGCTGAGCCCTTCCTGTTTCCTAACCCACAACCGTGTATCTCGGGGCAGCCGTGCCCTCTGGCCAGGCTTGTCCCTGCCGTCGGGGCCAGCTCTGGGCGGTCTTCCCTGCACAGCCAGGATGCACTGAGGGGAAGAGTCTGCAGAAAGGCCCCCTTGGGGCCCGGGGCGGCGACGCCTCTCTGTGTGCGTTTGCTCAGGCCTGCTCGCGCGCCCTGCTCCACCGCCGTGGGGACTGGAGAAACTGAGGTCCTGTCCCAAGGGCAGGCTGCCCAAACCCGCCCTCGTCCCCGCCTGGAAGATCTGGCGTGGGGCTCTTCCACGTCCCACCAGGTGTTCGCTGCAGAACAGCCGGAGCGAGGCACGCGGGGCTGTAAAAAACCCCGGCGTTGGCTGCGGCCACCGGACTCGGGCGCGTTTGCCTGTCAGGGCCAGCGCTAGCACAACACAGACCCCTCTCCAGGCCAGCTCCAGCGTGGAAGGCCCTGGACTCCTGCTGAGGAACATGAAGGTCGTGACCCGGCTTCCCCAGCTGCCCTTTCCTCACCAGGGGGACATCTGACAACAGATTCGTTATTTACGCAGCTTTAATGCAATCCAGAGGCATCGGCGTGTCTCAGGGCAGGCCGGGGTGGCCCTGCTGAAGCGGTTTCACTAGCTGTGCTGAACGAGCCCTCTCACTCCCTCTCCCTGAGGACAGGACGGCCCCGTGCCGCGGACCTCCCGGTGACACTGACTCTCAAGGAGGGATGGCAGAGCCCCAGTGAACAGCCGGCACTCCAGGTGTGCACCGCAGGCCGTCAGCAGGGGTCCCAGGGGAGCTCTCCCGGCTCTCCCGGCGGGCAGCCGAGTGGAGGGGAGCCCTGGAGCCACGTGGCCGTGGGGCCCATGCCTGGTGGCTGCCAGCACACTGCATTTCCATGGAAGACCTAAGAAACAGGCTCCTCCAGGGAGCAGAGTGAAGCGGGTGGCTTTTTCTCTCCTCTGAGGACCCAAGACAGGCACAGGAATCCGTCGTGCCGCACGAGCGGCCGCCCGGTCTCCCTAGGCTTTGTGGGGTGGAGGCTGGGGCAGCTGTGGGAAGCCTCCCAGCTTTGCCACGCACTGGCTGTGATCAGCCGAGGCTCATGTCCCTCTCCAGTGAGAGTGAGGATTGGACCAGGCCCGCCACCTGTGGCAGGCTAGAGGTGACGTTGCAGGTTACCCAGCATGGAGCCCAAGCAGAGCAAGCTGTGAGGGCCTCTCATCATCCTCCTCAACCTCATCTCCACCGAAGGCCAAGTGGCAAAGTAGTCAAGCACTCAAGAGACAGAGCTCAGAGGTCCAGGTTCAAACCCCAGCTCTGGTCCTTGCCAGCTGTGTGGCCTTGGGTGAACTCCTTAACCTTTCTGTGTTTCTCATTATGGTGATAACGGTCGTGAAGATCTTAGAAGACTATCTGATTGATAGCTGCTATCATTGTCATTATAGAGAGAATTGCTATATATATATTTATTTTTGAGTGAGGAGAGGTTTTTGCTATAGGGCGCATGCACTTCCCAGAAAGACAGAGGCAGAGAGATAGAAAGTGAGAAATCACCCCCCAGGGGGATGGCCACACCGCAATCCCTTCTCCTCCATTCTCCTTTTGGGATCTTGGGCACGCATGCATGAGTTTAACCCACCAGGTCTGGGACTCGAACCATGGTCGACTACATGGGAGTCCAGCGACGTAGCCATTATGCCAACTGCTGGTCCTGAGAATTGCTATTCCTAAACTGATTTAAAATTATTTTAAAGTAGTTAAGGGAACTGGATCCCACGTGGCTGACCATGTAGTTCCAACCCCAATATCAGCAGCTTGAGAAACATCAGAGGGCTGGGTGTGTGTGCCCAAATCCCAACAGGACGGAGGAGGGCGGACTGCAGCGAGCCTCCTGCATTGAGGGTGGCCCCCTCCACCTCTCTCTGCCTGGCGAGAACACACGCTCTGAATTTAATTAATTAAATTCTCTTATAATATTGCACACAAAGTAGCATAATAAACACAAATGCAATGAAAAGGAAACAATCTTTAAAACTTTAATTCTAGTACATCTTAAAGATATTTTTATAATACACTGACATTTTTGTGACTTCTAATATTGGCTATTACTACTGTCCTTTCAGGGAGAATTTGTATTTTTCAAACCCTTGATTTAGTCACTCCAAATATTTATCACACGAACAAACACATGTCAAAAATTAGGGTTAAAATAAAACCTGACAGCACTTCCATTTAGTCGCTCTTACTTGAAGATGCTGTGTAATGTTTGGGCGCTTCAGCGTCTTCCACGGAAGGGCCTCCCGAGCGGCTCCTCTCGGCAGACATGAGCTAAGCCAGTGTGCTGCGTGTGGCTGGGCTGGCTGTCCCCTCAGCCTGCCACCCCAGACAGCCAGTGCCTCAGCTGGCTTCTGGAGTGAAGTCCTGGCTTTGGCTTCGAGTCCCGTTACACTCCAGCGCTCGCCGCTGCAATAGTGCCTACCTGTCTCGGACATCGGGTCAGTACTGGCCACTCGTGGGCCAGCTGGGTGCCGAGCACGTCCCCAGCTGCGGTCGGCCTAGCCTCCTGTCGGACGCAGCTTCCGAGGCAGAACCTGCGGCTTTGCGTCCGCAGCCTCCTGTGGGCCAGGACGGAGCGGGAGCAGCCGCGCTGAGCCAGGGCTGTGCCTTCAGGGCTGGGAGGGAATGAGAGTGACACACACCTCGTAAATACTTTCTCCCTGAGAGACCGTGTCAGGGCACCGGTTGATAATCCCTGAACTGGAGCTTTGTTTTTTCACTCTGTAATCTAGGACGTAACTTAAAGTCGTTCTAGAACACGTGTGCGGTGCCGCGTCTGAGGGCGGCACTTTGTCCCGGTAAGTGAGGGCCCCTCGGGGCTCTCGTTAGCCTTCTTTAAACCCCAGAGCAAGCAGGACGAATAGTGTTCGGTCTGAGCCCAGCCTGGAGGGTGACCTGGCCAAGACACAGCTGGTGACGGCCCGGACGGCAGAGCCAAGGTTTCCTGCAAATCCACGTGGGCTCCCCCACTGCCTGTGAGGTGGCAGGGACGCCAGGGGGCCCACCCACGTGGAGGGGTCGGCACGGTTCTCACTCGGATGGCCATTTCCTGGGAAGGGCCTTGCAGTGAGTGGCTTCTCGGGCTCCGTCTCTGTGTCTCCCTCTGCCTGGATTGTGTCACTCTGTGTCCCCTCGATCTGTCCCTCCCCAGCAAGGAGAATTTGGGGACCCCGTTCACAACCTTGGCTCTCTCGGTGCTCTGCATCCACGCCCTCCGCCCGTTTCCTGGGAACGTCAGTCCGTGTGCAGAGAGAGGCCGGGTCTCTGCTCCCAGTCCAAGAGGGCATGTCCTCCGCCAGCCCCCGCCCTGGCTCTGCTTCCTGTTTACCTCTGGGAGTAACTGGGGCTGCGGGGTCTGCAGCCAGCCCTGTGGTCCGCAGCCAGCCAGGCCATGCGAGGGGTTATCGTGCTATCAGCCGAGATAGGCTGGCGGGCTCTGCCATCCATCAACTGTCTTCCATCGTAATTGAAACTCCTCTGTCCTGGAATGTCATCTCATTAGGTGACTCAGGTCCTGATGGGCTGGCCAGGGTTTCTGCGGGGCTCAGCTCGCTCCTGGAGTATTTCAAAATTAAGACTTACTCTTCTAAAACTTGATAGAAACCCCTTCTTAGAAATCAGAACTGAATTAAAGCTCCGAAAAGTTATCGGAACATTCGAGAGTAGAACTTATCACTCCGAAGTACCATTCTGGCCAAGTGCTACTCAGCATCTACCCGTGCGGGAAGACCCAGGCGTGCTCTGTCGAAAACAGGGCTGCCCTCCCGCTGCTCTTCTTTGCCTTCCTCGCGGCTCGGTGCGCAGTGCAGACGGTCCGACGGCCGCGCTGCACCACGGCTACATGCTGCGTCGTGCTCCGCAGCCCCGGTGTGTCTCCATGCCAACCGGTGTAGCTCTGCCCTGCCCGCTAGCCGTGGGCTATGCCACAGGCTCCCGTCGTGCCGCGCGTGTTGTCCACAACACCAGGAATGGCGCTGCCCCTACGCCTTAGCGCCTCCTTGGGTAACTGGAGCAGACGTCTCTAACAGGGAGGTGCCCACGTTTCTCCGCAGATGAGCCGCCCAGGTCCGGACCCAGCTGCCCATGGAGGGCATGGCACAGTCCTCTCCCTTGGACAGGTGGACAGCGGCGGCTCCCCG
>NW_006159850.1:2638214-2638968 GCF_000334495.1 Tupaia belangeri chinensis | reverse complement strand
GTGGGGTATGTGTGACCTGCGGACTGGCCTGGCTGTCGGAATCGGGTCCTTGGGCTGTGAAGCAGTCATAGTCCACGGGTCCAAACCCCAGCCCTGCACTTCTGTCCATCCATCCGCAGGAACCAACCCGCTCAGCTGTCGTTCTCAGAGGAGCCGGTTGGGCACTGGTCGGTTTGAGCACGCCCATGGATGGGCGCTCCACCTGCCTGAGCCGGGCCCCTGCATTCCAGCGCTGATCTGCTAGCCGGGCAAACCCCGGGCAGAGGAACAGCCTGGCTGGGCCAGGGACCGTACCAGGGCCTTGGGTGCATGTGACTCAAGCCTCCGTCAGTACTGAACGCACATATTACCATTTCTGACTTTCTTCCAGGCAAGGTCACTAGACACAGAGAGGCAAAGTAACTTGACAAAGGTCACACAGCCATAAAAAAGCGGAGTGAGAAATTGAGCTGTGTTGTTTCTTGCACACAAGGAAACTTTGCACCACTTTAAAGAATCACAGAGGAAACTTTAAGCTGGTTAGAGAGCCAACTTAAAGTCATTTCCCAAGTTATAGATCTGCTTAGAGACCTTCTCTCCTTCTGACACTTTCTCCAGCTGTGCAGACAGACAGAGCCGCTTTCAGATGCTCACTCTGGGCTTTGTGTGGGAGCCGTGCAGGCCCCTGGGCGGCCTGGCCTTGTGTGCGTCCGGCTGACTGAGCGCGTCACAAGCCGGTCCCTCAGCTCGTGGCTCCCAGGTTACAGGGGGGAAA
>NW_006159850.1:2634452-2637279 GCF_000334495.1 Tupaia belangeri chinensis | reverse complement strand
ATGCGGGGGGTTATCGTGCTATCAGCCGAGATAGGCTGGCGGGCTCTGCCATCCATCAACTGTCTTCCATCGTAATTGAAACTCCTCTGTCCTGGAATGTCATCTCATTAGGTGACTCAGGTCCTGATGGGCTGGCCAGGGTTTCTGCGGGGCTCAGCTCGCTCCTGGAGTATTTCAAAATTAAGACTTACTCTTCTAAAACTTGATAGAAACCCCTTCTTAGAAATCAGAACTGAATTAAAGCTCCGAAAAGTTATCGGAACATTCGAGAGTAGAACTTATCACTCCGAAGTACCATTCTGGCCAAGTGCTACTAAGCATCTACCCGTGCGGGAAGACCCAGGCGTGCTCTGTCGAATCCGTCGTGCCCCGCGTGTTGTCCACAACACCAGGAATGGCGCTGCCCCTACGCCTTAGCGCCTCCTTGGGTAACTGGAGCAGACGTCTCTAACAGGGAGGTGCCCACGTTTCTCCGCAGATGAGCCGCCCAGGTCCGGACCCAGCTGCCCATGGAGGGCATGGCACAGTCCTCTCCCTTGGACAGCCTCCCCCGCTTCTCCTTGGTCTTTAAAAGGTGACTGCGCATGGCTGGTTGGGTATGTGTGACCTGCGGACTGGCCTGGCTGTCGGAATCGGGTCCTTGGGCTGTGAAGCAGTCATAGTCCACGGGTCCAAACCCCAGCCCTGCACTTCTGTCCATCCATCCGCAGGAACCAACCCGCTCAGCTGTCGTTCTCAGAGGAGCCGGTTGGGCACTGGTCGGTTTGAGCACGCCCATGGATGGGCGCTCCACCTGCCTGAGCCGGGCCCCTGCATTCCAGCGCTGATCTGCTAGCCGGGCAAACCCCGGGCAGAGGAACAGCCTGGCTGGGCCAGGGACCGTACCAGGGCCTTGGGTGCATGTGACTCAAGCCTCCGTCAGTACTGAACGCACATATTACCATTTCTGACTTTCTTCCAGGCAAGGTCACTAGACACAGAGAGGCAAAGTAACTTGACAAAGGTCACACAGCCATAAAAAAGCGGAGTGAGAAATTGAGCTGTGTTGTTTCTTGCACACAAGGAAACTTTGCACCACTTTAAAGAATCACAGAGGAAACTTTAAGCTGGTTAGAGAGCCAACTTAAAGTCATTTCCCAAGTTATAGATCTGCTTAGAGACCTTCTCTCCTTCTGACACTTTCTCCAGCTGTGCAGACAGACAGAGCCGCTTTCAGATGCTCACTCTGGGCTTTGTGTGGGAGCCGTGCAGGCCCCTGGGCGGCCTGGCCTTGTGTGCGTCCGGCTGACTGAGCGCGTCACAAGCCGGTCCCTCAGCTCGTGGCTCACAGGTTACAGGAGGCAAAGCAAACTAACGAACGAATGAGTCCACTAGTCTCCATCCCAGGTCGGCGTGACTCGGCGGCTGCTCTTCCCACGGGGAGCCGCTTTTGGAGACTTGAGTCTCGTGTGCAGTGATGCCCTCTAGGGAGCCCAAGTGCACGCAAAGGCCCGCTTGCCCTGCTGCTCTGAGCCTGGCCCCATTTCCCAGCTGCCTGCCTGGGCTTCCTATTAGCCTTTAAGACTCCTTTCCTGGTGCCCAGGCCTCAGGTCTCTGAAGGAAGTCAGTCACACTATGGTATAAATCAGCCCTTCGCTTTAAGGAGTTGGCGTTGACCAGAAGCAATGCGTTCTCGTCTAAAGGGGGCCATCCCACCATGGGTGGGTGGTGGACTGGACTCCTCTCTCCTTTCTCTTTGTTCTCTTTTTCTTTTTCTTTCTTTCTTTCTTTCTTTTTTTTTTTTTAGATTTTTGCCATAGGGTGCTCACCAGAGAGGAGAGAGAAGCGAAGCGGGAAATCACTCTTGGGGAGGCCATACCACAGTTCTTTTGCCATTCTGCCCCTGGGATTTTGAACACGTTATGCCCACATGCCTGGAGTGTTTCTCAAGCCGCTGGGTCTGAGACTTGAACCGCAGTGTCAGCCACGTGGGTCCGGTGCCTTACCCATCCTGCAACCTACTGTCCCCAGTTTCCCTTTCTTTTTTTTTTTGGAGAGGTTTTTGCTATAGGGCGCGTGAGCTCGCCAGACAGACAGAGAGAGACAGAGAGACAGAAAGCGAGAAATCACCCCCCCAGGGGGGTTGGCCATGCCACAATCCTTTCTCCTCCATTCTCCTCTCGGGATCTTGGGCACACACACACACGTGCCCGGCGTGAGTTTTAAGCCACCGGGTCTGGGACGTGAACCGTGGTCGACTACGTGGGAGTCCAGCGACATAGCCATTATGCTAACTGCTGGCCCCCCAGTTTCCCTTTCTTGAGCGCTTGTCTGCTCTCAGGACTGTGACTGCTGGTGTCTGGGGAAAACAGACCCACAGCACAGGGCTCTGCCCTTTATCTCAAGCTAAACCAAAAGAAGCCACTCAATGGTGCGGCCCCTTATAAAGCAGAGTCTGTCCTGCGGCCAGTCTTCCAGTGGCCCGCCAGCGTGCCAGGGAAGGTGGAGGTGGTGCCAGCTCCCCCAGGGGTGGTGCTGCTGGCTGGGAAGCAGTGGGGCTCCCAAACTAAACTGGAAACATTGCCCCGAGACCCTCCAGCAAAGGTTACTAGAGGTCTATTCTGGGTTCCTTGTCTATCTGGCAAGGAAACGTCTTGCCAGGAGGCGCCTCTCGACCAGGCCGTGGAGGAAGCGGCGGCTCAGTGCGCTTTTCTCTTGGCATCTACAGCCCTGAAAAATGAAGGCAGCTTCCTGCAGCCACAGCGCCAGAGCCTGCAGGGGCAACCTTTCAGGGGCGCCACTTACTGGCTGGTCCCCGGGAGGCCCTCGCGGGGGCTCCCACCGCCCA
>NW_006159850.1:2628791-2634393 GCF_000334495.1 Tupaia belangeri chinensis | reverse complement strand
AGGGCCTGGGACTGGCAGCTGCTCCGGGCTGGCCCAGGACCCTCCTGGGGCGGGTGTCCCCGGCTCTTGGGGTGCCCTGGGCTGTTAAGTGCGTGGGGTACGGGCTTGTTCCCGCCCGCCGTCCACAGAGCAGGTCTGCCCGCCCGGCCCTGTCCTGCACTCTGCAAACGCTGCGCTGCAAACTCCCGCTCCCCAAACAGGCCAGGGGCCCGCAGGGTATCCTCGCCTTCGTGCGCTGCACCTCGAGGTGGATTTAAACCTCAACCCTGGGCTTCACACCAAGCTGCGCAGAGGAAAGAGACAGCCCCACATCAGAGCCCCCGCCAGCTCTCCAAACCGGCCTGGTGTTTCCCGGGAGCCCAGAAACTCCGACTGAGGCATCCCCTGGTTGCCCCTGTGAGCTGGACGGGTGTGCGTGGTAGCGGCTGTCGCTAAGAGCGTGAATAAGACCTGGAGACTTGGGTTGGGATTTCTCAAGATCACTTTGTGACCCTCTCTACGCAGCACCATTGTGACAGCCCCTCCCCGTAGTCCTGCCTGTGGAGACAGTGCGTATGACGACCCCTGGTTTCTGCTACACACCTAGCACTCAAGGAGAACCGAGGCAGAATTTAAAGTGACCTGAAAGTTCCAACTCAGAAGTAACAGTGTGGTAAATTTCGTTTCGGTGTGTGCGTGTGTGTGTCTGAGCATGTGTGAGAATCTGTGAGCATATGTGTGTGAGCGTGTGTGAGCATGTGTGAGCATGTGTGAGCATATGTGTGTGAGCATGTGTGAGCGTGTGTGAGCATGTGTGAGCATGTGTGAGCATGTGTGAGCGTGTGTGAGCGTGTGTGAGCGTATGTGTCTGAGCATGTGTGAGCATTGTGAGTGTATGTGTGTGAGCATGTGTGAGCGTGTGTGAGCATGTGTGAGCATGTGTGAGTGTATGTGTCTGAGCATGTGTGAGCATTGTGAGCGTATGTGAGCGTGTGTGAGCATGTGTGAGCGTGTGTGAGCATATGTGTCTGAGCATGTGTGTGTCTGAGCATGTGTGAGTGTGTGTGAGCGTATGTGTGTGAGCATGTGTGAGCGTGTGTGTGTGAGCATGTGTGTGTGAGCATGTGTGAGCATGTGTGAGCGTGTGTGAGCGTATGTGTCTGAGCGTGTGTGTGTGTGAGCATGTGTGAGTGTGTGTGAGCGTATGTGTGTGAGCATGTGTGAGCGTGTGTGTGTGAGCATGTGTGTGTGAGCATGTGTGAGCATGTGTGAGCGTGTGTGAGCGTATGTGTCTGAGCGTGTGTGAGCATGTGTGAGCGTGCGTGCATCTCATCGCGTCCGTCACAAACCCAACGTGGGGACCTGCCAGGGTGCTGTCCGTCCATGCCGTAACACCAGCCGCGTCCTGAAATCTCCCGTGTGCGTGTCCCTGATGGCCTCTGCCACGCCACGTACGGGTCTGCCGCAGGGTGTGCACGGCCCTCCTCTGCTTCGGTAAAAATGTCTTACAGTGTGTGAACTTCCTTTCCCAGCGAGTTAAAAAATAGAACAGCTGCTCTGGAATGGCTGCTCGTGGTTTCCTGCAAATAGGTAAAAAATACGTGGCATTTTTGTCAGCCCAAGTACCTACTTCCTGGTGGATTCCAATATTGACCCCACAGTGACAGGGGACGGAAGTGCCAGACGTGAGGTCCCACGGTGACTGTCGGACGAGCTCGGGGAGGAGGGTGGGCAGCCGTCCTCGGTGTCTGCGAGCCTGTAGCTGCACAGAGGGCGGGGGCAGAGGGCCGTGGACAGCGGAGGGCCATTCCCAGCTCCCACACAGTTCCAGGGCTCCTGACCCTGGCCCCTTAGGGAGTCCCTGTGGGATCGCTGGGCCTGAGTGTAACTAGCAGGTCCCCTGTGACCCAGCTCCAAAAGCCTCAGTCCAGAGCTCTGGGAAAATCATAAAACACTCTTTTTTTCCTTCTGAGCACTGACTGGTGATGTTTAACAGGGGAGGTTTTGTTTTCATAGAAGTGAGGAACTACAATTCTTCCTAAAACCTAAGTCGGAGCGGATAACTAAGGAAGGAGTTACCAAAAACAGTGAAGTGGGCGCAGGGTCTGCCCCAGCTGTGCTTTATCCAGCGCTGAAAAGCTACAGGTGAGCATGGCTTTAGGCCGCCGGGAACGGAGACAGGGACACACGTGTGGCTTTCTGTACTGTCAGCTCTTGATGGGTCGGAAATGACGGGTCTCTTCCTCCCTCTGTGAAGATCCCTGGGCTCGGGCAGTTGTGGGCTTGCGGGCTCAGGCAGTCGTGGGCTCGGGCGGTCGTGGGCTTGGGTGGTCGTGGGCTTGGGTGGTTGTGGACTTGGGCAGTCGTGGGCTCGGGCGGTCATGGGCTCATGTGCTCGGGTGGTCCTGGGCTCGGGCGGCCGTGGGCTCGGGCGGCCGTGGGCTCGGGCGGTCAGTCTCTCGCTCCTTTCTAGCACGTTGCACTTTAGCTCCCGGCTCTGCCGACAGTGCTCTGCTCCTGCCACCGCCTCGGGTGACACTGGGAATGCATAAGTTCCGCCGTTTCTTCATCTGTAGGACGGCACCTGAACATTTGCACACATTAGATGAAGAAAATACGTTAGCCTCTCAGGCCTAGATGGCACGTAGGGACATTGAGGCCGCGATCAGGGTTGTCCTTTTAGCTCCAGCGGGAGACCGAGCTGCAGACACAACGCTGAGGTACAGACGTGTGTCTCAAGACTCCAGGAAGTTGCAGAATCAAGTACTGACTGCACTCGCGTTACCGGAAGTTTGGGCTAATGAAAGCTACAGTTTCATGGTGTCCGTTAAATCGATCGCCCTGAAAACACCCGTTCTGCATATCCGAGACAGCCAGGAACCCTAGGGCACGTAGACGACCCGGAAGAAACTTTCTCAGGGAGGTTCCACAGACACTCATGTCAGTAGATGTCCCTTGAAACAAACGGGAGGGGAGTCCCTATGGAGGTCAGCGTGGGCACGCCACTGCCCCACCCCGACTCGGAGAGTCCACGTGCGCGCTAGCCCGTGAGGAGCGGAGTGGGCTTGGGTAAGCCCAGTCTCACCCACTCTCTTGGGAAAAGCATTCCTACTTTGGAAAAGGGTGATCTAGAGAATTATTCCAAACACCCTGCTCAAGTCACGAACGCGTCACAGGTGAGGGCCAAGGGCACGCCTCGAAATGTACCCGGGGACTCTTGCTCAGCACGGGCGGGCCAGGCAGAGGGAGCTCAAAGCTGATGAGATGGAGCATCGCAGAGCCAGGGGGCTCTCCCAGTCAGGCATCCAGTCAAAACGGGGGGCCGGAGGAGTGCGCCGTAGCCAGGGAGAAGGCCAGAGGGAGGGCCTGGGCTCCCATGTGACTTCGGGTCCATCACCTCTGACCAAGTGACCTCGGCCACGTAGCGCACCCCAGGTGTGGGCGCACACATCTGCAAAGGGAGGAGGGCGAGTATCACCTGTCCAGGCCACTCCAAAGGCTCAGCATGAGGGTCAAAGCCACAAGATCAGACCTTTCAAACCCTCCCCGAGCCTGGCTCGCAGTGCACACCCTGCATGCTGGCCAGCACTGCTCCTGCTGCGGGTTGAAAGCTGGTCCTCAAGCAGAGGGCCTGTGACCGTGAGGGGCTGCCACCACGTGCGTGCAATGACAGGTCAGTGAGGACACCCCTGAGGCTGGGTGTGCCCTGTAGTCACTGCAGACCAAAGTGTGGGCTTCCCCTCGAGGTCGCCAAGGAGAACGCGTTTGCAAAGCAGCAGGTTGAAGCTTGCACAAGCTTCAGAAACCGTGAGGAATTAAGGCCATCGCTTTAAACTGAATATCTTAAGTGGACGTGTACTCTGGCGCTAGGACAGCTACGCACACTAAGCCGGTGCGAGTGGTAATTGGAAACGGCTCCGCTGCCCTGGAGGAGAGATCACTGTCTTCAGACGGGAGCCGAGAGGCTCAGGAAGTATGGTTTTAATAACCCCGGCCTCGTTCGCCCTCCACTTGGCAATAATAATAATTTGTTCTTGTAATGAAATAATATTCACTGTAAAGGCGGCGTGCACGTGGGCGCGATGCGATCCGGCTGCCTGCCCGAGTGTGAGTGGTGGGGGCAGCGCCGAGTGGAGGACGGACAGCTGGCTGGCCGCGCCCCGCCCTGGGTGACACTGGGAATGCATAAGTTCCGCCGTTTCTTCATCTGTAGGACGGCACCTGAACATTTGCACACATTAGATGAAGAAAATACGTTAGCCTCTCAGGCCTAGATGGCACGTAGGGACATTGAGGCCGCGATCAGGGTTGTCCTTTTAGCTCCAGCGGGAGACCGAGCTGCAGACACAACGCTGAGGTACAGACGTGTGTCTCAAGACTCCAGGAAGTTGCAGAATCAAGTACTGACTGCACTCGCGTTACCGGAAGTTTGGGCTAATGAAAGCTACAGTTTCATGGTGTCCGTTAAATCGATCGCCCTGAAAACACCCGTTCTGCATATCCGAGACAGCCAGGAACCCTAGGGCACGTAGACGACCCGGAAGAAACTTTCTCAGGGAGGTTCCACAGACACTCATGTCAGTAGATGTCCCTTGAAACAAACGGGAGGGGAGTCCCTATGGAGGTCAGCGTGGGCACGCCACTGCCCCACCCCGACTCGGAGAGTCCACGTGCGCGCTAGCCCGTGAGGAGCGGAGTGGGCTTGGGTAAGCCCAGTCTCACCCACTCTCTTGGGAAAAGCATTCCTACTTTGGAAAAGGGTGATCTAGAGAATTATTCCAAACACCCTGCTCAAGTCACGAACGCGTCACAGGTGAGGGCCAAGGGCACGCCTCGAAATGTACCCGGGGACTCTTGCTCAGCACGGGCGGGCCAGGCAGAGGGAGCTCAAAGCTGATGAGATGGAGCATCGCAGAGCCAGGGGGCTCTCCCAGTCAGGCATCCAGTCAAAACGGGGGGCCGGAGGAGTGCGCCGTAGCCAGGGAGAAGGCCAGAGGGAGGGCCTGGGCTCCCATGTGACTTCGGGTCCATCACCTCTGACCAAGTGACCTCGGCCACGTAGCGCACCCCAGGTGTGGGCGCACACATCTGCAAAGGGAGGAGGGCGAGTATCACCTGTCCAGGCCACTCCAAAGGCTCAGCATGAGGGTCAAAGCCACAAGATCAGACCTTTCAAACCCTCCCCGAGCCTGGCTCGCAGTGCACACCCTGCATGCTGGCCAGCACTGCTCCTGCTGCGGGTTGAAAGCTGGTCCTCAAGCAGAGGGCCTGTGACCGTGAGGGGCTGCCACCACGTGCGTGCAATGACAGGTCAGTGAGGACACCCCTGAGGCTGGGTGTGCCCTGTAGTCACTGCAGACCAAAGTGTGGGCTTCCCCTCGAGGTCGCCAAGGAGAACGCGTTTGCAAAGCAGCAGGTTGAAGCTTGCACAAGCTTCAGAAACCGTGAGGAATTAAGGCCATCGCTTTAAACTGAATATCTTAAGTGGACGTGTACTCTGGCGCTAGGACAGCTACGCACACTAAGCCGGTGCGAGTGGTAATTGGAAACGGCTCCGCTGCCCTGGAGGAGAGATCACTGTCTTCAGACGGGAGCCGAGAGGCTCAGGGAGGAAGGGTTTAAT
>NW_006159850.1:2625171-2628696 GCF_000334495.1 Tupaia belangeri chinensis | reverse complement strand
CTTCCCGTCCCAGGTTTGACGATGGCCCCCACGGCTGCTCGCCCATCTCAGGGCTGGACACTGCGGGGTTCCCAGCCGGGAGACGGCCTCTGCCCCCCCTTTCCCGCCCTCTGTCTTTCCCCTCTCTCTGTTTCCTCCTCCGACTCTGCCCTCCTGCCCTCCCCTGACCCCTCTTGCCCTCCTCTCCTGCCTCCTTGGCCCCAACATGTCTGTGTCGCCTGTCCTGGCGTCCACACCCACTGTTGGCTCTGCAGCCGAAGCAGCTTCCCAAGTGCTCTGGCTCATCTGAGGCCTGGGCGACCCTGGCATCGCTGCAGCTGGGCCTGGAGCCCAGGGTGGTGGCTGCGAGGTCGCATCCCCGGGAAGTGGCCCATGATGCTGTCCTTGTTTTCCCTCAGACACTGCTTCTACCCCCGCTGGTGGCAGCCGCTCGCCTGGCTCCGGTTTACCTTCTGGCAAAATGGCCACACGCAAGCCGCGTCTTTGTGGTCGACTCTCCCAACGAAAGACTCCGAAGACTCGTCAGACACAAATAATAGGCTAACGTCCCCCGAACCCTGACCGGGGACCGGCTGTGAAGCCCGCAGGTGCGGCCCTAGGGTGACCGCATGCCCAGCCTGCGTGGACGGGCCCCACCGACAGCTGGCAAAATCTCAAGATCTCTTCTCACATCCAGGGCTCTGGGGTCAGGAGCCACGGCGTGGGCCGGTTCAGGAGTGGCCCCTGGGCTGCTTCTTTGGAGCTTTTTGCCATAGAGCATGTGTGCTCACCAGAGAGACAGAGACAGTGAGAGGGAAGCGAGAAATCGCCCCTCAGATGAGAGAGCCACGCCACAATCCCTTCTCCATTCTCCTGAGATTTGGGGCACTCGAGCATATGTGCTCAGCATGGGTTTCAGGGACTCAAACCGTGGTCAGCCATGTGGGAGTCCAGCACCTCGACCACCACTCTGCCTGCCAGCCCCAAACACCTCGTTTCCAAAGCAAGCTGAGCCCACCAGAAGGAGCTGCTGCGTCTTTGGCAGGTGGTGGGGCTCCCCAGAGCTCTGCGGCTCTAAGGCCATGCCTGGGACATTTCTCCCAAATGGGAGGGGCTACTCCATGGCCAGATGGGCCAGGACGAGGAGGGCGTCTGCTCAGACGGAGGGCACAGCCAAGGCCAGCTCTTCCTTCCGAGCCCTCTCTGGCTGCCCTGACCCCTCCTCCCCGTCTCTCGCTCTTTCTCTCTTTCTGCTTCTCTCTGCGCCCCTCTGAGTGTGCTGCTGTCTCTGTCTCATTTCTTTTCTGTGTCTAGTCTTCTCCTTCGTCCCCTTCCCCTCTCTTCCCCGGTCCAGTCTCCACGGCCTCTGTCTCACCTGTCTCGCTGCCAGTCTGTCTTGCCGTGTCAGACCACAGACCCTGGAGCCCTGGCCCTCAGCACCTGTCCAGTCGCCCACACAGCAATCCTGGAGCCCACGGCTCCCCACGCCGGTGCTCGAGAACCATGAAGTCGGGCAGCCCTCACCTTGGCACTGCCCAGGCCCTGCCAGTTCAATGCGCAAAATGCCCAGGAAAGAACTGGCCTTCCGGGCACAGGTCACGTGAGGTGTCTGCAGTGCAGGCCCTGGAGGTCCTGGAGGCCCCGCGGACAGGTCAGCTGTGGTCGTGCAGGGTAGCAGGACTTTACCTTAATAGTGAAAAGGACTTTCCTGTGACAAACGGCACTCGCTCGGCTTTGCAGACTCGGCTGTGTCAGAGGCCACTCTGGGCAGAGGAGCGGATCCCTCCCCTCGGCCACCCTGGGAAGCCACAACGTGCTTGGTGACAGCCATGTAGTCAGAGTACGGACCTTCAGACTAACTCCGAGGCCTGCCACGGTCAGGGGGACCTTGGCTCCCGCCCCTGAGCAAGGGGCTGAGATAGGAAGTCATCCCAGAGCACGGGATGGCAGCCTTCGAGGTCCCCCAGTACCCCAAAGCTGTGGGTGCCGCCCTGCCTCCACTCACTTCTCTTTCCTCTGAAACACGCGCAGCCCCCAGTGACTCCGTCTCCCCTCCCCGCAGCGAGCTCCCAGGACGGACCTCTCTGCCTCGTCCCTTCGTGTCTGCCCACGCCTGGTGCGCTGTGGCATGTCGTGCTTGCTCAGTGAGCGTCTGCAAGGAGGGCTGGCCAGCTCGCGGCTAGCCCACGGTGAAACACGTGCTAGATCATGGCTACACCCATCTGCAGTGAATAGAATCTGTGCATTTAAACATTTTACATCGAAGTTCTTTGTTTTCAAGTCCTCTTTCTTCTATTTACTCACGTTTTTAAACTTAGGCATGAAGTTAGGATCGTGACGTAGGCGAAGGGGCGAGGAGAGACATGGGGATGTGGCTGGCACAGCCCGGCACCCTTAATCCGAGCGTCCCACACGGAAAAGCTACACTGTCCGAACTTTCTGAGCACAGACCTGATGCCACGAATGGGAAATACCGCGCCTGAGCGCTTGACGGGTCACGGTCAAGAAGCTGCAATACGGGTGTAATGGTTACAGTCCTGGACTCCCGTGCAGTGGACCTCGGTTCAAGTCCTGGACCCAGCGGCTTAAAACTCACACCAGGCGTGTGTGTATGTGTGCCAAAAATTCCAAGACGAGAATGGAGAAGGGATTGCAGTGTGGCCATCCACCCTGGGGGTGATTTCTCGATTTGTGTCTCTCTGTCTCTCTCTGTCTTTCTGGAGGGTGCAGGTACCCTATAGCAAAAACCTCTTAAAAAAAAAAAAAAAGCTGCAATACGAAATATTGCGTAAATTACCTCCAGGCTATGCGTGTCAGGCATTCATGACACATAATGAATTCCATGTTTAGACTTGGGTCACGTCCCCAGGGTACCTCGCTACCTGTGTGCAAATACCCTGAAATTGGTTAACATCTGAAACACTTTGGCTCCGAGCGTTTTGGATAGGGACACTCAGACTACAGTATTTTTAAAGTTACGACAGTCATGACTGGGAGCACTTAGACCCGACTCCCAACCCCGGTACCCTCCTCTCCCCACCCTCAGGGCCCGGCCGGACGCTGGTGGACGTCGGTCCGCCTCGTCACTGTGTACCGCCATCTGCAGCTGTACTGGCTCTCAGGCCAAGTCCCTTCTCTGAGTTCTCACAGCAAGACTGAGCGTGGGGGTGCTCCATGATGGAGAGCCTCAGGGTCTCTGGACCCTCTGCCCCACCGCCATCCCATAACTGAGACGTGACGTGACGCAGTGTGAAACAGCTGCTGGGAGCTTTCCTCTGGAGACCTGCGTTCCGTTCTCGGGGGGCAATTTTCTGCGTCTGTAAAAGGGTGAAGACCAGAAATCCAGGAGCGGGGTGGGGGCATAGGCGAGGCCGCGGGACAGCCCAGCTGTTGAGTGCAAAGATAGCAGCACAGCAGGGCAGGGCTCTGGGAAAGGCCGATCGCTGAGGCCCAGCCCTGCCCCCTCAAGCCTAAAATCTAGGGCCGGGCAGGCCATCGAAACCTGGAGTGCTCAGGACGGCCCTGACCTCAGAGCATCTGCTGAAC
>NW_006159850.1:2620968-2625158 GCF_000334495.1 Tupaia belangeri chinensis | reverse complement strand
CCGAGTTCGAGTACCCCGTTGCCCACCCTGGGCCCGCGCGCATCTGGTACGACTTTCTTGCTTATCTGAATGATTTCAATTGCAACACCATCTCGTCTGTGGTTTCGCTGCTCATTATGAAATCATGTTTTACTTTTACAGCACAATAATGGTGGAACCAAGCTAATTAGGCACTGAAACCAAAATCGCACCGTAAAGAGAGTTTTCTTTTTTACCCATTCCAAGAGAGCTGGAATCAGATTATTACTAAATCTGATTTGGAGGAGGTTAAGAGTGAGGTATCAGCTTAAGCGTTTTCTGGCTTCAGTCACCTTGTGCTAGAAACACAGCCCTTTGGACAACCGAGAGCAGGAGAGGAAATGGTTATGCCGCGCTGGGATGGGGAGGTGGTCCCGATGCAGCTGTGGGCGGAGTGCTCGGCGCACAGCACCCACTCCTCAGCGAGGGCCGGGACACCCGTGTCCCCCCAGGAGTCCAAGGACTTGGATAAGAACGTGCAGGGAGCCGTGGCGTCCGTGGGCAGGTCTGGTCGGTGCCAGCGTGGGCGTATTTCCAACTTGCCCTGACGTCTCACTTCCTAATGCAAGGTCAGCAAAATATGAGGGGACCCCACATTCTGGTGGGAAATGGAACTAAAGTACGCGTTTATTTTGGTACCAAAAAGCAAAGTGAAGCCCATGTGCAGTGCTTCCATAGCGGCTCTGCAGAGTCCTCCTCTGCGAGCCGCAGACCCCGGTGAACCGTCCTTTCCGATCTCCAGCTACACATGGGTCCCGCCACCTTACTTCTCTTTTCCTCGGGGTCACTGTGTCCTGCTGTCTGCCATAATTTCTGTTTCCCTGCCCACGCACCGCCCTGCACGCACGGCCACCAGCGGTCCTGCACCGTGCGGACGAGTGGGAGCAGCACGCGCCTGTTCAGCTGTTTCCTGGGTGCTCACCTGCAGTCGGTGCAGGGAGGCTATTCCCGAGCCTCACAGGACCCCCACCCCTGGCCCCTTAGGGTGTCCCTTTGGGATCCTTGGGCCTCAAGATTTAACAAACAGGAGTCCCTGTGATCCAGCTCCAAAACTGCTCCTGGATCCTCTCAGCCCACAGCTCTGGGAAGATCATAAAGCACTTCCCGTTTGGAGTATCTGCACCATGTTGCCAGTTTTGCTGATCAAACCCAGTCAGCAATGCCATCTGGTTTGATGAGTGTGTAGATGGGGCCAGCAGGTGGCAGAGTGGTTAAGGTACTGGACTCCCACGTGATCGACCATGGTTCAGGTCCTGGACCCAGCAGCTTGTAACATGCTGGGCACGGGTGTGTGCCCACAGTCCTGAGAGGAGGAGGGTTGTGGCATGGCCACCTCCCCTGGACGGGGTGATTTCTTGTTCTCTGTCTCTCTGGTGAGCCCATGTACCACATAGCAAAAGCTCTTTCTCTCCAACACACACACACACACACACACACACACACACACACACAAGCATGTGGCTGCCTTGTTGCCAAAAGCTGTTCCCTCCCGGACCGTGGTGCTTTAGGCGCCTGGCCTCACGGTGAGCATTAAAGGCAAGCCCCCGGGCAGGCTCTGAGCCTAGTGGTAAAGGGAGCAAACCCCGCACGGCCGACTGCAAGTCCTGACCCCGTTGCTGAGGGAACATGCTGGGTGCCTGTGTGGGCCCCACACCCCGACGGGAGGGAGAAAGGAGGAGCGACTGGCACAGCCAGGGCCACCGGGCGCGGGTGGCCCTCTCCTGTCTCTCTTTGTGGAGCCCATGTGCCCTCTGGCAATGCTTTTTAAAGGTGAGTACTTGGGAAGGAGAAGCCTTTGGTGATCAGTTATAAAAACAGTTCAGCATTGCCACGGGACAGAAGTGCTCAAAGCAGTCTTCAGAGAGCAAGGCCTCGCTGGTCTCGACGCCTTGGCCACCTCCCGAGTGGAGCCGGGGCCTCGGTTGGACAAGACTGCCATTGCCCTTAGTCCAGTTCACTCCTGGGTCCTCATTCTCAAGGGCTGTGTATTTTGGTGGCTTTAACACTTGGGCTTCAATTAGCGCAAGGAAACAGCATTCCCTGGCGGTGGGGACCAACTTGTCCTGGGAGCATCCCTGGAGTCAAGCAAGCTTCAGGGGTGCACAGTGTGGTCAGCCCCTCTGCTGCTCCCCTGCACACCCTGGGCCAGGCTGCTGGCCTCCTACCTCCCCCCAGGCCTCCCACGCCCCTGGGAACTTTGCCTGCATTGGGGTGGGAGTGGCTAAGTGGGAGCAAGCCCGACCAATGCCTCAGGGTGCCTGAGGAACCCGACTCCGAGTCCAGAGCCCCTGCATGCACAGTCTCTCCCACTGCCCTGTCCCCGGTTCGCCCCGTTTCTGCCCCTTCCTTGCTGACTCACTGCAGCTTTGCAAAACGAGACCCCGCAGGCAGGGAGAGCTGGGACGCCGTGTCTGGATGACAGCAAGTGGGCCGGACCCTCAAAGCTCCGCGGGGTTCAGATGTGGAAACTGCCAGGCCTGGCTAGATGTTCGGGCCTCGTGCTCTCCCCTCGGGCTGCTCCTGCCATCCCATCTGAGTGCCCAGGCTGGAGAAGGCCCCTCCAGCATGGCGGCCCTGCCCTGCCCACATCCCACTGACCCACCTCTGTCAGCAGGAGCATGCACGTGCGGAAGAGGGGTGGGTGCCGTGGACTTTAAAAGGGGGTCCCCAAAACAAGGAGGGCCAACTTTGTTTGGAGCCTCCCTGACCTGGGCGCTGGGGGACACCTGCCCTGTGACGTGAACTCAGCATTCACCCCGTGTCCCGGGTGGGGGCACCAGGGCCCAGAGACCTGGAGCCCTCCTGCTGATGCCCAGCACCGTGGGAGCAGCAGGCGGTGAGGCCATTTGTGGAAACGCGTGCCCCACCACTGTCCTGGAAGGGGTGCCGTGACCCCGTGTCTGGCTGTTACTCTTCCAGGTGGATTGATTAAGCCCCAAAGTTCAGCCTTTAAGGGGGTTAGAAACGCACTCGGGCCCGTCACCTGCCAGGCTCATGGGAAGCACCCGAGAATTGGTGGCCGCTGTCTTCTCCACCTTGGGGACTTCCTCCACCCCCGCTCATGCCAGACCTCAGGAAGGTCACTGGGCAGAGACCAGGGGGCCTGGAGGTGGAGGCTGTATCACCCACGGTGCCCCTCCCCTGGCCCGAGGGGCACGTTTGGGTCTCAAAAGCACATGTGCGTCCACCTATCCGAGGTGTTTGCAGAGGGCCCTGCTGGAGCCCAGCACAGCCTCCCTGACACCCCAGCAGGCTCGAGAGCAGGCAGGAGACGCAGCTCCACGGTCGGGGTGCCTTTGCCCCCGGTCAGGACTAGGTGGGAGGAGCAGCCAGTCTGAGCACTGCATTCCCTCCCGGGCTGGCCCTGGGTCCCAGGCACATCCCGCCCTTCGCCACTCCAAGGGCCAGGGACATGTAGACAACCCTCCCAGGGGGCGGCCATGACAGGCTGAGGGGCTCCATCATCTGCTTTGGGTTAAAATGAAACTCGGAGTTTTAGGAGCTGGAGAGGGACGAGATAAGCCCTTTCTCAGAGGGGAGGGTGCAGTCTTCCCTGTCACCCTGTGCTGGCCGGAGAGCGTGCATCCCCACCCACTGGTAGGGATGCCACCGCAGTCAGTGGGCAAAGGTTCTTGCAGACGGCAGCCTCCGCCTGGTGTGGACAGGGACCCAGGCCCACACAGAGGGCTGCCAGCTGGTCCCCAGGAGCCACGTGTCACCTCCCAGACACCAGGCAGACCCTGAGGACTCAGGGCAGCACACGCACGGCCCCGCAGCTCCTGTCTGGCACCAGCCCTTGCGAGGTTCCATGTGGCCACCAGCCGCAACGGGAGACGGTGGCCTCGCGGTCTGACCTCTCGCCTCCCTGCTAAGCAGGCCTAACGATTGCATTTGTCTGTCATGTGAGCCACTTCATGGCCGCTGCCTGGAAAGCCCCACTGATCGTGTCCTGCAGGCGACACTGGGCTGGCGGCCGCTCAGGCTCCAGGGACCTGGGGAGGAGCCTCTGCCCTGCACTGCCTCCTCTGGGTCCTGAGCCCATTTTCCACAGGGCCCTGTGCGTCCGCCTCTCAAGGGTCTGACAATGGAAACTGAGTCTCCCTGCCTGGGCCCTGGCTCTGGGGTCCGCAGCCAGCCAGTGCTCACCGCCTGCAGGTGGCCCCGCCCTCCAG
>NW_006159850.1:2616974-2619771 GCF_000334495.1 Tupaia belangeri chinensis | reverse complement strand
GCCGGCCGGCCGCTCAGGCTCCAGGGACCTGGGGAGGAGCCTCTGCCCTGCACTGCCTCCTCTGGGTCCTGAGCCCATTTTCCACAGGGCCCTGTGCGTCCGCCTCTCAAGGGTCTGACAATGGAAACTGAGTCTCCCTGCCTGGGCCCTGGCTCTGGGGTCCGCAGCCAGCCAGTGCTCACCGCCTGCAGGTGGCCACGCCCTCCAGTGGCTGCCAGCCGGATGGATACCAACACTCCCTTCTGACCCTGTGCACAGACTGCACTTCCCAGCTGCCTTTGCAGTTAGGTGGCCATGTGACCCCGTTCTGGCCAATGGCATGTGAGCAGGCTGGTGCCGACCCCCTCCAGGCTTGCTCCAGGAAACCCCCTGTTCCCAGCCGCCCTGCCCTTCCCCACCTGCTGCTGAACAGGCCCTCCAGCCCCTGGGGCAGGGCAGCCAACCACGATGAGCTCCCCAGGCCTCCACGGTGTGGCTCCACTGTGAGGGGAACACAGCAACTTTCTGGACTAGGCCTGGAGGTTACTGATGGTCTGCTTCAGCACCTGGCCTCCCTGGCCGATGCACTTAGTAACAGAGCCCGGGTTCCCCCACGAGGCGCCGTTTCTAACGAGCAGACTGGTCAGCATCCCTGCACTAGCATGAGTCAGATTGGAGGCAGGTGGCTGAAGAGGCCAGCGTAAACCTGGTGACTACAGGCCAGTGGTCACGGTGGCCGGGCGAGCCATCTGGAACTGCCAGAGAGGCAGCCACAGCAGAGCAAGTAAGTACAGGACAGAGAGAGTCAGAGCTACCAGCCTGGGGCCAGCACTGCAGCCCTGGAGGATGGCAGCCCTGGGGTCAGCAGCTCTGGAGGATGGCTTCCCTGGGGTCAGTAGTCCTGGGGGATGGTAGCCCTGGGGTCAGCAGCCCTGGGGGATAGTAGCCCTGGGGACAGCAGCCCTGGGGGATGGTAGCCCTGGGGGCAGCAGCCCTGGGGGATGGCAGCCTTGGGGACAGCAGCCCTGGAGGATGGCTTCCCTGGGGTTAGCAGCTCTGGAGGATGACTTCCCTGGGGTCAGCAGCTCTGGAGGATGGCTTCCCTGGGATCAGAAGCCCTGGGGGATGGTAGCCCTGGGGTCAGCAGCCCTGGAGGATGGCTTCACTGGGGTCAGCAGCCCTGGGGGATGGTAGCCCTGGGGGCAGCAGCCCTGGGGGATGGCAGCCCTGGGGACAGCAGCCCTAGGGGTCAGCAGCCCTGGGGGATAGCAGCCCTAGGAGATGGCAGCCCTGGAGGATGGGAGCCCTGGGAGACAGCACTGCAGCCCTGGGGAGTGGGAGCCCCAGGGATGGCAGCCCGGGGGACAGCAGCCCTGGGGAGTGGGAGCCCTGGGGATGGCAGCCCAGGGGACAGCAGCCCTGGGACGGCTCCATGGCTCAGCCCTTGCAGGCTGCTGGGCTGCAGTGGGCTCGGGAAGGCAGAGCCCTCCGCTCCTTTGTGTCAGTGGGGCACAGCCACCTTCTCACAGGGGCGGTGAGGATGACCCGAGACGACTCCCGTGTGGAGCCCACTGTCCGCCCTAAGGGACAGTGGTTGGCGTGGTTCTCGCCCACAACTCAAGTGAAACAAAATGCAGTGGGTGCCCCGGCTTCACCAGCCCCCACTGTCTCGTGTCTAACCCAATTCCTTTCTGCAGACACGCACTCCAGGTCCCTGACGAGAGAGGTCAGCCGGGCTGCTCCTGACTCAGCCCAGGAGTCGTCCTCGAGCAGAGCCAAGGGTGACGGGGTGTTAGTTACTCTCTAACAGCCGCTGACAAAGCACCACAAACTCGGCTATCAGCTCCTCACCCAGTTACAGAGGCCTGGCTGCTCAACCGCGCCCTGGGCGGGCGGCCACATGGCGCGCTGGCAGGACCCCTGTCCAGCAACTTGTGGGAAAGGTCAGCTGGACACGACCAGAGCCACTGGTGACCTGAGGTCACCAGATTTGGAGACCAGGCTGTCTTGGCGCTGGGGACAGAGGATTCCCTCACCCATGTGGAAACGGACCAGCTGTTTCCCTGGTGACCGGACTCCTGGCAGGGTTCACAGTGAAGGCGGCAACGGCCCAGATCTCATCCCCCCGCTCCTTTGCAAAGGTGATGCTGGAATGTTCGGGGGTGGCTTCCATGGCATTGGGCTTCCTCCTAGCATCTGTCTTCTTTCTGGTACTTGGAAAGATGGACCTCACACGAGAAGCATCTTTACAGATGACATGTTGCAGGAGGAGACAGGATGCTCGCAGCTCGGGGCGAGCCTGCACCAGAACAGCACCTGTCAACGTCCCGGCCCGACACGGGCCGAGCGTGAGCCACGTGCTGACAAGTGCACTCACGGGTCCTCCCAGAGGGGAGCGGTGTTGCGCCGGCGTGAACACTTACAGGGACCAAGGCCCCTGCATACGGGGCAGACTCTAACCCCAGGCCACCCTGGAGCCACCATCTGCAGTCCCCTTCTTTGGGGGAATCCCCACTGTAGCGACACTCAAGTGCAGACCCACGCAGCATCCCCCATGGCCTTCGAGGCTTACTATGAATAAGAACTCCAAAGCATGACCAGCACGTGGATTGACCATGCCCCGTAAGCCTGACCCGGTGAGTCACTGAGCTGAGGCTGGAGCGAGGACTGTGTTGGGGGACCTGCATCTCCCTGGAAACCACCCTGCCCTCAGAACATTCCAGAGCATTTTGCGAGCACTGAATCAGCAGCAGACATTTCCAGACCTTCTTTCCAAACCAAGCCAAGCCACTGCGATGACAGCCTCCTGTACTGCAGG
>NW_006159850.1:2614695-2615515 GCF_000334495.1 Tupaia belangeri chinensis | reverse complement strand
CAAGCCAAGCCACTGCGATGACAGCCTCCTGTACTGCAGGAACTGGGGAAAGAGCAGCAGTCTGCCACCACCCTCGGCGTCCACACACTTGCCGGCTGCGGGCTGGGCGGTGGAGACGCACCTGCCATCGGAGGTGAAGTCCCAGGGAAGGTGCGCACCTGCACTCCGGGCCGGAAGGGACGCTCGGGGGAGGACCGGCTTCCGCACTTGGTTCGCGGACGGCGTGGTCTTCCCCATAGAGCTCGAGTTGCGGGGTCAGTTCATGCTGACATGGTCCAGTGTCCGGGGTGCTCTGTAGGAAGGGCCTGCTGGCGGGGTCTGCGTGCGACCATCTCTGCCAGTCAGTTCAGCCACAAGCCGCCAGTGGGGTCCAGCCTCCCGGTCGATACCTGCTTGCCCCCAGGCCAACAGCTCTGTCTGCCCCTCCACCCCCACCCGGGCTTCGTTCAAGTGTGGCCGCCCCATCGGCCCGGCCAGGCACGTCACGCTGTCTGCCAGCACTCGGTCTCTGCACGGGTAGGAAAAGGACGCCTCTCGATACTGGCAGAGGTGGTCTGGGCATGGGCTGGCGGGCGCTGCAGCCCAGGCTTTCCAGTGTCCGGCGCACGGGACCGCAGGGCGCTCGGTGCCTACTGCTCTCCGAGTGAGACAGTCCCCGTGACTGACAGCCGTGGTAGAAGGGTACTCTGGATGGGCAGGGTGCAGACATGCCTGGATTCCTGTCCCGTCTGATTCAATGCCACTTCACCCGCCTCCCAGTGTCCCCCTCCAGTCACGTCCCTGAAAGGGCAGCAGAGACAGCTGGGGGAAAACGCCCCCC
>NW_006159850.1:2603596-2614053 GCF_000334495.1 Tupaia belangeri chinensis | reverse complement strand
GTACCGGCTTCCGCACTTGGTTCGCGGACGGCGTGGTCTTCCCCATAGAGCTCGAGTTGCGGGGTCAGTTCATGCTGACATGGTCCAGTGTCCGGGGTGCTCTGTAGGAAGGGCCTGCTGGCGGGGTCTGCGTGCGACCATCTCTGCCAGTCAGTTCAGCCACAAGCCGCCAGTGGGGTCCAGCCTCCCGGTCGATACCTGCTTGCCCCCAGGCCAACAGCTCTGTCTGCCCCTCCACCCCCACCCGGGCTTCGTTCAAGTGTGGCCGCCCCATCGGACCGGCCAGGCACGTCACGCTGTCTGCCAGCACTCGGTCTCTGCACGGGTAGGAAAAGGACGCCTCTCGATACTGGCAGAGGTGGTCTGGGCATGGGCTGGCGGGCGCTGCAGCCCAGGCTTTCCAGTGTCCGGCGCACGGGACCGCAGGGCGCTCGGTGCCTACTGCTCTCCGAGTGAGACAGTCCCCGTGACTGACAGCCGTGGTAGAAGGGTACTCTGGATGGGCAGGGTGCAGACATGCCTGGATTCCTGTCCCGTCTGATTCAATGCCACTTCACCCGCCTCCCAGTGTCCCCCTCCAGTCACGTCCCTGAAAGGGCAGCAGAGACAGCTGTGGTCACAGCCCCCCTAGCACAGTCGAGGGGCCGAGGTGGAAAACGCCGCACGTACAGTTTCCCCGGTGAATCCTACCTAGCAGCTAAGGGTGGGTACACGCCCGCCACACAAAAACCCTCCGGGTATTGATACTAGCCATAGACCCAGTGCTGACTGAGTCATTGTCACCCTGATACACAAAGCCAAAGGCATTGCAAGAAAAGAAAGCTATCGACCAATGCCTTCCAGAAGCATAGATGCAAAAATTCTATGGCCGATTTCAGTGAATCGAATCTAGCAAGATTGTGGATTCAAATTTAGACAAAGTGAGGTTTAAAATTTGCAGCCAATGTGGGACCAGACATGATACGGCAGTACAGCGCGATGCACTGCGAGGCTTACTCTTACGGGAAGGTTCCAAGTTCTCTTCCAGAGTGTCCCCGAGTACTCCCAGCACACACGTGCAGTGATTCCGGGCTGGCTGAAGCTGTAGTAGACTGTAGCATCGAGCCCTGCTGGGTATGCCATCTCTCCCTCTCTCCTTTTCTCTCTCTATCAGAAATAAATAAATAAAAATTTTAAAAATTGTCAGCACACAAGTAATGAAATGAATTTTCTTCAGTCTGATAAGGGACATGGATAAGAGACCTACAGCTAACGTCATGATTAACGGCAAAGGCTCACTGCTTTTCTCCTAAAATCAGGACCAGAACAGGGTTGCTATCACAACGCTGTAACACTGTGGTAGAGATCCTAGACAGTGCAATACAGCAGGAAAAAGAAATGAAGCACGGACAGCTAAAAGGGTCATCCGCTGGGCAGTGTACAGAGGGGCTGTGTCACACCTATGAGGAGTGCCACTTAGCAGTAACAAGAAATAGACCGTCGATGTATGCGACAACACGCACGAATGGGAAAATGGCTTCGCTTAGTGAAAAACGTCAGCCCACACAGCCCCTGTCCTATGTGGGAGCAGTAGCTATCCCGCGCCTGGTTCCCAACTTCATAAATGGTCCTGTCGTTCGATATCCTTGGGTTTCCCATTCATCATGACTGCATTCATCTTTTTCCAGAAGCCAGACAGTGCGGCTCACTGTCTCGGCCCCTCACCTAGCCCTTCACCTTGCTGAGTGGGGAATGAGCCGACTGAACTTGTCAGCTCCAAGGTCATGTTCACGGTGGAGCTCACGAAAACAAGACTGTGTGTGAAGCTGGGCCACCTGGCTAGATGGCCCTGGCGAGGGCTGGGACGGCGGGCTCTGACTGTGGAATATATTTAACGTTTTGAGGGAGAGGGAGACCGGTTTCTTAGGGCACGTGAAACCTGGGGGCTGGAAGCCTGGGGACCATCGCTGAGCTCCGTGGCCTGGGGCTAATCCCTTGAACTCTTGCTTTTTTTTTTAATTATTATTTTAGAGCAATTTTTGTTATGAGTGTGCTCACCAGAGAGACAAGAGATAGACAGAGACAGAAAGTGAGAGATTACCCCCTGGGGGGGATGGCCATGCTGCAATCCCTTCTCCACCTCCCAGGATCTTGGGCAAGCACACACACGTGTCCAACGTGAGTTTTAAGCCACCAGGTCCAGGACACGAACTGCAGTTGACTACATGGGAGTCCAGCAATGTAACCATTACCCTATCTGCTGGTCCCGATCTCTTGCGATTTTATGTCCTTGGAAAATCAGTGATGGTTGGAGTCTTCACTAATAAAATAAACACAAAACCCTCCGCCAAAGCACGCTCGGCATGACCCTCAGCGCTGCTTGTGTGTTGGTGCACACGTGCGAGCGTGTCTGATAACCTGCTTCCCAGAGGCGCTTGTGGAAGTCCACGGAAGCGGGGATCACGCAGCTCAGGTCACTGAGCAGCCTCCACTCTGCACTGCGGGAAAGGCAATTCCAGGAGGACCCTATTTTTGTACCATTCCCTGAAATAGAAAGCCAAGATTCTGCCCTGCTACCTCCCGGTGTCTTTCCCCCACGAGCGCTCCCACCTCTGGAGGAAGGACTTCCCTTGGCCTCTGGTTTCCTTCACAGGTTTCCTCAGGCCCTGCTCGGGGGAATGCCGGTTCGGCCGGAAGACGCTTGCAGCCGGGCGCGGGCTAAGTGGTCCTGTCCACTCGTCTTGGCGGAGCCAAGAGGTCATTGCTCGGGAGAAGCACAGGAGCCTGGATGGCCTCCGGCTTTGGTCAGCAGGCATGTCCTCAAGCCCCTTCCCTCCAGCATGGCAAACTAGAGGAGACAGAGCCCCTGCCTGTACGGGAGGGCCCTCTGGGGACACTTTCAGCTCAGTTCCTGGGCCCGGGGCAGGAGCAGGGGCTGAGGGTCTGCCTTCGAGCCTGGGGTCCCCTAAGGCAGCTGTGGACAGGGCACACTTGCATCTGGGAGTGAGCGTACAAGGGTCTCCCGATACGGTCCAAGACAATCGGTGACCACATTCCGAATGAACTGATCCAGGTCCGGGGCTGGAGCTGGGGAGAGTGGGCAGCACAGAGGACCTGGGGGTGAGGGAGCATCCCCATTCCCCAGCAGAGTCCTCACAGCTGTCCTGGTGAGAGATGGCAGACGCACACGGGTGGTGACAGCAGTTCTTGCTCTGTCCCTTCCTTCCCAGCTGCCAACCTCTGGCCACCATAGACCCTGGCCGCAGTCACAGGAGGTCAGCACCCCCACGCCAGCCTGCCCCCAGATGCTGCCTGCTGCTCTCCTCCACCACCTCGGCCCCCAGCTCCTCCCACAGTTGTGCCGGGCCTAATCCCCCCAATAAATCCAGGATCGCACACCACTCAAGCAGGCCTGCCTCCCCGGCCTGATAAGCGTTATGGGGGTGGGGTGCAGGGCCGGTTTCAGGCGTTATCAGGGTAGGGAGCAGGGCTGGTCACAGGGCGTGACTAGTTCGTGGAAGAGCATGCAGCCGCGGCCTTCGAGCTGTGCGTTTCTCTGCATGTCGGTCGGATCGCAGCAGGTCATCTGGGGTGTTTGAAGTTCGGCTTTCATGGTCACTTTCCATCGTGACCCTTGTGAAGTTCCCAGAGCAAATGCACTAGGCGCAGGCTTCGCCAGAGGGTCTGCAGGCTGCAGGCCGGGGAGCCATGCGCAGGGCAGGGACGCCTTATCTCGTGTGAGTTCCCAGAGCTGTCCGGCCCCAGCCCAGGCAGGGCTCAGGGACGGTCCCCCTTGGAGTCGTGGGTGCAGGCCCGGGAGGGATCGATGGGACCATGGGGAAGGGACTTTCCCATCTCTCCTGGAGGCGGCCCCTCACTGGGGCAGTGGAGCAAGCCCCGAGCAGTTGTCCTCTACTTTCAGGGGTCTCTTATCTTGGGAGACATTGTCCAGAGCAAGGAACCAACGCTCATAAACCCCAGGGATGCTTTATCGCGTTCCCACCGGCTTCCAGGGACCCCGAGGAAGACCCTCGCCCTGAACTAGCTCTCTGGGGTCTGCCACCACTCACCCTGGGCTTGGGCACAACTTCAGCCCCTAAGGCTTCAGCTCCCCTGTGTCAAAATAGCCTTCGTCCCTTCAGCAGCTGCTCGGGGACCTTGCTGTGGGGCCGGTGGGCTGTACCTGGCCTGGCCGCAGGGTGACCGTGGAGGCCCACCTGCCCTCCTGGGCCCACGGTCTAGGAAGGGACACAGTGATTTTCTTCAAGAGCTTTATCCTGGGCCGGTCGCACAGCCTGGTGGTTAAGGGAGCCAGAGCCCATATGCAGTTCGAATCCCAGTCCTGGAAGCTTGAGAAACATGCCAGGCACACGTGTGTACATGCCCAAATCTCAACAGGATGGAGAAACAGAGAAGAGACTGTGGCGTGATCATTCCCCATCAGGGGTGCCTTCTCCCCTCCCTCCCTGCGTCTCTCCGGCCAGTGTACTCGCACTCATTCCCCATCAGGGGTGCCTTCTCCCCTCCTTCCCTGCGTCTCTCCTGCCGGTGTACTCGCATGCACACACACGCACACAGAGAGCATGCTTCAAATATACTGGTCTTTATTTTCCTATGTATTTTACACCTACATATAAGCTACGTAAACACAATGTGCACACAGCAGACGTGTGTGTCAGGTAGCACCGGAGGTGTCGTGAGGGCGCCTGTCTGCCCACTCAGGCTCGGTGTGCACACAGCTGTGCTATTTACCCCGCATCTGTCTGCAACCCCTCTCCTGCACGGCACTTTGAACCTGGCTGAGGCCAAAGGGCACAGGAGGGCTCCCACGAGTCCAAGGGAAACGCCTATCTCAGAAAACCATGCGTGCGTTTCACATATTTTGCACCAAAATCAACTCCAGCCTTAGTTCCATGTTTCCACGGACAGTGTCCTTTAGCGATCCCAGGGAAGGGACCATTCCTCTCTGTAAGTGAAGGGCACCAGCGGGGCCCAGGCTGCGGGGTCTCTGTGGCCCTGTCCCGAGGCCAGGCAGGGACCCGGGTAGCTGAGCGTCCTGCTGCCCAGACCTCACCACGCCACACCGGCCCTTATCACCCCATGGGCCAGGGGTGTCCCTGAGCAAGGCAGTGCCACGGTTGTCCCATCCCCAGTCTCTTCAGCCTGCTTCTTCCAGAGCTGTCCCCAGGCCAGCCGGCAGGCCACCTGACCTGTCACGTCACCGCACCTGTGGGCTCAGGCGCCAACTGCCCTGGGATGTGGCCAGCTCTTCCTGCCTCCTCCTCTGCCATCTCCCCGGCCTCCCGCCTCTCCCTGTGCCCTTCCCTGGCCTCTCCCCGCCTCCTCCCGCTATTCTCAGCTCACCTTAGAGGAGTGCCTCACCTCCTCACCTGTCCCCATCTGGGTCCAGCTGCCCCGTCACCTGATTCCACCAAAAAGACCATGTGGTGTCCACACCTGGTGGTCACTCAGCTGCTCGGAGCCCTGTGATGCTCCCCACTGGGCACAGCCCGGCCCTGAGTGGTCGCCTGCCCAGATAGGGTGTCCCAGTCCTGGGTGTGTGCAGTCAGAAGCCAGGGCCTGCAACCCCGAGGCTTGGGACCGGGCACTCGGGGTGACCAAGAAGCCAGGGCCTGCAACCCCGAGGCTTGGGGCCGGGCACTCGGGGTAACTTTGCTGGTGCAGGCCAGGGTGCAGGGCGGGCGATGCAGAGCCACCACCCCATCCCACCCCCCGCTCCTGGGGCGGTGGCCGCTGGGCCAGCTGGCTGCTGCTGTTTCCCATGAACGCGGATGGACACTCTCCCGGGACCGCCTCTTCCTGCCTGTCTTCCAACAGCTGATGTCCCTGACATAAAGGTCCCCGCCACAGACTTGCAGTCCCTCCAACGCACAGGACCTGCGCAGGGCAGATGTCCCTAGGGGCCCGGTGACTTCGCACAGTCCTGCCTCCATTTCCGCACACGCTCCTGGCCTGAGACGCTCCCACCACTCGTCTTGGCGAAGCTCCCAAGGAGGGTGAAGCCACGGGGGCTGCACGCTTCAGGGCCCCTCCTCTCCAATCAGCAGGGGCTCCAGGGTGACTCTGGGGGCTCCTTCCTGAAGCCAGGGCGTGCAGGCGGCAGGTGGGTGAGCGCCTGCCCTGTCCTCGCCAACCACACCTGAGAGGAAGGTGTGTCCTCCCCTCTGCCCTCCGGGGCCCCACACGGCGAGGGTCCGAAGGCCACCATTCTGAACTTCACTCTGGCTGCTGCGAGGGGCGAGCTGCACCCAGCTTCCCAGCCCCTGCACGCACTGTTCAGGACACGCACGGATGTGTCTGCGCTTCGAGCAACTGCCACGTGGGCAGGGTTAAGAAACATGAACGCCAACCCCAACACGCATGCACACACACATGCACACTTCGTGTTGGCGTCCGGCTCCCAGGCACACCACCTGGGTCTCTGCCAGTCACAGGAGGTGGTAAATCCGCCACATCCAGCCAGCATCTGTTGTTGGCACCCACCCCAGGCACTCACCAGCTCCTGCAGGCCGGGCCGGGAGCCCTGCCGCGGGCTCAGCCAGCTTCCAACTGCAGGACGGCGCAGTCCCTCGCCTGGGTACCCATTTTCCATACCTCAGTGGGCTGGCCTGGTGCGACCCGTACCCCTGTGGGGAGGGCGGAGTGAGGGGCACACCCAGGCTGATCCTGAGGCGGCCGGCTACCGCCCCCCAGGACTGAGCTGCCCCACGCCCGCTGCAGCTCACCTGGCTGTGGAGAAGAGCCAGCACACCCCGGACGCCCCCAGAGCACAGCTGGGGTTGAATCCTTCCTGGGTCTTGTTCTGGATGAAGCCACGATATTCATCTCTCACACTCCCCCAGCCCCTCCCCACAGCCCAGCCCCAGAGGCCACTTCTGCAGGTTGCGCCCTCCTCAGGACAGCCAGCCTCCCCCAACCCAGCTCAGGACCCTTCGAGCAGAGCACAGGGTCCAGACACCAGGCCCCGTCGTTTCCCCACCACGACCTCTGCCCTCTGGTATCAGTGCCCACGGCGGGTGGCCCCCCGACTGTGGGCCAGGTGCGAAGCTGCTCGGAAGGGCTGGGTGGGGGCTGCCATCTGCTCTGGGCCTCTCAGCCGGGACCCTCCCTCAGTCCGCACAGAGACGGGCGTGGGCGAGTCCCTCGCGCCTTCGTTCAGGGGCCCCGATGCAGAGGGGCACAGAGCTGCTGGCAGGTGAAGGCGGAAGCCCAGCTGGCCCGGGAGTGGCAAGGGGCTGGGAGAGCCAAGCGGGAGGCCCGGCTTCCTGGCAGAAGCTTTCAGGCTTGTTCGGTCCTTCTGCAGCTTGGCATTGTACATCGGGGTGGACGACACACACACTGGATCAACCCCTGAGGACACAGGACACAGGACACAGCCCCACCCAGACTCCGAGCCCTGCCATGGCCCACCTCCCTCAGCCACAGTCGGCCCGGGAAGCCCTTTCCTGCCACAGGGCCTTTGCACATGGCCCGCCTCCCTCAGCCACACTGGGCTCAGGAAGTCCTGTCCCGCCTTCTGAGTCACTTCCCAGGGCGGGCGGCCAGCTCCCGGCCCTCGGGTCCCCCGCGCTGTCTGCCTGGCTGTTCGGCTCTAGTCCCATCTGTTCACACACGGGTGTGCACACACCAGTGCTGGGCCCTCCCGTTAGCTAGGACACGGGCAAGTGGCTGTCCTGCTCACTGGGTGTCACCAAGAGGTCAGGAGACTTGGCCCGCACATGGGCTCGGACAGATGGGACTGGCAGGAGGACAGAGGGTCTCCAGTAGGCAGTTCCCTAAGGTCTTGTGGAGAGGCTTCAATTCTGCCATAAAATCACTCGTTTCACAAGACAATGTGGTGAAATGCAGGAAGAAATAAGACGTGGAAGGTTCTGGTGACGGGGCTGTGGCTGTGGCTCTACCCCCCTCCGCACCTATCACCTGCAGACTTGCTGTGCTGACCTCCGACCTGCCCTGGGGCTCTTCCACCATCACAGCCCCATTGCACTTTGTCCTGGCCACCAGGGGGCGCAGGCGAGTCTGTCCCAGCACCTGGAGCTGCCCCTGGTGGGTCAAGTGGGGTTCTAACTCCTTAGCCCCAGCTCGGGGAGCCTGGTGTGGAGTGGACCCCCCCAGGTTTGCTAACCAGTGCCTCAGGCCACTGAGCTGCCTTTAGACAGCCCCGGGGCCACAGGAGAAAATGCTGCTAGGAGGGAGGGAGGGCGTGCAGGAGGGAGAGACCCTGGTGCCTCGGCTTCCCCTCAGTCTCCACCAGCCCCTCCCCGGGCTGCCCAGACAGCACTCCGGGAGGGCAGGCCGGCAGGGCCAGAGCCTGGGGGCCCATTAGGACGAGGAGAGGCCACTCAGTTAAAGCAGGTGAGGCAGCTGGTAGGGAAGAGTGGTCTGACGGTAGCCGTGGGCCCTCACCCCCACCTTGTCACTTGTCACTTCCCCTGTTTATGGCAGAATCCGAGAGAGAGAGAGAGAGAGAGCGCTCGCGTCTGTGAGCTCTGGTCCCGCTGCCATCCCTTCCTCCGTCCCCCAGCCTGGACCTTAGGCATTCATGCACAGTGCCTCGTGTGCTCGGCTGACTGGGCCGGGATTAGAACCTCAGTCACCTGTGGGAGCTGCTTCTCTCGAGGTGGCCCCTGCCAGGGTCCACGGAGGCCCAGCCTTGCCAGCCCTGGGCCTGGAGGGCTCTGGCCTTGAACTGGGAACCTCCCTTCCATGTGGCCCCTCTTCGCTCTCACACAAGGCTGTCTGTGGAGTCCAACCCGAGTCCCTAGTCTGACTAGGGCAGAGGGCTGAGTCCTCACAGCGTTCGGCCGCTGCTCGCCATCTCCCTCCTGGCCGAGCGAGTCCCTCCCCCCGTGCCCCGGGCTGGGTCTCCTGCTCCCGCCCCCCAAGTGCCACGTGGGCCGAGTCTGGTGAGACGCCGTCTCCGTCAGGGGCCTGCTGGGCCTCTCAGCCCACTGCTCCTCCTCCCTCAGCAGGTCCCAGTCGGGGTCCACACCATCGTCCCCACTGCAGCCCCGCAGCCCGGGGTCCCCACGCGGTGCTGCCCATGGCCTCCGTGACGGGCTCCCGAGCCCTCACCAGCACAGGCAATGCTGTGGGGATGTCTTGGTCATGCCTCATGGGTTTCCACGCTCACCTGGGCGGCCACGCTGGCTGCTCTGACGCCCCACACTGCAGCCGGTGGGGGGACTTCGTTTCCTGGGCGTGAGAGTCCCAGGCTGCGTGCTCCCGGGCCCGAGCTGCAGAGAAGTGCCCTCGAGGCTGGACACTTGTGCACCAGGGGCCACCACGGAGCTGTTTGTTCTTAACCTCTCAGCTTTCTGCAAACTTCTAAAACCAAGTCTGTGGGCAAACGCGGACAATGCGGAGAGGCTCACCGTGCCCTCTGGGGGCGGTGCAGCCTCATCTGGGAACCTGTGAGACGATCAGACCTCCGCCCCCCCGCCCTGACCTGCCGGGCAGAGATGCCCAGGTGGGCCTGGAAATCGAGTCCCAGCGAGGCCCGGGCCTCCCAAGGTGAAGTCTGAGGACAGATGAAGACAGATGTAGGTAGAGCGACTACAGCGAGGGAGAGTGGGTGCTGGGTGGTGGGTGGACAGACGGGCGGCACGAGGTGGTTTGGGCACATCGCACAGCAGCATCACAAGCCCAGAATCGCCCGAGAGCATCTGGTGGGAAACTCAAAAAGGTGAGAAGACACCTCACCACCCTGAGCCTCTTGAGACGCTGGGGCCGGGGCCGATCTACAAACGTCTGCTTCGGACACGAGGGCTCGATGTGTCATCATTTTACAAATGACACGTGCTGCAAAGGGTTCTATAGAAAATGAGTCCCAAGGGACCAGCAGTTAGAGTAATGGCTATGTCGCTGGACTCCCACCTAGTCAACCATGGTTCGAGTCCTGGACCCGGTGGCTTAAACTCACACCAGGCGCGTGTGCGTGCGTGCCGAAGATCCTGAGAAGAGAATGGAGGAGAAGGGATTGTGGCGTGGCCGTCCCCCCTCGGGAGTGATTACTAGCTTTCTATCTCTGTCTCGTCTATCTGGCGAGTGCACGCGCCCTATAGCAAAAACTTCTCAAAAAACAAAACAAACAAACAAAAAAAAACAAAAACCAGAAAATGAGTCCCAAGACCAGCCGAGGTTGAAGAAGACTCCTGATTTTGTTCACTCTCCCCTCATTTTTTAAGAAATTTATTTAATTAATTAATTTGTTGCTAGTCAACCATGGTTCGAGTCCTGGACCCGGTGGCTTAAACTCACACCAGGCGCGTGTGCGTGCGTGCCGAAGATCCTGAGAAGAGAATGGAGGGGAAGCGATTGTGGCATGGCCATTCCCCCTAGGGGGTGATTTCTCGCTTTCTATCTCTCTGTCTCTCTCTGTCTATCTGGCGAACGCACGCGCCCAATAGCAAAAAAAAATCCTCTTAAAAAAATTAATTAAAAAAAAAAAAAAAAAG
>NW_006159850.1:2602491-2603272 GCF_000334495.1 Tupaia belangeri chinensis | reverse complement strand
CCCCCCCCGTAACCCAGCGCCAACCCAGCTCACCGCTCGCCGACGCAGTGCCGGGCCAAGCTCGTTCTGACATTACAAGACAAAAAGCCCTGGCGTGTCCCGATGGGACAGGCCGTTCGTGGTGCCATTCAACAGCGTTTACGGCTTTCCTGGAGCCTCTCAGCCGGGCCATGCCAGACGGCGAGCCAGAAAAGGAACATTCCAAGGTGACGCAAATGCTCTTCTCCTGCCCCGGGAAGGGGTGGGGTGTGGGCAGTGGAGCATCTGAGACCCAGAGAGAGAGAGTGAGAAGCCCGTGCCTGGGCACTCGGTGCCTCGCACGGGGTCGGCCTCCACCGAATGCCTTTGACGCAGTGATGCTCCAAGCACGCAGCGGGCAGAGGCCGCGGGCAAAGGCCCCCGGGCAGCTGGCGGGGCTGGGTGCCCGAGAGTATCAGAGTGCCGGGACCTCCTTCACGTTATTTACGTCCAGATAAAAGTTACCTTGGCAGAGCCGAGCTTGCCGGGGAAGAGGCCAGAGGATCTGGTGCCTCCCACTGCCTGATCCCCGGCAAGGGGGTCTGTGCGGGCAGGGCTGGGGTGACAGACCTGGGATGGCAGCCCGGGTCTGACTGACAGCGCTTTGTTTCCAGCCAGAGGACAAACCCGACATGCCTGAAGACTCGTCTGTGAGCTACGGTGGCCAGCTCACCCTGGTTTGCCAGGAACGTCCTGCGACCCGCGGAGAGGCGAGGCCCTGGGGGCTCTAGATAAAGTGGGTGCATTTCTGATGGCTCCAACC
>NW_006159850.1:2595660-2601065 GCF_000334495.1 Tupaia belangeri chinensis | reverse complement strand
CAGCAGTTAGAGTAATGGCTATGTCGCTGGACTCCCACCTAGTCAACCATGGTTCGAGTCCTGGACCCGGTGGCTTAAACTCACACCAGGCGCGTGTGCGTGCGTGCCGAAGATCCTGAGAAGAGAATGGAGGAGAAGGGATTGTGGCGTGGCCGTCCCCCCTCGGGAGTGATTACTAGCTTTCTATCTCTGTCTCGTCTATCTGGCGAGTGCACGCGCCCTATAGCAAAAACTTCTCAAAAAACAAAACAAACAAACAAAAAAAAACAAAAACCAGAAAATGAGTCCCAAGACCAGCCGAGGTTGAAGAAGACTCCTGATTTTGTTCACTCTCCCCTCATTTTTTAAGAAATTTATTTAATTAATTAATTTGTTGAGAGGTTTCTGCTATAGGGTTCACGTGCTCACCAGGAAGACAGAGACAGAAAGTGAGAAATCACCCCCCCAGAGGGAATGGCCACACTGCAATCCCTTCTCCTCTCAGGATTTTGGGCGGGCATGCACAAGCACCCGGCGTGAGTTTAAGGCACCAGGTCTGAGACTCAAACTGTGGTCGACTACATGGGAGTCCAGCGACATAGCCATTACGCCAACTTCTGGTCCCAGAAAGGAAGCTACTAAATCCGGAACTCAAGCTGTGGGCAGCCATGTGGGAATCCAGCACCTTTAACCACCACGCCACCTGCTGGCCCTGTCTCCCCCATTTCAGACGCGGAGACCGATGCTCAGAAAGGTGGAGTGTTTCACCAAAGGTCACACAGCTTTTCCAAGGCAGTGGAATTCATCTTCATCCAGGGCTTCCTCTGTGTGATACACCAGCCCTAAGTAAGGAAAAGAAGGTTCTGGATGCTCTCTCAAGCTGTCAGGGCAACTCCACAAGGGGCGGCCTGATTTGACCCTCCCAAGGCCCAGGAGGAAGCTCACTCAGCCCTCCCCCCAGCAACGCAGCGCCAAACCAGCTCACAGCTGGCCGCCGCAGTGCCTGGCCAAGCTCGTTCTGACATTACAAGACAAAAAGCCCTGGCGTGTCCCGATGGGACAGGCCGTTCGTGGTGCCATTCAACAGCGTTTACGGCTTTCCTGGAGCCTCTCAGCCGGGCCATGCCAGACGGCGAGCCAGAAAAGGAACATTCCAAGGTGACGCAAATGCTCTTCTCCTGCCCCGGGAAGGGGTGGGGTGTGGGCAGTGGAGCATCTGAGACCCAGAGAGAGAGAGTGAGAAGCCCGTGCCTGGGCACTCGGTGCCTCGCACGGGGTCGGCCTCCACCGAATGCCTTTGACGCAGTGATGCTCCAAGCACGCAGCGGGCAGAGGCCGCGGGCAAAGGCCCCCGGGCAGCTGGCGGGGCTGGGTGCCCGAGAGTATCAGAGTGCCGGGACCTCCTTCACGTTATTTACGTCCAGATAAAAGTTACCTTGGCAGAGCCGAGCTTGCCGGGGAAGAGGCCAGAGGATCTGGTGCCTCCCACTGCCCGATCCCCGGCAAGGGGGTCTGTGCGGGCAGGGCTGGGGTGACAGACCTGGGATGGCAGCCCGGGTCTGACTGACAGCGCTTTGTTTCCAGCCAGAGGACAAACCCGACATGCCTGAAGACTCGTCTGTGAGCTACGGTGGCCAGCTCACCCTGGTTTGCCAGGAACGTCCTGCGACCCGCGGAGAGGCGAGGCCCTGGGGGCTCTAGATAAAGTGGGTGCATTTCTGATGGCTCCAGCCGCAGTGCAGGCTTCTACACAAAAGAAACCTCCATCTCTTTCTCCTCCGAGGAGAGGACTCTTGGCTCCTTAGCAAAGACTCTGGACCCCGTGCCCGAGCATGGCCGCAGCCCACAGCCTTCTCCCAAGCAAAGAGAAAGGGAAGGGGGAAACGCGAGTGAGGGAGAGAGCGCGAGCGAGAGGCCGACTACAGGAGTCCTGCCGCCTGCCAGGGCCTCAGCCCTGCTCTCAGAGGACGGGTCAGGGGGCCCAGCACCCCGCCTTCCTTCCAGTGCCTGTGCAGTGCTGGTCAGAACGGCGGCCCTCACCGGAAACACCTGGTAGGTGCCTGGCAGTGCCCATGTGGCAGCGAGCCTCAGGTGGTAGATGGCTTCCCTTCGGGCCGGGGCGTCTCAGGTGGGGACAGCCCAGTGAGGCCCGGACGGTGCATGCGTGTGGCATGCGGGAGACCGAGGGGGACGGTGCATGCATGTGGCATGCAGGTGACGGTGCTCCTGGGAGGTGTGAGGGGTGTGGATTTAATGGCAGCATGCAGTCCGGCCAGCCCACCCTCAGGAGCTCACCGAAGGGGTCGTGGCTGCGACCATAGCCCCCGCTCACATGCCCCGTCTCTCCACGTCGACGCCCTGGAAGCCCGCTCACCATGAAGCCTTCACCGTGATGGGACGGCGAGTCTTGGGACACAGTCACGCGTCAGGTCACAGTGGGCCACGTGCCGACGAGGCCCGCTCGCAGTGTGCCATCGGGGCGTCCTCGCACACGCCGACACGGTTCGGCCTGCACGCCTAGGCTGGCCGGCCGGCATCTCCATCCAGAGGGGCAGCCACGGTGTACGCGGTCCGCTGTTAACGGACACACCCGCACTGTTCGGGGCCCGCGTCTGCCAGCCTGGCTCACCGAGCAGCCGGTTGGCCTCCACCCGCGCTGGTGGTGCGCCCTGCTTTCATTGTGCCGGAACACGTAGCGGAGTCCTTTGCTCTAACCCTTCCGAGGGCACAGCCCAGAGGCACCGCACCTCTGCACCACGCGAGGCCGCCGCCCGCCGGCCCCAAGCTCGCCACCCACTCCCTGCGCTCCCAGCCCCCAGGAATCCGCCTGCTCTAGGGGCTCACGTAGGTGGCATCATACGGGAGCTCTCCTTCTCTCCTTAATCCCAGAGAGCGAGTGTGCCCGCCAGACAGAGACAGAGACAGAGAGACGGAGAGGGAGAAAGCACATGGGACACGGTCACACCACACTCTCCTCCATTTCTCTGTCCTGTCTGGATCTGGGGCACACACGGGGACCCGATGTGTCATTAAAGCCACCAGGGCTGGGATTCGAACCATGGTCAGCCGTGTGGGATGTGACTCCCTGAATCACCAGGCATAGGGCCAGCCCAGGACTTGTCCGCTGGGGAGAGGCTTGTTTTACCTGGCCTGTTGCCCTCAAGGTCCCTCAGGGTCAGAGCTCCCTCCCTGCGCGGGCTGCAGTCTCCCTCCCAGAGGCCACGCGTGGTTACTCCAGTGCCGTCAGTGGGAGCTGGGGTGCTCCCGCCTTCGGCCACCGTGCAGAATGCCACGGCGCACGCTGGCATGCAAGCTTTCGTGTGCATTCGCCCGCCTTCCTCTGCCTTCGCTTTTGGTGCCGAAGCCAAGAAACCGCCGACCCGCCCTCACAGACACCCATGCCCGCTCCGTGTCTACGGCCTGGGTCTCACATCTGGCTGTTTCTTCCCGTCCCTGCTCCATGTGGAGTTGGTTTTCCTACATGGTGTGGCTGAGGGTGCCCCTCTACCCTCCGCAGGCCCACGTGTTCAATCTTTCCTCGCTGAGTGGTCTTGGCGTTCTCGTCAAACACATTTGCCAGTACGTGGGAGGGGTTCTGAACTCTGGCCCACCGGTCTGCACGTCTCTTACGTCACTTCCACGTCTTAGTTACTGTAGATTTTAAAAAGGCTGCTGGGGCAGGGTGCTGCAGCTTGCACAGTGGTTAGGGCGCTGGGCTCCTATATGGCCGCCTGTGGTTTGAGTCCCAGACCTGCTGTCTGAGAGTGCATGAGCATGTGTGCCCCAAATCCCAGGAGGTGGATGGGAGAGAAGGGATCGCAGCATGGCCATTCCCCGGGGGATTTTCTCACTCTCCCTCTCACTGTCTCTCTCTCCTCTCCAGCAAGTGTGTGCCCTATGTAAAAACCTTTATAATTAATAAATTAATTAATTTAATTTAAACAAATTAAAAATATGCCAGAGGATGTGTGTGCTTGCCAGAGAGAGAGAGAGAAGATACCCTGCTATGGGGGGGGGGGGCATTGTAATGCCGCAGTCCTGCCTCCTCATTTCTCCATCCTTTAGGGATTTGGGGCACACACGTGGGCTCAGCGTGTTTCTCAAGGTCTGAGATTCAAGCCATGCAGTCCTCCATGTGGGATCCAGCCACCCTGACCATGCAGCCCACCATGTGAGACCCAGCCCCCTTAACCATGCAGCCCGCCATGTGGGATCCAGCCACCCTGACCATGCAGCCCACCATGTGGGACCCAGCCCCCTTAACCATGCAGCCCGCCATGTGGGATCCAGCCACCCTGACCATGCAGCCTGCCATGTGGGACCCAGCCCCCTTAACCATGCAGCCTACCATGTGGGATCCAATCACCCTGACCATGCAGGTCACCATGTGGGACCCAGCCACCCTAACCATGCAGCCCCCCATGTGGGATCCAGCCGCCTTTACCACTGCACCACCAACTGATCCACCATAGCTTTTTCAAAAAGTTTACTTACTTCTTCCATGAGAATCGGAGAGGGGCCTTCTTAACAGAGACCGTGAACACGAGCATGCACCAGCCAGCAGGAGCACATGCACACCTGTTGTAGGGAGACCGTGGGGTGCAGTCAGGATCCCCGTGTGGCTTCAGCAACACAGCTGGCCTCTACACAGTGGCTGGGCAGTGAGATTTGAAACCGAAACCACGGATAGGGACTGCTACACTCCCTCTTCTGTATCTTCACACTTGATACTTAGTCCCCATTTTAGAGATGAAGCAGCGGGCTCTGAGGGGAAAACGGCTTCCCAGGACAGGTAAGGTTGGGACAGGGTTTCAACTCGACGCGTCTGGTCCCAGCCCTTCCAACAAACCTCCCCGAGCAGGTTGGGACCACAGAGTGAAAGGCTGTGGTTGCCACCAGCCCTCCTGCTTCAGTGGGTATCGGGGCGGGCTCCCGTGCTGGCCCAGCGGGGGCAGGGGGAGCAGCGGGCTGGCTCCCACAGAAGGCAGAACCGTCCATCTGCCCCGGGGGCTCCTTTCTCCTCCCAAGCCAGTGCAGGGCCAGGACTGGGTCCATGGGGACTGCTGGCCGCTGTGTCTCCACCCGCCCCCAGGGCCCACGGGTGAGCAGAGGTTTGCACTCGAGGAGGGCTGGCCCAAGGCTTCGTGTGCTCCTGGCCCTGGGCGGGTTCTTCGCTCTGGATTCTCACCTGCTCCGTGAAGACTCGGCGCTACCCATGGTTAATCACGTTTATTGTAAAACTTGCCTCAAACTGCTTGGGGCCACCTGGGAGGACGTGCTCTGTGCTCCACGGAAAGAGGAGGCGACGGTCTCTCCGACCTGACTCCTTCCTCCCACCTCGCCGCCGACAAAGGTCTGCTCCATCCTGCAGGCCCTCCCCACGGCTGCCGTCCACATGGGAGGCGCTGGGCCGGGGGGGGGGGCTC
>NW_006159850.1:2594159-2594860 GCF_000334495.1 Tupaia belangeri chinensis | reverse complement strand
CGGCCCCCCGCTCGTGCGACAGCGCACAGGGGAGCCGCTGGCCGTGGGAGGCAGCTCAGTTTAAGGTGAAATGAGGTGAGAAAACCGTTTTCACCCCACAAGCCACACTCCAAGTACGGGTTGGCTGCAGGTGGCTCACGGCCACCCAGATGGACGTCCCAGCGGCTCAGGGTGGACAGGACAGCACCTTGAGCCCAGGTGCGTAGGCGCCTTGGCCCTGGGAGACGCCCCTCTCCCTGGCTCTGCACCACCTGCCCCTTGCCGGACGGTCTACCCTGCGAGCTTTCCCCAGTTTCAAGCAGCCCCAGGAGCCTGTCCAGCCGCAGACTCCCCGCGAGCTGCTGCCCGCCGATCGGCCCCGCTCCTCCTGGAAGCAGAGCCCATGGCCTGGTACCCCCTGCGCCCTGCTGCTCATGTGATCGGGGAGAGCAGCTACCCGGCAGCTGCGGAATGACCGCCTAGCGCAGACCGATAGCTCGGCCCTCTGCGCTCAGCTTCGGCAACCACGGCGGGTAATTAGCATGCATTTACTTTCCCCGGGAACGCCTGCTGCTGTTTCACTGTCCATCAAGGACACGAGGCCCGGCCTGCTGGACGAGGACTCGCGCTGATCTGTGGCCATTTATTTTCCCCCGACCCTCCCCGGCCCTGCTCTGGCCACCCCCAGGCTGCCCCCCAGGCCGCCCCCGAGGCCGCCTCTG
>NW_006159850.1:2587677-2593514 GCF_000334495.1 Tupaia belangeri chinensis | reverse complement strand
GGCCCCCCCCCGGGCCCGCCTCTGGGGCTCCAAGACAAACACAGGCAGCCGGAGCGGGCAGGGCGCACGGGGCCGAGGGAGTGCTTTCAAAAGGAACGGCGAGTTTTTACCATTTTGCCAGCAATTCTGTGGGTGACATTTGTTTTCTATTTTCTTTTTTTCTTCATTAAATCACTTTTATAAACTTCTCAAAAGTTTCAGTTTATTCAGTGACAATTAGTTTATGGCATTTCTGAAGTGGATTTAGATTCGAGTGATACAATTACAAGCCAAAATTGCAACCATAATGGAAAATCCTGGTTCGTGTTTGGCCTCCAAGACCACAACTGAAAGATCGCGGGCCGGTGCCAGGGCGCGGGAGGAAGCGGCAATCAGCATGGGCGTGGGCGTGGCACAGCCACAGGACCCTGCACCCTCCGCCCGCTGCAGGCGTGGCAGGCCGGGCAGGACGCGGGCCTGGCGCTGGGGGACAGGTAGGTGGAGGAGAAAAATGCTGGCCAGCAGGTTCACAGCCTCTGGCCCGAAGCGCGTCTCTGCCCTGAACTCCCGCAGTGGCACTCCCTGAATCTCAGGCCGCTGATTGCATCTCGGTTTCTCTGTTTAGTGGAGACCTTCCTGAGCTATTTCCTGACAGCAGCTGGGAGCCTTTTGAACAGCCTGCAGCGGGATTCTGAAACAATCTAAACTCGGAATGGCAGTTCCAGGGGCAGGGCCGACTTTGAACTCAAGCAGGAAGTGCACCGCGAGGCCGGTTCGCCCACTTCCATTCTCTTTCCTTTGCACCGTTTATCCTGGAGACCCCCCCAAGTCTGCCATCCCTGGGGAGAAGAGGCTGGGGGGGCTTTACTGAGCACCTACTACACCCAGCCCTGGGCACACAGCCGTGGGGAGGCAGATAACGGGGAGGACAGAACATGACCAGAGCCATCCAGGCGCAGTTACGGCTCTGAGGAAAGGAACAGGGCCCCGTGCAGAGGGCAGCCCGGACAGGCAGGGCCGCCTCTGGGAGGGCGGCACTGAGCGAGACCAAGGACGAGCTGAGCCAGAAGAGGGCACCCACAAGGCACTTCAAGCACGCCAGTCACCGCATGAAGCTCCGGGGTCAAGTGGCCAAAGTGGCCCTTGGAGCTCCCCCTCCAGGGCCACCTCCCTCCACGTCTTGGCACCGCCGGGGTGCCCGACACCCTCGAGCTCCTCTTAGTCACTGTCGTACCACCTGTCAAGAGCAGGGTTCACCTGACTCACTGGGTGGTAGCCACAGGCGCCAGGCCCGTGGTCAGCACTGGGCCAGCTTGGTCCCAGCACGGTGGACAGTCGTGGAGAGCCTGGCAGAGGGCCACCTGGGGTAGCCACGTCCATAGCAACCAGGTCTCACGGGAGCAGAACTCTTGCGAGACTGCGTTGATGGTTCATAAGGCCTGGGCCTGCATGACGCAGTCGCTGCAACCCAGCCACGCCCACCAGGCAGCACTGCCCAACATCACCACTTCGGAGACCATGTGCCAAGCGCGACCCTCAGGGGTACGGACCCCTGTCCAAACCACAGCACCCATCGTGCAAAGTCTAACCACACTAAAACCTGCGGGAAAACCTGGAGAGCCACGGGCCCCATTTTAGTAGGAGCCCTACTGCACGCGGACTACACTGCTCTTCCCCACGGAGGTAGGCTGGGCGGGGCGGCGGCAGACGGAGGTGACAGGCAGGTAAGCGCCCGGCTGGCATTTCCCAGGCACCTCCCATGTCACCTCCTTGACCCGGATCCGGGGTGGCATGTAGATTGTCCCCATTCTGCCACTTCGGGTGGTTTGCTGGCATTTGGTCTGGAACTGGGGCTGCTGTCCCGTGCCCTACAGGCCAGGTCTGGCTACTGCTCGTGGCAAGTCCAGTTTCCCGCTGCACGGCCGGCCACTGTCTGCGTGCCTGGGCTGCCCCTCCGCAGTGGCAGGGCTGAGCCATGGCGAGACTCCTTGTGTGGCTCCACAGCTGGAAATGCTCACCACGTGGTCCTTCACAGGACGAGTCCCGGCCCTGGCCTGAGTTTAGCCGCCCCCACGTGTACTGGCCTCTGCTGGACGGCTCTCCTCCCGAGCTTCGCCGGCTCGCCGGTCAGTTTCGCCCAGGCGTTTATGAGGCGGCTCTGCGCTGAGGCGCTGTGGACGCCTGTGCATGTACGGTCGTCCCTTGGCCACTGCCTCGGGTATGGCGACTGCTTAGGAAGCCAGTTACAGCATTAGGCGTTCGTGCCTGTAACTTTCTTCCCAAAACTGCACGCCTGAGCCCTCCAGCAGCAGGGTCTGAAAGTGTCCATCGAGGGTGCCCGTTGGCGAGGCTGGCCCGTCTCGACCTCCCCACCTCACAGAGGTCTCTCCCCCTTGGCTCTGGTCTGACCATGGTCCTGTGAGGTCGTTCTGACCCTGAATGGCGAGGATGCAGGATTGGGCGGCTCCTTGGGAGGTGCAGGGACACCCCAAGGACTGGGGAGCTGGGGAGGTGGCCCAGTAAGGGAGTCCTCTTTCTCAGCCTCGCAGGGTGGCTGGGACCGGGAAACCAGCACGAAGCCTACGTCTAGGAGCCGGCTGCCAGAGCCAAGGAAGCCAGGGTGTTGGTCCCAGGTGGGGAGGTGGCTGCTCCTTTAGGTGCTGGTCCCAGCGCGGCAGCTGCTGGGCACTGGGGGGCTGTGCTGTGTGTTTGGGCAAAGCCATGGCATTAGGAGTCTGGCCAGAGCCGGGTGCCCAGCGGGTGTCCAGGACTGTGCCAGCCTCCGACAGGAACGCAGCGTCTCTGGCCCCGCCCAGCCCTGCAAAGCCAGGATCTGCACCTCAGCACGGTAGTGTGGTGCCCAGCCATGCACGCGGCAGGTGGAGCAGGAAAGCTGGGAGGGGCGGCGCGGCCGGCACTGCGTACGCGGGGAGCTACCTTTTCTGACTCACCGAGAAATTCCCGGGTGCTCCCAGCTCTAGGAATGGAGCAGCGAGAGGTCCGTTCCTGCTCCCAGGGCGTACGCGCTCCCAGGGCGTACGCAGTCCCAGGAGAGACAGCCAGAAGCCCGTGGCCTGAAGGGTCCGGGAGCCACCCCACTTACCTCTCCTCTCGTCTCTGCCTTGACGCGACTCCCGTCCTATCTACTGTCCTGGCAATGGGCCAGGCCACACTGCCAGGGGACTGGGAGCCACTGGCGTTTACTGAGAGGGGAGTGCTGTGAAGAGCACGGTGCTCTGGGCTGGGAGCCTGGGAGCCAGCACGCGAGAGGAGATGTGGGCACAGCCGTAGATAGGGCCGTGCCTGGGGAGGGCCCCTGTGCCCTACGAGTATTCCTCGGACCCTGGCTTAACGGAATGTGCAGAAATAGCCTCTTCTAGTCATAGAGGGCCAAGCACCTCTCAGGGCCTGCCCGACCCTCATGGGAAACTGGCTGGCCCTTAGCCCGGGCGGAAACCTGCTCCCAACCCCATGCCTGTCGGTACGTGTCACGCTATCAAGCTGCAGCTCCACTGTGAGTATTACCTGTGCACCTACTGTGTGCCAGGGGCTGTCCTCTCAGGGACGGTGGGCGAGATGGCAGTCCTGCCCTCACAGAGCTCACAGTCCAGCGAAGGGACGTGAACCCCAGGCACAGACGCAGCAGGCGATTAAGGAAGCCGGGAGGGTCCTGAGTACCCTGACCGAGGCCTGGGCACCCTGACCCGGACTGAAGGGTCGTGGAGGCCACGTCCGAGTGGATTTCGACCTGGAAGAACGCCAGGAGTTGCCTTTGCCAAATAGGGAGTGGAAGGTTCTGGGCAGGTCACGTGGTGCACCGAGGGCCGTGAGGACTTCCCTGGTGATGACTGAGGATAGACACGAGGGGCTGAGACGGAAGGGTAACCGCTGTGGACACCCTGCACACGCGTGACCTGTCCTGTCCACTCAGCAGCACGGCCAGTATGTGCAGGGTGGTGTGGCAGAGGAGGAGCTAGCCAGATGCTCTCGGGCTCTCTGCAGATGGCTCCGTCTTCGTCCCCCTTTCCTGCATCTTTCAAATTCCCTGAAGTGCTGCAGCAGGTGTCAGCGGCTCTCAGACTACGCCGCGTAAGAAACACGCACACCGCCGCAGCCGCCGCAAGGAGAAACGCCAAACATGCAGGTTGGAGGTCAGCAGGTGTCGGCTACCAGGTTGGCTCAGCTGGTACCGCTCAGCCCCATGTGCTGCCCTGCCCCTCTGGGCCCGCGGGCCAGTCCGGCATGCCCCTCCTGCGGTGGCAGGGCAGTCACGTGCTGGCACGTACTCCTCACTCTGTGACTGCAGGGTCATGTGTGAACTTAAGAGGAGGGACCATGCTTTCTATCTCTGTGCAGAACTGCAGAGACCCCTGGCAGGGGGAGGACATGGGGCAGGGCATGCCTGCCGTGGGAGCAGAGGCGGAGGGGCAGGGCAGGAGGCGGTGTGGGAGGGGAGTGCGAGGTACCGAGGTACCGTCAGGAGGACAGGAAGGGCACCGCCGAGCTAGACGCCTTCCCTCCAGATCCAGATCCAAAGGGCTCACGAGCAGTGGGAAGAGACGAGCCAACCAAAGCCCAGCCTCTCTGCGGCCTCAGTTTACCCACCTCTGCCTTGGGGACAGTGGAGCCCCGAGTTAGTGTCTGAGCCCCACACACCAGGCGCCACCTGAGCTTACGTGGGTATGAGCACAGCCCCCGGCCCGCCGCTCCGTCTGCAGAGCTGCTCACGTGCCCCAGGCCGCCAGCGTCCTGCACACTGCTTTCTCTTTCCGCAAAATAAATACACCATTTCCCTCCGGCAAAAGAGAAACGAAAGCGGTTCCTAATGCATAAGAAGAGAGTATGGAAGAAATTCCAGTTTGATGGTCTACAGGTATGTTTGTTTGGACTGGCGCATGTGAATCAGCGCCTGGCTTACATCAGATTATCGCAGCGGGCAGGCCGGAGCTGATTGTGCCTTTACAACCTGTTTACGAGCAGGCCTGAGAGAAGCGTTCTGGAGGGGCTGCAGCATAAGCCTTTAAAAGTTTCCGTAAGTGCTTAGCCCGGACGGTCCTGTGCGGGGAAGCACATCCCCAGGAGTGGGGAGCGACGAGGTCTGGATGACCAGAGGCCCTCCTGCCTGCTTCCTGATGACCTCTGCCAGGTGTCATCCCTGCTCCACCCGGAGACGGTCCCTGGGAACGCAGAAGGACTGTTCCCTCTGCCCGCTTTCTCTGGGTGCGTACGCCAATGTCCGCGAGTCTGTGAAGGGACCCTCCCGCACGCACGTCTCGCCTGCCCTGGTTACCTCTTACGACTCAGTCCCCGTCACCGGGCACCCTCTCGGGGGCATCTCTGACCCCACTGCTCCTCGGCCCTTGCACACGCTGTTCCTCCTGCCTGAGCGCCCTCCCTTCCAGCCGAGGTGACCGCGCCGTCTCCCAGGCCGGATGTGCGTGCAGTCTCTGTGTGGTGTACAACTGCAGGCGCTTCCCTGCCAAGCTCACGGGACTCACCGTAGGACACAGTTGTGACCTGTAGGCACGACGGGGCTGTCGCTAGGGCTGCTTTGCTCCCAGACAAGGGCTGTCGATGAGGGGTGCCTCTCGGGACTCGGGTGGACACGGCAGTCGCTGCTCTGGCCACTTACGGGAGTGGAGCTGCTGCCGTTGAGAAGACGCCGCCACCCGGTTCCCAGGGACTTGCGCCAGTGTCCTCTCCCTCCGCAGGCAGGGAGTGGCTCCTCCTCAACAGTGGTCACAGTGACAGCGTCTGCATAGACCTCAGTACGGGCCTCAGCCGCCCGCTCTCCCAGGCACTGTGCAGCACCCCGTCAGCACGGAGCCCCGGCCGCCCGCTCTACCGAGCACTGTGCA
>NW_006159850.1:2571187-2587455 GCF_000334495.1 Tupaia belangeri chinensis | reverse complement strand
ACGGACCCCCGGCCGCCCGCTCTCCGGGGCGCCGGGCAGCACCCCGTCATCACGGATCCCCGGCCGCCCGCTCTCCCGGGCTCTGCGCAGCACCCCCTCAGCACGGCTTCGCAGCATGACCTTGTCATTCCCGGGTCTCGAGTGGTGCTCCGAAGGAAAGCCCGGAGTCCGGGAAGTGCAATTGTTTGAAGAAACAATTTGCTCGAAGAAAGACGCTTTCCTTCACTAAGCGGCAGCCCCAGGGGCAGAGGGGAGCTGGCACGGGTGCTAGGAGCCCCAGGTGACGACGGGGCACAGAGCCGCCTTCCCCGTCCGACACGCCCTCCTGCCGGCTGGAGGGCCCTCACGCTGCCGACAGGCCTCTACGTGGTGCTCGCCGGCTTGTGCGCCCACGCGGAGCTCTGCGGTGGCTGGTCCCTGGTACGTTTCTCTCTCAGGGACCTGCAGCAGAGTGACCCAGCGAGGGGCCACCAGCCTGTTAGCATCACCCCGGCCCCCCGCCAGGAGAGAGGCCTGATCAGCCAACACGGGTCTCCCATCTGAGCCCAAACTTCAGAAACCCCGAACCTGGGAGTTGCCGAGGTGGGAGCCAAGATCCGAGGCATGACTGAGGGACTGTGTGTGGACCTTTGTGTATGTGTGTGTGTGTGTGTGTGTGTGTGCACGCACATGTGCATGTGTGCATGTATGCGCGCACATGTGTGTGTGAGAGAGAGAGAGAAACTTTCCATCAGACAGACCTGGGGCTTCTACTGGAGGGCATACCACCCATGAGCCGTGTGATCCCAGGGAAAAGACTGCACCCCTGGTCTGAGCTGGGGATGTCCTCACCTGAGGGGCACCCTGAGTCTGAGTGGGGGACCATGGTGCCATGTGGGTTCAGTGAGCTGATGTGGATGGAGCTCCTGGCACATGAACTGGGCGAAGGCTGCCCTGACTCTCAGTGGCCCGAGACCCGAGCGGACCAGAGTCTAGGTGTGCAGAACAACAGCTCCTGGCGCTGTCTGGACCTCTGCGTGTCCTTGGGAACCCACAGAGCGCTCCCAGAGCGTAAATGAGTTCTCCAACAAGACATTAAGGGTAGCTCTCTCAAAGCATTCCCGTCCTGGAAACGGGGCTGTGTCTGACCCCGGGTGGGGTTCCCAGCGGCGAGCTGGCAGGAAGACTCCGGGGGCAGGGGCCGGGGGAGTCCCAGAGGGGCCTGGGGTCGACCCTTGGCGTTGTCTCACATCAGGGCAGTCACTCGGCCCCCGTACTTCGGGTCTGCCCCCAGAACGTCAGTGCACAGGCCCCGGTGACCTCAGCCCCGGGTCCCGCCCTCCCCCGGAGCCGCCGCTCCTAGCCCCAGCGCGTGAAGCACCGTCCGACCCTCGTTCCAGCCCACGGCTGTGCTGGCATTTTCCCTCACGCCATCGCACGTGTCCTGACGTGGACCCTGACGAGGAGCTGCAGCTGAGTGATGGGGCCACTTCTCCCTCCAGGCCTGTGTGGGCCCACGCTGCCCGAGCTGGCCACGCCAGGGCCGCCGCTAGGACTGCCAGGCCGTGGCGAGCGGAGAGAGGGCTCAGGCTGTTCAAAGCGCGGGCGGTGCCGTCCACACTAAGTCAGGGATCCTGCAAGACACCGAGTCACGGCCTCTGGCTGTCGGCGAGGGAACACAGACGCCCACAGCCGCAGAAAGCCGTTCTCGCGTGGCCCTGCCGCGCTCGCGGCCGCCGCTGGGATTGCTTCCTTGGTGGATTACTTACGGTTTTTCCGACGGTAATGTCTAGTGTCTGAGAGAAAAATGGCCTTTGTGATGCACTTTCTGGGGGCTGTCTGGAGAGCACATTTTTAAAAAGGGAGAAACCGGTTATCGTAGAGCATGTGTGTACCTGAGAGACAACCCTCCCCGGGGCGTGGGCATGCGTGCCCCCATTCCTCCAGCCCGCCTGGGCCGAGCACACGCGCCTGCTGTGACGCCGGCCGACCGTGGTCACCACGTGGGATTGGGCTTCTCGCGAGCACTGCTCTGCTGCCGTACGTACAGCCGAGATTCAGTATTTTCTCAGAATTGAAGCACATGGGAGACTTCGACCCACAGGTTTTATCTAGGAGTGCTAAGGGGAGGATCGGAAAGGGCGCAGTGAAGGGAAGATACCACACATGCACGCAGTGACGCACATGTGGATGCTCGGCTGCGCTGTCCGTGAAGACGAAAACCACTGCAAGACCCCCCAGTGCTGCAGAGACGGCCCCCTCTCGGCAAGGGCCTTGGCTACCTTCCGAGTTCCCTGTCACCCACATGCTTGGCTTCCAGCGGCCACCTCTGCCACCCTCCCGAAGGGTGGGTGTAATCCACAGCCGGTGTGATTGACGGCCCTCCTGAGGACTGGCAGCGCAGGGGTGAAGCCCCAGCCTCCTGCCCTGGAGACACCTGGAAGCCCCGCAGAGTCAGGCTGGGGCTGGGCCGGTCCTGAAATCGACAGGGTCCTTCATTCCCCCCCTCCTGCCTGCCCGGCCCGCCTCTGCCCGGCGCCTGGGAAGGTGTCCTCATGAATGACTTGCCCCCTCGTGCATCCTAGCCTCACCCTGCTTCTGGGGAGCCTGACCTCGGACTCCCCTGACCAAGGACACTTGTAATAAAATGGCCCTCCTTGGCCACTGGACTGTGCCCGATGTGGCTGGGGTCTGCAGGAAGCCATCCGAAATTCCTCTGCCAGGATGGCGTGCTTTGGATTTAGGGACGATGCTGTGAGTGAATTATGTTTATTTTCAGATGAATGAATTACTTTCGCCTCCGTAGTCTGCTCCTTAAATGTCTTTAAGTTTATTTCTTTCTTCTGAGCGAGACAGACAGAGAGACAGCACCCCGACAGGGCCTTGGTGCCATGAACCAGCTGCAGCTCCAGCCAGCCCCAGACCATGGGCACGCATGTGCCCACGTGTTCAGAGAGCTCTCCAGACATGACCTCAGACCTTCCTGCGCAGCCGGCCTCGCGGAGCATCATACCCACCCTTGAGATGCCAGACTGCATCCAACACGTGTCCAGACCCCTCTCCGCTGGTCTCCTGGAGATGGGCTACTAGGCCCCTGGCACGTGTCCTTCCTCACTTCTCATGAAGGGCCAGCATTCTCATGGACACCCGAAAGGGATGTACATTCGCATGGTCTCTCAGACGCGTGTGAGCACGTGACATGGTCTTAGCCAAGCCAGGTGTAAGTGGATTCAGACATAACCTGCCTGGCGCACAGGTGCAATGGTGGGGCAGAGTCAGCCATCCTAACATCATGAGGTAACGACAAAGCCCGAGAAAATCGGCAAGAGCTCAACTCTAACCACCTGGTATTGAACCAGTGTCATCTGCTGCTACCTGGGACTTCCCAACGCTACAAAGAAGTACTGTACGAGTGCTTTGAAGTCATATCGCAGTGGCTGATGCAATGCTCGAGTGTCCGCTGCACCAGGGTGCTCCTGACGGCCACTCTTCAGGACAGACCCTACACTCAGGGCGTTTGCTGCACCACAGATCCCCCTGCAGGATGCTGCCATGCACCAGCTCCCCGGGCCCAGGGCTGTGGGACTGAGTCCGCATGCCTCTCTGCCATCTCCACACCCTGGACCCTGCCTGGAGAGGTCGGAAGTGACAGCCTGTGCCTCACCACTTTGGAGGGGGACATTCCCTGTCTACCACATCTGGTCTTAGCAAGGCAGAAACTGGCACCAAACGTGGCATGCATGCTCATGTGTGCTCACGTGTGCTCATGTGGGGGCCGGCCGGATGAAGTGCGGTGTGTCAACATAGCGGAACGTACTCATTTTTTAAAGGATTTTGCCAGCGGGTGTGTGCACTTGCCCCAGAGAGACGAGGCAAAGCGCGCGAAAGCACCTGCCTGGGGCATGGTCATGCCGCAGTCCCTTCTCCTCCACCCTCCCTTCTGGGATTTTGGGCACATATGTACACCCCACCAGCATGTTTCTGGAGCTGCAGGGTCCAGGACTTGAACTGTGCAGTAAGCCGTATGGCACGAAGCTCCTCTAACCACCAGGCCACAGGGCTGCCCCAGAACCCCATGCATTCGAGTGACATCATAAAAGAGCTAGCATGTGGTAGGATCGGTCTTTCGGGTGGGGGAGGGCTCAGCAATCACAGGGAACAAAGAAGTCACACGCGGCCACAGCGAGCGCACGGAGGCTTCCCCGACATTCAGCAGGGACATGCCTTCAGTCGTGGGTGACAAGTGGAACTTTCTTTTTGGATGTCTGCCTCAGTAGAAGAGATCGTGGTTCAGTAAGGAAGCCCCTGTGCGCCTGCTCAGCTCGGCCCTGACTGCCCTTGTCAGGGCGGCTGGGGCTCAGCCGTGCCGTGTTCCCTGCCCCTCCTCCGGACAGAACTGCCGCAGACACTTCTAACAGCAGCATTCTGTTCTGGGGGCCCAGGTTCGACCCCGCCCGCCTCTTCTGGGGGTGGAATCCCCCTTTCTGGAGCTTTCTCTCCGGGCGACGGGCATAGTGGGAGCTTGGATCTCGGCACTCTCCTCGCCCTTCCTCTTCGCCGCCCCAGAGGAGTGTTACTGCCCCCTCGGCTCAGGCCAGCAGAAGCTTTTACGGAGCTCCAGATGTTCGCTTCCAGGGGCGGCCTTGGCCCTCGGCCCTCGAGGAAACCTCCACTTCTGCTCCTGCGGGGAAGAAACCGCGGACCAGAAAGGAATGGAAGGAAGACCGAGAGCCAGCCCGGCTGTCAGAGGGCTCTTCCCGGGGGACGCCAGAGCCCTCCACAGATGTGCTGCTGCCATGGAGGAAGCCGCAGGTCCCCTTTAAGGAGACTGGCAGCCTCTGCCTATTTTTACACGTTTACGATCTGCAAGGAGAGGCGGCCAGGCATCGCCCAGAGCTGGGCAGTGCAAGCATCTGTTAGTTTCCACCCCTCCCGCGTGGCAATCCATTATGATAAGGCCCAGAGGGAGGGAAGGAGCCAGGCTCCCGCAGCCTCCTGCCTGGCGGAGCTGTTTAAGCAGCAGGCACCTCCAGCCCAATCCATTAACCAAAAAAGGGCGCCCAGGCCTGAGCGATTTCTAGGTCCCTGCCAGGGCTCAGACGGCACAGCCCTGATTCCTGTACAGTGAGTCTTCATCCGGCAGGCGCCGGCACACGGCTTTCTTCTCAGACACCAAGAGCCGGGACAGGCTGGCCCAGAGAAGCCCTCTGACACCGGCATGGCCTCGCGGCCTCCTCCCGGGCGGTTTCCCACGGCTGATCTAATAACTGCCACAGAGGAGGCCCGGGAGAACCAGCCTCCCAACGGAGTGTGCTCTCTCACGTCCTGGAGGACAGAGGTCTGAGATCCAGGTGGGATTCGAGAGGACCCCTGTCTGCCACCAGCAGCCCCTGCAGGCCCCTGGAGCTCCCGACACAGCCGCGTTGCTCCAGCCTCCGCTTGGTCTTCGCGTGGTTGTCTCCTCTCTTCCTTCTTCACGTCTCTGCTGGAGGGAGGGGCCACCCACACAGTCCAGGACGGCTCATCGAGGTTCTTCATGACATCTGCAAAGACTCTGTCTCAAGTCAGATCACTTGCAGATTCTGGGGGTGAGGGCTGCCATTCCACCACACACCTTCCCAGGAATTCCAGGGAAGGCCCAGTGCGCCCACGCTCAGCCGCCAATCCACACAGCAGGTGACATCGTCCATGCCGGGTCCCCTAGGGACCAGGGGCTCCCACCCCACAGTCTCACCAGAGCCCCCGGTGCCCACGGCCCACAGGTGTGCACAGAACTGTTAAGAGTAGGGACTCTGTGACCGCAGTTCAAGTCCCGGACCCAGTGGCTTAAACTCACGCCGGGCACGGGTGCGTGCGTGCCCAAGATCCTGCTAGAGGAGAATGGAGGAGAAGGGATTGCGGCGTGGCCATCCCCCCTGGGGGGTGATTTCTCACTTTCTGTCTCTCTGTCTCTCTCTGTCTGTCTGGCGAGCACATGCGCCCTATAGCAAAAACCTCTCTAAAAAAAAAGAAAAAAAAACACGTAGGGACTCTGAAGTCAGCCTCTGGCTCCACCAAAAACGCTGGCCAGGCCTCAGTTTCCTTACCTGTCAGGTAGGAGTAACAGGAGCACCTCTCCCAAGGCCTGCTGGGAAAACCCAGAGCGTGCCCACACAGGCCAGAGCGGGCCACCCCACTACCACACGGCCTGCGCTTGCACTCTCCGTGTCCTGGTTGGGGATTCTGGAGTCAGAGCTCACTGGCCCACGCCCCTCGGTGGGTCATAGATGGATCCGCGTCCCACAGCCACACTCCTCGTGTGATTTAAGTCCACAGAGCCCTTTACGCAAATGTCGCATGGACAGGGATGTAGCTGTGGCTTGAGCCCCAGTGGGACAGGCTGGAGGAAGGACAGCCCGGACGCTCCCAGGAGGCTTTCCACGTGTATGTGGCTTTGGCTAGTGGCCGGGGGAGGTGCAGGCTAGGAGGGGACCTCCACAGGGTTCTGCCCCGTCCCCAAACTGCTGTCACACCTTAACTCCCTGCACAGTCTCACTCCAGACACTCCAAGTCCGCAGGGCAGTCCACCTGAGCCCCAAAACCAGAAGGCAGAGCAGAACAGGAGGAGGAACCAGGACCAGGCGGGTTTCGCATCTTTTTCAAAAACAAATACGATACACCTTCTCTGCAGAGAACCTGGGCCCACAGACGAGTACCGCCAGGGCGTCACGAATGAGCCTGGTCGCCCGCTCCCGTCTGTCCGCTGTGAGTACCCGAGCCCCGAGAGGACACTCGAGGTGGCCAGGACCAGCCTGTGGCTTTATTCCAAGCGCTCTCTGCAGGCCAATAAAGAGGGTGGTTTCTCGGTCATTACACAGCGCTGCTGCGCCTCCCTGCACTGTGTTCTGCAGCCGTTTCTTGCACCCTTACGCATTTTCTCAGAGCAGGACTGCTCAGGGTGCGGAGCGTTTCTGTGCGGGCATGACCCGCCCTCCATTTGCCCAGTCTGGTCACTGTTTACTGCATGACTGCCTCTTCCCCTTAGAGGACGTGGATAATGCTCTGACGAACACCTGTATCCGTCTTTCTCTCCCGCTGCCTATCTGTAAATATCTGTAGAATCTCAGTATTTCGTGGAGCCAGGTCCTACAATACGAAGACTGTGTTAGAAGATAAGTGCTTTTTGTTTTGGGTTTTAGCCATGGGCTATATGCACACTTGCTTCAGAGACACAGAGCAAGACCGAGAAAGAGAGAGTGAGAGATCACACACACACACGCACCCTGGGACGGCCACGCCACAATCCCTTCTCCTCCTAGGATTTTGGGCATGATGTATACATACCCAGCATGATTTTCAAGCTGCTGGGTCCAGGGCTCGAACTATACTCCTCCATGTAGGAGTCCAGCTGCCTTAACCACCACATCACCCGCTGGTCCAAAGGTAAAGACTTTGGAGGTATTCGGTACCCTTCGTCAAGTTGCTCTCTGGAGAGGTCACATCAGTTTATAATCCCACCAGCAATATATGCTAAAAGTACTTTTCTCAAACATCTCATATCGAAAGTGATTTTTAAAACCTTTTAGCCAAGGACCAGCAGATGGTGTCATGGTTATGTCACTGGACTCCCACGTAGTCAACATGGTTCGAGTCCCAGACCCGGCGGCTTAAAACTCAGGCCAGGCTGGGGCCAGCAGGTGGCAAGGTGGTTAGGGGCGCTGGACTCCCATATGGCCGACTACGGTCTGAGTCCTGGACCTGGCAGCTTGCTTTCCCACTTTCCATCTCTCCCTCTCACTCACTGTCTCTAGTCAAATATAAATACATAAATAAAGTTAAATAAAATAATTTTAAAAAAATAAACTCATGCCAGGCAAAATGTGCGTGCATGCACAGAATCCTGTGGGGAGGGTGGAGGGGGAGACACTGCACGGCCATGCCCGGGGCTGATTCTCACTGTCTATCTCTCTGTCTCTCTGGCAAGCGCATGTGCCCTAAAGCAGAGATCTCTCTTTACAAAAAACCTTTCAGCCAATTTGGTGTGCAAAAAGGACTGCTTCAGCATGTTCTCTTTGACTGTCTTTGACTGTTATGCGGGTCGGCATTTTCCCCGCGCAGTTGACCGTCTGAATTTCTCCTCTTCTGAATCGCTCGATTCTACTCTCCCCGTTTGCCTCCCGGCCGCTCCCTTTCCTGCAGGGATGTGGGCTGGTGGCACCCCTCACTCGATGTGCCCCCCCAGTGTGCCGGGGCCCCGGGAAGCCGGCCACCTTCCATGGACGCTGCAGGCTTCCCATCAACGTGTCGTGCCTTTAGAGTTTGGTAAAGGGTTCGTTGAGAGCACCACGGAAATGAGCACACTGGTTACCTCCTTCTCATCTGTCTCTACCTAGACACCTGGAGAAGGCAGGAAATGCAGTGTTTCCCTAACTGCTGTGGACAGGTCTAGTACATCCGAAGACCGTGAATCCGCCTTACTCCGCGAGTGATTACGATGAACAAGGTAGCGTCAGGACCTTTTGTCCCAGAAAAAGAAAGTCTGAGCCGGCTTTTGGGTCCCCACTGTGCTGAGCTTCAGTGCGCTTTGTTTACCACCTCTTGCTTCCTGGAGACGGTTTTAAAAATGCCTCTGATTTGCTGAACACAGCAGCCGAAACTGTTACTCTGACAGAGTAAGAGGCTTCGTCCTCTGGGCCCTCCTGCCACGTCCGCATAATCAGCACATCTTTTTAGGCGTATGCACCTGGGGGTCTTCACGGCTCCTCACAGAGGCAGAGAGCCCGCCAGCTCCAGAACACTCCCTCTGCTTCCGGAACTGCAGACCAAAGGTCAGGGCACCCGCACCCTGGAACAGCTGGACGGCACCTCCGGCTCTGTGGGTTACACTGGCGGCCTAGGACAGCCCGACTCCCTGACCCCATGGACTCAGTGTGAAGGGTAAGCTGCGGCGTGCAAAGCTGCTCCCCTTCTGGCTCCAGAGACCGAGTTCACATCTGCAGAAACTCGCTCGTCGTTAGAAGCAAAGACTTCCCTAGGTCGGGGGACAATACACGCCGTGCCCAGAAGTCGCCTGGGACTTGGTTCAAACACACCTTTCTGGGCCGCACCTGATGCCTCGGATTCAAAGGCCCGGGCGGCTCCCAGGAAGCCGCGATTTCGACAGCACCCCCAGGCAGCCCTGTCCCCTGCTGCTTCGTGGCCTATCTTTGAGAACCCCCTTTAGGCCAACCCTCACCCCTTTATTTCACAGGTGAGGAACCTCGAGCCGGACGTGGGCAAGTCCTGCCCTGCACGGCTCCCGCTTCCCCGGGCCTCGCCCTCCGGCCCGTCAGAGCGTAGCAGCAGGTGGCGTCTCTGCCTCTCGCGGTGTGCCAGCTCTCTGCTCTGAAGTACTACCACAGGCCGGGAGGCTGAAGTTGGAAGTCGAGGCCTCAGCAGGGCCGCACCCCCTCCGGGGCTCCAGGAGGGCCCTCCCGTGCCCACGGATCCGGCTCCATGGCTGTCCTGGTGCCTGGCCGCGGGCCCTCGTGGTGCTCTGCGTGGGCGTCTGTCCCTGCACTCCCAGTCACTGAACGAGGGTGACCCGCCCTGACTACAGCGTCGTAAGGCTGTCTCCTAAGAGGTCATTTCCTAAAGGCCTACTCCCTTTGGAGGTTCTGGGGATATTCGTACATTACAGGGTACACGGGCAACCTGAAAGGGTAAACAGGCCGGTTTATGAAACAAGCTTCTCGCTGGATAGACACAAGGACTGCAGTGGCACACGGCCCCGGTGCACGTGTCAGGGACCCCCAGAGGCTCCCCGAGGCCCTCGCCATCCTGACAGGCTACAGGCACAGGTCGCGAGGGGACGGGAGGACAGAGACGGAGACAGGGCTAGGCCAGTGCCTGTCTACCAGGTCAGCCCACGGCTGGATAGGCAGCCCGGGCAGGTAAGGCCTGAGCCAGGCTGTGGTCCCAGCAGAGCTGTCTACGTGACAGACACCCACACTAGCCTAGGAAACACCCTCGTGGCACTTCGTGCGGCTTCAGCCGGGGTGGGCACAACGGCTCTGTTTGGATTCAGAGCCCTGGCAGCCCTCTGATACAGGGAGTGCCGACTTGCGGGAGGAGGCCCAACCCAGGACACCACCGACTCAGAGAGCTCTTTCCAACCACACGTGGTCTGCCAGCACCAGGAGCGTGGCCCCAGAGCCCCCGGGCGTGGGCACATTCTGGCAGCACCAGGTGCATGGCCCCAGAGCCCCCGGGCGTGGGCACGGTCCGGCAGCACCAGGCGCATGAGCCCCCGGGTGTGGGTGTGGGCATGGCCGACCAGGCCCGCTGCCCCAGAGGTCCTGGCAGAGAGCTGCAACCCCTTCCTTCGTGAACCGTTAGTCACTGGGGGCATTTCCTGACCCGCTAATGTCTCAAGGCTGCCTGGGACAGCCTACCCAGGGGACATGTGGGTGGGCATGATGCTAGTCACCTCCCAGGTAAAGGCTCAAAGGGGGCAGGGGATGCTGCCCTTTTCCAACCACCAGCTGAAAGCCGAGGGCCACGAGGCTTAGGGAGAGGCAGGGTCACACGGGAAGGCTTCTGGGTCCCCACATCATCTCATGGAGGGCACTGGTGACCAGCAACCTAACTGCCTGTCACTGCCCACTACCTGGAGGCTGGCTGTCACCATGGTGACCCCGACACAGTCCCAGGGAAGAGTCCGTGGGCTTCTGCCCCCAGGTCTTGCCTGTCACCTTCAGCTGACCTCAGAGAGGAATACGTGGCTAATGTTTTGTATCTTTAAGAAAACAGAAGTCAAAAGCATTTTCCGCCAACCTTAAATAGGGGCTCACTTCTTAAAGTCCTCCTAGAATTGAATAACAGGAAGATCTGATGATCCTGAATAGTTTCCATGTTGTCCTGCCTGCCAGGACGTTCAAAGTGACATTCTGTGTCCAACTGCGGCCCCTAACGTGTCCCGTCCTAGAGGCCGGGGCTCCCGTTGGCCCAACTCGCTACATGTCGGCCTTTAACGCTGCTCCTTCCCTCCGGGCGTGGGATGAGGGGCGGCAGCCGGCTCCGGCTCTCACGGCTGGTGGCAACGAGGTGGACATGGATGAGGGCGCAGGGTGAAAGTGGTGGCGTGCCGACTCCGAGCCGGTCGGAGCCCCGCGGGCTATGAAGGACGGCTGGTCAACGGCCGTTGAAGACAGCAAGCAGGGGCTGACCCGGCCCGTGGCACACAGCGCTGAGAACAGGCTATGCGTACCTCCCGTGCGCAGGAACCTGGGGTGTACACAGGGACACGCGTGTCCTCGGGAACTATCACAACGGCGGGTAGAAGAATCATAGCACGCCATCTGACGTGGCACCAGGAAGTGTGGGTACACACAGAAGGGCTGGCTGTCGGGCTGGAAAGGCAGGGAAGGGGTGGCAGAGGCCGAGGCACGGGGTCGGGTTTAGTGGATTAAGGTGGTCGTGGGGGGTGGACAGTGGCGGCGTTTCCGCGGAAACAGTAACCCAGGCCCAAGGCCCAGAGAGCCAAAAACGTGTGGCGTTGAGGTTGTGACGGATATTGTTTTTGTCAGAGGGTGTGTATGCTTGCCAGAGAGAGACAGAGACAGAGACAGAAAGAGGGCGAGGGGGAGCACCTCGTGATGGAGATGTGGTCAGACCACGATCCCTTCCCCTCCCTTTCCTCATCCTGCCCGGTCTGGGGCATGCACACACCTGCTGTGCTCCCAGCCTGCTGCCAGGGCTGGGGTTCGAACTGCAGTGGGCCACGGGGCCAACCCGTGAGGGACCTGTGTAGTCTGTTTTTCATTCCCTGTCCACTTCACCCAGTTGGGATTTTCAACCAAAGATCTCTCTTGCTTGTTTGTTTGCTGGTTGGTCTTTAGTTATTGTTTAAAGTTACTTGAAACACTCGCTGTGTCCTGGTGTCACGTTCTGAGTTTTCCTACGATGAAATCAAATCTCACAGTCTGGAAGGTTCTGACCTTCGGGGACATGCTGGAAGTCTGGCATGTTGCACTTGGCAAGGGCCTGGCTTCTTCCTGCGCCAGTGTGCAGAGAAAGACAATGTGGTTTCAGATCTCGATTCCTAAGACTCGAGGCCTGCAGCGGTGCGTTTTCTGTAACAATGGCGGGACGAGTCGATTCCAAGGACTGTGCGCAGCCTCGGGGGGAGCCAGCCACTGGAATGTTCTCGGAGAGCCTTCAAAGACACCTTGTGCAGCACCTACCTGCCCTCTGCCCCGGAATACGGCGCGCCACTGAGTGAACTGGCAAAGAAAACTCCCCTGAAAGGGCAGCTCATGCCAGAAGGAAGCAGAGGGTCAGAGAGGGCTCTCCGTGGGCTCCGGGCTGGCAGGCAGCACTCGCCCGGCCGCTGTTTCCAAAGCAGCTCCTGAGCCTTGACTTGGAACCTGAGGGTAAGGGCAGGCAGGGGCCGTGGATCTGGCCCCCACAGACACCTGGATGGCTTCCTGTAGTCTCTACGTGAAAGTCAAGGGGCAGGGTCTGCAGCCCAGCCTCACACACCACCAGCCACCACCACACAGACCCCTACACTGGGCTCCTCCCTACGGGCTGCCGGCCCTGGCCCTGCCCTCGCCTTTCTCCCTGAGCCTGGACAGTTATGCCTACAGGTGGCCCCACCGCCATCAGTCACCCTCCCTGGCCTCAGACCCCGTCCTGACTCCAGTGCGTGTCCGCCAGGGCCCAGGGAGCGTGGCGCACAGGCAGGGCCTGCCCAGGGCTCGTCAGGTCCCTGAACGAGCAAAGACGAGCAGACTGTGGGCTCCATCACTCAACCTGTGCAAGGCATGGCCTGGAAGGGGCCAGGGAGTTGAGCCCCGAGCCACGTCCCCGAGGGCAGCCCTGATACATACCCTGCCCTGGCCAGGGCCCCACAGGCTTGAGCTGAAATGCCTGCCGTGGCACCTGCTCGGGCATGTGCCCTACTGACTGCTTGCTATCCCCTCCCCTACCTGCGTCTCCCCGTCTCCCTCCATCAGTGACTTGCTCTGATCCTCAGCTGTCTGCCCCAGGAGGGGCAGACCAGAGGCAGCAAGGTGTTTGGGGGCCGAGGGCGTCCAACTCTTTCTTCTGTGGCCTCCAGTCACATACCCTGCGCTGAGGAAACGCTGTCCATGCTCCGAAGGGGGACCTCTGTCGTTCACACTGCCCTGCACGTGCCGCCGTCTCAGGAACTACAAGCCTCCTGGGTGGCGCTGCCCCCACGGTAAGCTCGTTCAGCCCGCCGCCCCCGCGAGGGGGAATGCTCTCGCCCACCACCCTACCTTGACACATGGGACACCGCCTGTGGTCATGGAACTGACCGTGGTGGAGACAGGATTTGAACCCAGGTAACTGGCCCCCAGAGTCAAAGCTCTGGATCACAAAGCTCAAGCCCTCTGCTTTCTGGGTCTTTCTGTGGATGGAGAGCACCTTGAATATAAGGTACACAGGGGAGGTAGAGGGTCTGGAGAAGGGAGAGGAGACATCCCTAAACTCCAGTCAAGCCCTCCCACCACTCGGAGCTCCTGGGCCCATGCATGTGTGCGTGCATTAGTGTGTGCATTCACACGTGCATTCGTGCTTGCATTCATACATGCATTTCTGTGTGCATTTGTATGTGCATTTGTGCGTACATTCGTGTGTGCATTCATGCTTGCATTCATACATCCATTTGCATGTGCATTCATACATGCATTCGTGTGTACATTTGTGTGTGCATTCATACATGCATTCATGAGTACATTTGTGAGTACATTCATACGTGCATTTGTGCATACATTCATGTGTGCATTCGTGCATGCATTTGTGCTTGCATTTGTGCATGCATTCACACATGCATTTGTGTGTGTATTCGTGTGTGCATTCGTGCATGCATTTGTGTGTGTATTTGTGTGTGCATTCATGTGTCCAGATGCTTCCTACTGAGCACCGGCCATGTGCGCCTGCGGGACGCGGGGCTCGAGCCTGAGCCGGTGCCCCACGTCCCGCCCCCAGAGCTTCTCTTGGGGCTAGTTGGGGGGTGTGCTCAACCCCGTGTGGGCCCGTCCAGAAGTCACTCAGTCACGGAGGCACAGCGACCCTGTGACCCCAAGCCATGACAAATCTCACCAATTCCTCAAGCAGAGCTCATCCCGCTGAAGTCTGTCCAGCAGAGGGGTCACCAACAGACCCGGCAGCGTCTTATCTGACCTCCGGTGACCTCCTGGAGCCATGACCCCAGCAATACCTGGTCTAAGGAGGGGGGTCTCACAGAGATGGACGGCCCCCAGTGAAGGCCCATCAATCACCCTGAAAAGGGCTGTGCTTCACACGACGTGCGCCCACCGGCACGGCCAGGGCAAGGCGGAGGGGCCGCTCCTTTGGAACAGGAGTGAGGAGAACGGAGCGAGGAGATTGTACCTTCCCGTCAGCCAGGACTGCCTAGAGCATCAGCCAGCGGCCACCAGCAGCCTGGGAGCACTGGGGCCTGTGTGCAGGTGCCATCTCTCAGCTTCAGCAGATCCCTCGGTGAGGAGGGGTGCAGCGGGCCACATGAGCCACGGGCACGTGGACATGCACAGCAAATGGGCCCAATGACAACCTGCACCTGGGAGGCCTGCAGGGCTGGCCTAGGGAGAATGGGTGGCACAGTCCCTGCTGCAAATCTGGGAGCCTTTAGACTTGAGGAACTCCTAGGACTGATGCATCTGGAAATAGGGTCCTCCTCCCTGCAGACTGAGGGCGGGGTGATGGGACAGCAGGTCTGGGATTGACGCCTGGGCAGTGCGGCCTACGAGTCAAGCAGACCCGACTGGATGCTGCCCTGCACACCCTGACTGTGTGGCCGTGTCCAGCTTCCCTTCAGTCCTGTTTCCTTCAGAGCCTTGAGGGCGTTGGTCACTGGACCCTGGACCCGGTTGCCTCCAGTGGTCAGCTGATGGGGGAGGGGGGAGCGGAGGAGCTGGAGTTCAGAGGTGCCGAGTCCAAGTCTAGTTTCTGCTGTGCAACTTTGAGCCTGCTGCTCGCCCTCTCTGGGCTCCCTTCCTGTGTGTCCAGCAGTCATGCCCATCAAAACAATGCAGCCAACTCAACTGAAGCAGCTCGAGCTGGGCACTGCTTCCGACAGGCTGAGGCCACACGAGAGGCCCAGGTTTGATTCCCGGCCCACCCTAAAAACCAGGCATGCTGGTGCACACTTGCCGTCTCAGCCACTTGGGAGACCAAGGAGAGGCCACAGAGATGGACCCTGCCTGAGAAAGCCAAAGCCCCCCACGGAGAACAGGTAATCTGCCCTCGGAGCCCGGCAGGAAACGCCCCCGGGAACAGCTCCATTGCCATGTGGCCTGTCTGTAAATTGGGGCGAGAGCCCCCTTTCCAGGCTGCTGTGCAGCCCTGAGAACTCCTACGAGGCCCTCTGCTGCCCACCAGGACCTGCCTGAGAAACGGCAGCCTCTCCTCTCCATCCTGATTGGTCTTGTCTCCTTCGTTCCTAATGCCCTGAATGGCCAGGCAGTCCTGGGCGGTCCCGGTGACAGCCAATGGACTGGACAAGCCAAGGCACGCTCAGGCCAGAGACCCTGACTTCAAACAGAAGCCCCTCTGTCCACAGCCCGAGACCCACAGAGACCCACAGAACAAGTCATCGACTGAGTCTCACTCCTTCCAGGGGTGGTGGAGTGAGCCCACGTGTCCTCGGGCCCCTGCCCATGTTCCCCAGGTCAACAGAACTCAGCACAAGAACGCAATTCCTAGATTCTCTTGCAGCTAGGCGAGGTCAGGTGACACTGCTCTGCCCAGTGAGCCTGGCCGGGCGCGTTGCTAAGTGCCCTGCCCTCCTCGGTACCCCCTGCTGGCCGCCCCGCTCCATCCTGCCTGCCCTGCCCTCCTCGGTAGCCCCTGCTGGCCGCCCTGCTCCGTCCTGCCTGCCCTGCCCTCCTTGGTACCCGCCACCCGGCCTACCCTGCCGTCCTCGGTAGCCCCTGCTGGCCGCCCTGCTCCGTCCTGCCTGCCCTGCCCTCCTTGGTACCCACTGCTGGCCGCCCCGCTCCGTCCTGCCTGCCCTGCCCTCCTTGGTACCCCCTGCTCCGTCCTGCCTGCCCTGCCCTCCTTGGTACCCCCTGCACCGTCCTGCCTGCCCTGCCAGCCACGGCCCGCTGCTGCATTTAACCGTGCAAACTATCACCTCATCTGTCAGTGGCCTTGGGCCTCCTGAATTCTTTCTTTAATGAATTTTATTTTTAACTTGGCCTTCTTCATAAGCCACTTTTGCTGGATTTCTAAGTGTATCATCCTTTTTTTTTTTTTTTTTTTTTTGAGAGGTTTTTTCTGTG
>NW_006159850.1:2568211-2570989 GCF_000334495.1 Tupaia belangeri chinensis | reverse complement strand
AGCCCCTTTTGCTGGGTTTTTTAAGTTTTTCTCCTTTTTTTTTTTTTTTTTTTTTGAGAGGTTTTTGCTGTAGGGCGTGCTCACTTGCCAGAAAGACAGAGAGAGACAGACAGAAAGCGAGAAATCACCCCCAGGGGGGATGGCCACGCCACAATCCCTTCTCCTCTATTCTTCTCTCGGGATCTTGGGCACACACGCACATGTGCCTGGTGTGAGTTTAAGCCACCGGGTCCGGGACTCGAACCATGGTTGGCTACATGGGAGTTCAGTGACATAGCCATTACGCCAACTGCTGGTCCCATAAATTCATCATGTTGTAACAATGCACCAGCTTGGACTTACTGGTGTGACCACAGTTTGTCACAAGAGGAATCGATCTTTACACTTCAATGTGACGTGCACGCTGCCTGGAGGAAAGTGTCGCACACTTACAGAGAGGACAGGTGCCCGAGGGTGACCATGAAGCCCCACCTGGACCAGTGCCTAGAATCCCGCCCCAGCGGGAAGCCCCAGCCTGCCTTCGCGGGCATCGCTGCCTCTGCGCGGCCCCAGCCCCGTGCACCACATGGCGTGCGGTCCCTGTTCACAGCCCCTCCCACTCAACGCGAGGCGGCCAGAGGCCGGCTGCAGGCCGTGGCTGTGAGCCGGCCGTTCCTGCTGCATGGCACCCACATCTTCACCCTCGTAGCTGCCCAGTACCCCAGCCCACTCTAGCCTGCCTCATCTAACTGCTCCCCTTTCGATGTTCCTGGGGGTCTGCTGGGTGGGACCTGGTATTCCAGAGCACACACTCGGGGCTTCTCATCACGGCCTCACCAGCCTGTCTCTATGACCTCTCTGCGGGTTGTCGGTCTCATTATGAGCCATACACTCTATAACAGGCAAAAATGCAGGACAACACTTTCAAATCCCCAAAACGCCTCAAAAGCAAAGTGGGACCGCCTACTCCCTCCTGTCCAGGACTCACAGAGCAACATCTTCCTCCGCCCCAGGCAGCCCTGTGGCTCGCTGCCCTGCCACCGCCCGGCCCTCCCGCGACTGGCAGCCTACTCCCTCCTGTCCAGGACTCACAGAGCAACATCTTCCTCCGCCCCAGGCAGCCCTGTGCCCCCCCCCCCTGCCACTGCCCTGCCCTCCCGCGACTGGAAACACCCTTCGGCCTCAGGCCTTTACGGGCTCTGAGCACCCATTGGCTGACCTAATCGTTGTCAGAGAGCCTGCGGCCAGCCTTCACCCAGAGAAACTGGAAGAGAAAGCTGCTTTCTGTGGTCCATTTCTCCAGTAAGAATGGCCTAGATTAAGGGGGAAAAGGCCTAGTCGGCCCCGTTTTCTTTTTTTCTGGAGAGGTTTTTGCTATAGGGCGCGGGCACTCGGCAGAGAGACAGAGAGATAAAAATCACCCCCCAGGGGGGATGGCCACGCCACAATCCTTTCTCCTCCATTCTCCTCTTAGGATCTTGGGCACGCACGCACATGTGCCCTGAGTAAGTTTAAGCCACCGGGTCCGGGACTTGAACCATGGTCGGCTACATGGGAGTTCAGCGACATAGCCATTATGCTAACTGCTGGTCCCACAGACCCATTTTCTTTAGAGAAGGATTATTCCGGAGCCCCAAGGGAGCTAATAAAAAAGATTGTTGCATGCATTGTTAAGTGGAAAAAAAATACATATATATTGCATATTTTATTATGCAAACGGAAATAATTTACATATGCATGGGACCTACACCACCAAGACCACTGTGTACTTTAAAGACAGTCTAGGGGGTGTCAGGCTGCAGCGGTGAGCCACGGGAGGGCCAGCTTTGGTATGGCGTTCCTTTCCGCACCATACCCTCTGTGGCTGACATCTAGCCATGGGCACTGCGTTGGTCCTACCGCTGCGTCACAAGGTACCACAAGCGTAGCGGATCGCAACCAGTTCCTGGGGTCAGGGTCTGAGCGTGGCTGAGCTGGGCCTCCACTCAGGTCTCACAGGCAGCACGCTGCCAGCCGGGCCGCAAGCTCAGACTCAGCTGGAGCGCTGTCCCTCTAAGCATCCTCAGCTGTCGGCAGACTCTGTCCTTGCCGCTGCAGAGCTCAGGGTGGCGCGCCTCTGCCAGCCGGGCCGCAAGCTCAGACTCAGCTGGAGCGCTGTCCCTCTAAGCGTCCTCAGCTGTCGGCAGACTCTGTCCTTGCCGCTGCAGAGCTCAGGGTGGCGTGCCTCTGCAAGGCCAACCACGCACAGAGCACTTATTTCTGGTTTGGGTTGTGTTTGTTTTTGTGTGTGTTTGTATTTCTTAATGCTCTCCTCACAGGGCCCATTGGCCTCTCTTCCATGGGGAACGGTTAGACACATCTCCCTCCATATCCTCCTCTGTGTGTCAGTCTCTTCCTCAACACCACAGAATGGCTGCCATGGTTCCAGCTATCACTTTCAGATATGACAATGCTAGTGAAATCAGACCACCTGTTTCTATGTCTCTTTTTAGGAGCTGCAAAGTTTAGAGACTAAGGACGTTGTAATTTCTACCAGGTGTCCCTCACGGAGCCAGAACAGTCCAGAGCAGGTCAGATGGGCTCATGACTTAACAAACCTGGTCTCTAGCACTCACTGCAAACAGTGGGTAGGTCCCATCCCCTCTGCAACCCAGCTTTCTCAGCTACAAAAGCTGATAACAACAGTACCCTTTTCTAAAACTTGTCCTGAAGGTTGCCGTCATGCTCTGAAAGGAAGTTTCTCGGGTCCCCACTATTGTAGTGGCTGGCGGTCTTGTTATTGCTAGCCTGGGGCAGCGT
>NW_006159850.1:2561495-2567994 GCF_000334495.1 Tupaia belangeri chinensis | reverse complement strand
CATGCTCTAAAGGGAGTTTTCTCGGGCCCCCACTATGGTAGTGCCTGCCGTTCTTGTTATCGCTAGCCTGGGGCAGCGTCTGGTGCAATAAATACTTGAGTTGCTGACTGATTGACAGGAGGGCACTCTGACATCTGCAGGACCCAGAGCAGGGGACGAGGTGTCGGAGAGGCAGGGGCTGACAAGGAGCTTGCACGGGACCACCCAGTTTGCCGCTGCAGGCCCAGACAGACTCAGCACTGCCGAGTGACTGATCCCGTCGCCCATGAAGACCCTGAGCCGGCGGCGAGCGCCCCGGACCGGCCAGCCCTTCGCTTTTATCTGGCCTGCCCCGCGGCCCTCGAGCTAACACTCGTGTCAGTAGCTGCTTGAGTCGCTCAGGTGCCAGCTCGTTTGTCAATCAGCACCGAGCATTTCGCTTGTCAAAGGCTCGAAGATCTTTGTTCAAGCACAGCTGCAGTGCAGCCGAGAAGGCCCCCAGCTGCTCCCACGGGGCTGCAGAGCCAGCCTGGAGAAGGGCAGCCGGGCCAGCCCGCGGTCACTCGGCCTCAGAGGAACAAGGAGATTCAAGGTGCGAGACAGGGCCGAGGCCGTGAGAAGCGCAGCCTGGGCGCCGCATGCAGCTGAATCCCCACGCCGTCCCTCAGGCTGAGTGACTCCGGACAGGTTACTAAGCCTCCCCGAGCCGCAGGCTCCTCTCCCCGGGAACACGCCGAGGTCACACCAGCAGGCACCTCCTTCCAGTCTGAGTCAACAGCCAGTTTCGGGATGAATAGGGACAACTGGCTGGCAAGGGGATGCCCAGGCAAGAGGGGGCCGGGGTGGGGGAGGCAGCATTGAGCCAGGGAGGCTCACACAGCGGACTTCACTCCCGAGGTCGGACACGCCCTCAGAGAGCTGTGTCTGCAGGTGCCGCCCCAGCGCTGCGGGGAACAGCGGGGCTGCCTCCACCACTCCCACGCAGTGGGTGGCTCACACAGGCCCACGTGTGAGGAGATCCCTTCTTCCGGCCCATGCAGAGCCCGCGGGACTGCTGCAATGGACAGTCACAAACAGGTGCTGCAACAGCGGGACCGAGGCCTTGCTCAGTCCTGAAGGACGGGGCCGGACACCGAGGCGTGGGCGGGGTTGCGCCCCCTCCTCCGCTCCTGGGGGCTCCAGGGTCTGCTGGCCCGTGGCCGCATCACCCCATCCCTCCCACTCTTCTCCTGGCCTTGATCTCAACTCAGGGCCCAGCCCATCCTAGATCCAGGGTGGCCTCATCTTGGGACTCTTCATTTAGTCAATCTGCATTTCTTCTTAGAGAGAGAGAGATCTTTGCTCTAGGACGCACATGCTCACCGGAGAGACAGAGAGTGAGAAACCACCCCCCAGTGGGGATGGCCACACCACAATCCTTTGTCCTCTCGGGATCTTGGGCACGCATGCGCACACACCTGGCATGAGCTGTAAGCCACTGGGTCTGGGACTCGAGCCATTCTGCGCTGTGCAGCGCTGTGTTGGGAGACCCCGCTGCGCACGTTCACACCCCCCATCTGGCACGGGCCCAGTCCACCTCCCTGTCTGGCTCCAAGCTCCGTGAGGTACATGCCTGCTGGCTCAGCACCGTCCCTGGCACTTCCTGCAGGCAAGTCAAGGGCCCTGACCCGCTGTGGCCTAGAGGCCAGGAGCCAGCCCATGGTGTTTTCTCCCCCAGAAAACACCGCACTGCCCCACTCAGCCCCAGAGGACACAGAGACACCGGGAGAGCCCCTAGCAGGAGCGAGCCGGGCAGGCGGCTCAGAGCTGCCTTCTCAGGGCAGGGCCGCCTCCAGGCATGGAGGAGACAGGGCTGGGAGGGCAAGGCCGGGGAGAGGCCAGCCTGACCCCACCCAGCTCCACGTCATCCTCCCCCTCCACCCCCAGAGAGCAGCCTGGGACTCACGGCTAGTTCCACGGCATCACCAGCTTTGTCATCGACCCTTGAAAAGGAGAAGATTCCCATTTACGTCTCCAAACCGCAGCTGCAAGGTCTGCTGGAGGGCCGGCCTCAGCAGCTCAAACGGAGAGAGCGTGCCCCGGGAAGGAGCAGCCAGGGCACCCGCGGGGTCTGACCCGCGCACATCCCCCAGCGAGGACGGGGTCCCCAGCACCTCCATAAAGCACAAAAGAAACTGTAAGCATGAGAAGAGCCATGTGTGGGAGGTCAGTACGGGCCACGGGGCTCAGACAGTGGCCTGCGTGATGGTGTTTTTATAAAGAATTATTTACTGGTTAGGTCGTCGAGAAAGTCATGTTGTGTTTTTCTGTTTTTTATGCAAAAATGCGTCATGACTCTCACGACTCAGTAATCTCATTTATTATTATTTTAAATATGTGATAGGGCATGTGCACTCACCAGAAAGAGGAGAGGGAGGGAGAAGGCAAGCCACCAGGTCCAGGACTTGAGTCACGCTGTCATGCGGGAATCCAGCGCCTTGACTGCAGCACCACCCGCCAGCCCCTGGTGATGGGACGTGATCTTCGGAATGCCCTCCTGGAAAGGTGCTGTTATCTGCCCTTCACCGCGGCGCAGCAGCCGGGACGCACAGAGGTGAGGAGCCTGCCCTCAACCACACGGCCAGCAGTTGCGGCCTCAGGTCTCGAACCCAAAGCCTACACTCTGTGACCAGCTGGTGCCCAAGGCAAAGGTACGATGAAGACTGAGACAACACTTCGCTTCTTTTTCCCTGCCCGTCCCCGATTCAGGAATGAAGAGGCAGTTAGTCTTCGACGTGCTTCAAGTGCACGGCCCAGTGGTTCCCAGTGTGTGTAGAAGTGCTTGCAGCTGCCACCCCCGTCAGTCTGGGGGGTTCTTCTCCCTTCGGAAAGAAGCCTTCTACTCCTAGCAGTCACGGTCACCAGTCTGCCTCCTGCCTCACGGCCTGCCTGGGAGGAACTCCAGACTCGACCCAGTTGGTGAGTTTCTGAGCCCAGTGTCTCCCAGCACCATCGTGCTGCCAAGGTCCACCGTGAGCAGCTCAGGCCAGAGCCTCCTTCCTGCTCCTCCAGGGCCTTCCACCTGACAACACCGACCCGCGAGGCACTCGGACATAATTCTCTGCTATCTCTCCTCCCCACGTCTCTTCCCAGCCTGGGTGCTGCCCGGGAGTCACTGGGCTTCATGGGGAAGGCCTCCTCCTTCACCTCTGCCATGAGTCACATTTTCCATCTGAAAGGATTTGCAGGACACCATACAGTCTGCACTGGCCCTAATGAAATTTAGTTAAAGTTGGTCCAAAAGTTTCTCAGGCCTTTGTCTCCCAAAGTTCTTTTCAGCCTTGCTGGTCCTGAACAAACGTCCAGCTTTTCCGCACTGCTAGAACTGGCTCCCCTCCATCTCGCTGTCTGCTTCATTACTTTGGCCAATCACAGTCTGCCCTCCTCATTGCTCTGGCCAAGTGCAGCCAATCACAGTCTGCCCTCATCATTGCTCGGCACAAGTGCAGCCAATCACTGTCTGCCCTCTTCATTGCTCTGGCCAAGTGCAGCCAATCACAGTCTGCCTTCTTTAGTACACCAAGAGTGGCCAGTCACAGCTGTTCCTCACGTTGTTTCCCACCTCTTCCCTAGGGCTGAGGCCATCTTGCGTATCAGCTGTCTTTGGAGTTACTGCAGTGTTTCCTGACATTCTCCCCCGACAAAATGTGGGCACCACCTTCCCAGCATCCAGCCTGTCTCCTGTACCCACTGCACACCTGCAGGCCTGTGTGGCCGGCTGAGGTTTTCATTATAGCGTCATCCATCCTGGCGCCAATTTCAATAGCCCAGTTAGGCTGGATTGTGTCTGAGGAACAAACTGACCCCAGGCCCCCCGGCTTAACCCAAGGAAGACTTATAAATTCTCACTCACGGTGCTTGTCCCGCCGGCAGCAGAGTGCCTGCTCCAGGTGGTCCTCCAGGAGCCCAGGCTCCTGGGGGTGCCCCCATCTTGTAGCTGTAAGCACCTTGTAGAAACCACAGCCACCTCGGTGGTGAGTGGGGAAGGAACCGGTGAGGGCTTCTCCTCCAGGAAGCTGCATCCTCTTTGATCAGAACTACCACTGATCTAGCAAGCGGCTCCAGTGACCGGTGGGCATTGCCGTCTTGGCTACACTGGCCTCAGTGTGGGCCTGCATACAGCGTGGCCTCCCACCCGGGACCGGAGAGGCAAGCCTCCACAGGGTACATGGTGTCTGTTCGTCAGCAATTTTAAAGTGTGAGCTGCTTCTAAGTGCGTAGGACCTGCTGTTTCTGGAGTCAGCCAGAAAAGTCTAGAACCTGTGTTCCAGAACACAGCCAAGCTCCCGCACACATCCCACTCCAACAGCCCCCTACGGGCTACGTCACTGCTCCAGATCGGGGGCATCCACTCAAGTGACCACTCACCGGGCCACAGCTGGCCGCCGGGCTCCCAAGTGGCCACCAAGCAGCCGGCCTGGCAGATGTCCTCTCCTGGGCTGGAACCTGAGGCGGAGACTGGAAGACTGTGCAGCTCACAACCACGTGGGGGCTGGAGGTGCATCGGGGCCTCTGGCTGGCAGGGCTGAGTGGGAACGAGCAGCAGCATTGGCCAGCCAGCCATGTCCCTCCGCCTCTCGCAGGGTCCCAGTGTTCCGGCAGCCCCAGTCCAGGCCTGGGGGCAAGGACCTGTCCTTCCCGGGGCCCAGCTGGGGCCACGGTGGGGACCCTGGCAGCCGCCACTGTCCTGCCCCTCCATAGCCATTTCTCATGACTGTCCTCCCGTGGGCCCAGCATTCCCCTCGCCTCGAGGCCCCGAAGATGTTGGTTGTTACCTGTGGCCTTGGGCCACACCTCCAGGCCTGGCAGCGTCCCACCAGGACAAGGTGTTAGCAGGCCTGGCTGCTGCCCTTGAAGACTCGGACAGGTGGACGTAGGAAGGGTGATTCAGGGAAGGACGGGCCAGTTGGACACTGGATTAAAGGGAAGGCGACTGAAAGAGGGAGGAAGCCGTGGAGGGGAGGGTGAGAGGAAGGCTAGGGAGGGGAGGGGGGAGCAGGGGAGGAGGCAGGCAGGCGTCTCCGTCATTCTAGTAGTGTAGGAGTGACCCAAGGGCTATTTTCACAATGTCACAAAACCTGATAGGACTGTCCCTGATCCGAGCCAGCCCGACGGAGGGCCAAGTTCTGCAGCTTTGGCAGCTGCGGCACTGGCTCTCAAGCCCGATGGGCGGCCACAGCGTGTGCTGTGAGTCATAAAGAATGAGGAAGCTGTGACCATCTGGTAGCCAAAAACAGAGAGTTTTGAAACTTAGGATCAAGGGGGCGTCCTGAGGGGCCGCCCTGGCAGGCTGCTGGCCGGGGGCACCACGGGCAGGCCAGAGACAGAGAGCTGGCACCAGTGTTTTCCAGTCCGAGGCCAGCCGGTGGAGGACAAGGAAGGGTCCCTCGCTCCTCTCCAAACTCGCGGTGGGTGGTGGGCGGTGGGCAGGGGTGGCTCTGGGGTGCGGGCAGGACCCAGCCACAGGCCACTGTCCCTAGGGTCAATGTCTCCGTGGACGGCCAGGGAGCGTGGGAACGGGCGGGCAGTGGCGCGGTGCAGAGCTGGGCTGTTGCTCAGCGGTGCCTGGGGACAGAGGCTGGGCCACAGGACCGACCTCCAGGTTGGGCTGGCGCTCTGTGCACGCGCTGTCTACGGCGTCCCGTAGGTGTCGGGACGCTGCTTCCGACGGGGAGCCCCCACACGCGGGCCACTGCTGTCTGTTAGAGAGCCCCCCGCCACCCCCACCACTCACTCATCTCATCTCTGCAGAACCCCAGGCCCCAGAGGCCGTCCTGGAGCAGGGCTGCTTTGTGCAGAGGAAGCCGAAGCTGCCAGGCCCCGTGGCCACTCAGGCTGGAGCCCGGCCCACACCCGGGTGGTCGTGCTCAGAGTCGAGCCCGTCACTCCGGCCTCCCGCTGTGGCCTGTCCTCTCTCCCTGCGGGACCCCTGCGTCCTGCATGGTTTCCTCTCAAGGTCTCTCACTCAGTCGTAGTTGTGAAGACACGGTTTCCAAGTGAGGCGTCGCGGGTTCTGGGTTAGGGCGCAGACGTTCTCGGGAGACAGAAGCGAGCCCACCAGAGTGCCGCAGTTGCATTGTCCCTGCTCCCAACAGGTGGCGTGAGTGACTCCCGCCCGGTGCAGCTCTCGCCTGGCCCTTCTGCCAGTCTGCTTTGGCCTGTCACCGCACACAGTAGGTGTTCGGCAGGGCGTCTGCTGCCTGAGGACGCGCGAGTGAGAGAGTGAGGCCACCCAGGCTGCGGGCAGGCCTTCCTGGTGCAGCGCCGTGTTCAGAGGCTCCCGGCCGGGCCTGGGTGCAGTAGCTGGAACAGACCGGTTCTGGCTGGCGCCCACCACGCGACTCCATGTCACCAACAGCTCTTCAGAGTCCCCAGATGAGAACAGAAGCCAGGAGAGGAGGGGTTGGCCCTGGCCCCTCAGTGGCAGCAGCTGAGCAGAGCCCAGAGCGCAGGCCCCTGGCTCCCAGCCTGAACTCCTTCC
>NW_006159850.1:2553734-2560967 GCF_000334495.1 Tupaia belangeri chinensis | reverse complement strand
AGCAGACCCCAGAGCGCAGGCCCCGGGCTCCCAGCCTGAACTCCTTCCATTAACTCCCCCGTTGCAGCAACGGCACTCCTCGGCCTCCCTCCTCCCTCCTCCCTCGCGGCCCTGCTGCCGGCATCTCAGGGCATCTCCGTGCAGTCTCTCGGCCCCCCGGTGCTTTGCAGGAAACCCGGTCTCCACCGTACAGAGACAGCACCGAGACTCACAGAGGTCTGAGTCTCCCCGGGTCTTGCAGCCAGAGCGGGTCGCGAGGCCAGGACTCTGACCAAACCCTGAGTTCTGCCCCAGCGCAGGCAAACCATGAGGGCCAAACAGCCCACCGCCATGGCCCCAGCGTCACACTCGTGCCGCCAGGAGGGTCGATTCCTCATGAAAACGAAGAGTCACTGGAACCCATCCCCGCCCCCCTGCAGTGCTACGATGGCCACGCCGTGGCAGTGACACATGGCACGAGCCACAGGCCTGACCTGTGCCCCGGCCTTGCACAGAGTCCCCGTGCTCCGCTGTGCTGACATCACACACTATGATGTCAGGGGTCCTCAGAGAGCTCATGAAAGGCAGGTCATGAAAAACTGTGTGTGGGTTTAAACATCTTTTTGCACCAAAATTAGCTCTTACTTTTTAAATTCCGTTTTCCTGTGAACCTCTCCAAGTGCCCGTATGGCAGCATATGTTGCTGTCGTGCCCCGGCGTGTTCACGTGTGCGTCAACCTTGTCCATTCGTGTCACAGCAAGTTTTCACATCCGCTTCCTGCTGCACCTTTTTTTTCCGGCGGAACCCACTGGCTGTGCACACGCAGGAGCCGAGGCCCTCCCAGAGCTGAGCCCGCACCGCCCAGTGGTTCGCGTCCCAGAAGCTGGATCCCACAGGCTGACGTAGGGTCCATGGCCTGGCCGTGGCCGTCACACTGTGCTCCTGACGAGGCGGAGAGTTGGAGGAGAAAGGCCTGTGGTGGCCAGGCCCCGTGGGGAGGGCCTGCACACTCACACGTGGACGCACCTGCTGTTGTTGGAGAAAAGAAAAAGCGACGATGCCTTCCCTCCGTGCTGTGCCCTCGGGCATGTTTCCCAGTGGCGAGTCCCAGAGGCAGCTCTAAGAAGAAGGAAGCAAGCACCGGCCGGGCCCGAGCCATCTCAGGTCTGCGCGGGGCGGTGTGCTCACACTGATTTTCTCCATGTCGGGAATTTCATGCCGAAAGTGACTCTTCCACATCAGTGAGGCAGCTCCCCGTCCCCACAGGAAATAACACGACAAAAGCCGGAAAGGACATCAAACACGCCGGCGTGGCAGCCACACGTATGTGCAAAATTACTGTCAGAGTTCAAAGGAAGGGCTGGTGCAGGGGGCGCCGTGGGCCGCATCGCCCGGAATGCTCTGCCTCGGGACGCGGTGCAAGGATGGGCCGCTGGTGACCCAGCGCCGTCTTCCTGACGCCTGAGCGGCTCTGGCACGGGGCCTGCAGGGCTAGGTCAGGTGGTTTCAGGCTCCCCACGCCCTGCCCGGCTCACCTGGCTCACGCTGAAGACCCCCTCTGCAGGCGTGGCAGCGAGTGCTGAGGGTGGCTTCCAGGACTGCCCTGCCGAGGGTGGCCTCACTGCACACTTCCTGCCCCCCAGCTCCTGACTCCCACGTGGCCTTGCCGGGCAGGAGCTGTTAGGGCTCCCTGCTTGTGGATGGGGAACCGGACGAGCCGAGGGTCCCTGACGTGCCCAGAACCAAGGCAAGTGGAAGAATCAAGATCCGAGCCCAGAGAGTGGATCGCTCCAGACTACCAGGCTTCATGGCCCTGATCCGGAAGCCTCCTTGGGAGACATGGCCAGCTGGGCTCAGGCGAGGTTAGGCCTGAGGTGCGAAGGGCTCGTCTGTCCGGATCAGACCTGCCGTCGAGCCCCTGCCTGGAGCTGCACCAGCCTCGTGGCAGAAAGCGTCAGGGAGTGACCGGTCCTTCTAGCTGACCCAGCAACTCGGCCCATCCCGCTGACTTGTTAAACTGGCTGGTGACCTCCTATGCACCCTTCAGAACGCAGCTTACGTACTCTCAACACGAAGCCCTCCTCACCCCCGCACGATCCCCTTGTCCTCGTGCCCCATGGGGCATGCGTGCATGTTCTGTTATGACAGGCTGCTTGGTCTTGAAGGTCAGGGCAGTGATCCGGGTCGGCCGGGTACGGACACCAGCTTGGTGCAGGGGCGGAGCTGATGGTGGACGGCGTGGAGAAAATGCATGCTGTGTGCTGGGCCCCCCTACTGCTTCCTGCATGCCAGTCCCTGAGACCCCCCAGGACTGGGTGTGGGGAGCACTCCTGGGACTGCGGCACTGAGACCCCACAACCCGGGCTGAGTTCCGGCTCCACCGCAACGTCGAGGGAGGTCCTTGGAGACAGTCACAGCTGTCCCCCACTCAGGTGCCGGGGAACCTTCCAGAAATAGCTGACAAGCAAGACCTGAAGAGTCCTACTGGCTGCGGGAGCTGGGTCCCACGTGGCCCCGCACGTTTGCATCTCGGTCCTGGCAACTTGAGGAACATGCGTGCCCCAAATCTGTGTAGAAAAAGGAAACGAGGGAAAGGGATTACGGCGTGACCACACCCTGCGGGAGTGCTTTCCCGCTCCCTCTCTGTCTGTCTCTTTCTGGTGAGCGCATGTGCCCTCTGAAAATAAAAATGAGTAAAATATGGGACCAGCAGTTGGCATGATGGCGATGTCGCTGGACTCCCATGCAGTCAATTGCAGTTCGAGTCCTGGACCCGGTGGCTTAAACCCACGCTGGGCACATGTGCGTGCGTGCCCAAGATCCTGAGAGGCGAATGGAGGAGAAGGGATTGTGGTGTGGCCATCCCCCCAGGGAATGATTTCTTGCTTTCTGTCTCTCTGTCTCTCTCTGTGTTTCTGGCAAGTGCTCACACCCTATAGCAAAAACCTCTCTAAAAAAAATAATAATAACAAACTAGACTACAAATGTGAAATTCACTCCCTATTTTATTATATCTTCATAAATATGGTTGTTTTCTTGTCATTTCCACCCAGTCAAGCTGACACTTTCAGGACGAAAGTGTGGGGTGTTGGAGCCGTGTAATTGGTGGTTGGTCCCGGGGCTGACTGGCACCAGTTTGGGGTCCTGGCTCTGTCATTCGGTGGTGAACCTTTCTGAACCTCAGTGTCCTCACCACTATGAGGAGGAGACCTCACAGGCTGTGTGGGAGATTTGCAGGAATTAAATGACGTGATGGACTTAGGGCTCCAAACGTGGCGTCTGGTGCCCAGGACATGCCCAGAGACGCTGGCTCTTGTTACGAGTGCTGATGCTTTTCAGCTCTGTGGGCGCAATTCGTCTAAAATAGACTCATGCAGTCCAGGGGGTGGAGTGGTGATTAAGGCGCTGGATTCCCACATGGTCAACTGCAGTTCAAATCCCAGACCCAGCAGCTTGAAAAGCACAACAAATAGATAAATAAATGTTTAAAAAGGTATATGCTCATGAACGTTTGTTTGATTTTGGAAGTAATGTGTTGAATTATTTCCATGGATCCACGGACAGTGCAGGGAAGCCCCACCATAACTGTAAGAACAGGAGCCCCTTCTCTGGCCTGGAGAAAGTCTTAGCCATCCAACCTCTCTGTCTTCCCAAGACGAGAATTCTAACGCAGGGTGTTTACTTGAAAAGCCATTCCAGGAAACGTCAGTGAGGGACAGGGAGGTCAGGGGAGACAGCCAGTAAGGGTCCTCACAGAGGCGTGACGAGCAACCAAGGTGCAAGCCCCAGAACTTGCTGAACTGCAGGGTCACCTGCTGGAAGCGAGGGGGCTGAGGTCTTCGCTCCCGGGGCCTGCCGAGCACCAGGCAGGACCCAAGATGGATGCTTCGGTGAGAGAGCTGGGTGCCGGGAAGGGGAGAGGCTGAAGACGAGCGCTAAGCCTCAGTTTCCCTGAGTACAGAATGGGGGCTGCTAAGGGTGGGGAGGATTGCTTGGGGAGCGCAGTGGTGCTGGCACCGCACTCCCAGGGCTGAGCCTTGGACTTCTCACTGCCTGTGACCCGAGGCTGACGCCCTGCGGGCCACCGAGGCCAGGCCAGGCCGGGCGTGCTGGAGGAGAGTGAGCGAGGTCTTCCCAGGCAGGCACGGCTCCTCCGCCGAGTCCCAGCTCTGCCCCCCGCTGGGACGCCTCTGCTAGCCGGCAAGTGCTCTGGGCCCCAGTTTTCTCTTCTCTAGGACGGAGCTGACAAACCACCCCAGAGGGTTCCTGGGAGAGGGGGAGGAGACGCCACGTGAAGTCATGGTGCATGGCACGGCCACCCGAGCTCCGAGAGGTGCTGAACCACGGCATTCCCGAGTTCTCATCCCTGCAGGACCACCAGGCTAGGACGGTGCAGCCAGGGCTGGGAAGGAAGGAAAGCAGGAAGTGGAGGGGAAGATAACATGCAGACGTACACTCACACGCTCGCACACGTGTGCGCCCATGTACACACGCACACGCAAAGGCCACTGAAGGGACCCCTTCACATAAACAAAAGCTGGGGGGTAGCCCCGAAGCCGCTCCTCCGACAGCCGGGCGGCAGTGATGAATCTGCGGAGTTATCTAATTTTCCACTGTTTTAATTAGAGACCCGGCTCTGAGGCCTCGCAGCTGGCCCCTGGTGCTGTGTTCTGTTGCCTGACAGAGAAAAATGCCTCTTGTAACTTCAGCCAAGCTCTCCCAGACCTGGGCAGGCGGAACTGCTGGGACTCGTAAACTTGTGGTTTCTGGACGGGGTGTCGCTGAGACCAGGCCTCTTCACAGAGGGCAGCGTGGCCGGCCTCCTCGCCGGCCTCTCGGGAGCAAGGTTGGGGGCCCTGCCCTGAGAGGTGCCGGAGGAAGGGAGGCCCTGGGACTGGCTCGTCGGGCCTCTACGCCCGGCGCACGTGCAGTGGGGTCTCCTCGGGGCTCATCAGCGGCCCAGCCTGGAGAGGCCACAGCGCGGCCCTCGAGGCAGGGCCCCCGCTTGCTGAGTGCCGAGGGAATGCGTCGTCGCTCAGCTCCGGCCAAGTGGCCTTCCACGCCGCCTATGGAGGGTACCATCCGGGTGGGCAGAGCGCTCAAAGCAAGACCCCAATCAAACTCTTAGAGACCGAAAGCAACACCTGAGATGAAAAACACGGCAGGGGATGAGTGACAGATTAGATACTGCGGAAGAAAAGAATGGAGAACTGGAAGTCACAATAGAAACTACACAGAATGAAACTGGAGATGCAAACGCCTTGAAGACACGACCGAGCGCTGGGCAAGTGTACAATGACTTTCTTTTTAGGTTTTTACCACAGGGTACGCATGTTCACCAGAGAGAGAATCGGAGACGAGAGAGGGTAGGCGAAAAGTCACCCCCAGAAGGGACAACCACACCATCGTCCCTTCCCCTCCACTCTCCTCTCAGGATTTTGGCCATGTGCACACACAGGCTTGGTGTGACTTTCAAGCTGCCGGATGTGGGATTTGAACTGTGGTCAGCACGTGGGAGTCCAGCACCTTAACCACCATGCCACCTGCTGGCCCAGAGAAGTGCAGAATGATTTCAAACGGCCCTATCTGTGTGTAACGGGAGTTCCCACCCCTAAAGGCAGGAGGAGGAGGGACAGAAAAAATATCTGAAGAAATGGCAGTTGAAACGTTTTCTAATTTGGTCAGCGAGTATGACAACGCAAGCACACGAGCCGGAAGAGACTACGGCACAGCACTCGGCCAGTGTTCAGAACCTCGGTGAGGGGAGAGCGGCAGCAGTGCAGACGTAACCAGAGACCGGGAGTGAACGCCACGGTATTCAAGGCAACGCTGACTCCCACCTACGATCTTCTGACTTGCCTCGAGGTGCGCGCAGGTATCCGAGACGCAGAGGGGACCACGCACGCGCCTCGTGCTGTTCACGCTGCCGTTTTCCACGCCGCTGCCCTGTTGGGATTTGGAGCACACACATATGTGACTGGCATGTTTTTCAAGCCACCGGTTTGGAGCACACACACATGTGACTGGCATGTTTTTCAAGCCACCGGGGCCAAGATTCAAGCCGTGGTCAGCCATGTGGGATCGACAAGGTGTGGGGCCATCCAGACCCAGGGATTTACACTCAGTGAAAATAGCTTTCAAAGCAAAGGTGGAATGAAGACTTTGTTTCCGTTTTGGCTCTAGGGTACATGTGCTCTCCAGAGAGAGAGTGGGAAAGTGAGAGACCCTCAGGGCCACCCCTTCTGCTCCATCCTGCCTACCCCTGTCACCCCGTGTCGTGACGCTGACACTGACATGTGACAGCTCTCTGACATTCATGAAGGCGTGTCACGAGTGCCTGAGCCGAGCGGGAAGACAGAAAAGCCCCCGAGTCTCTGGTGAGAGCCCTGCGTGGCAGGCCTTGGCGCCTTCGCCATCGCAGTATTCCAGCCACCACAGGGTGCGACCGGGCGTGCTGGCTGCCGGCCCGAGCTGCAGGCGGCCCTCATTCTCTGCCGGCTCGCCGATTTTCCCGCGAGGAGCCACCTCCCCAGCTCCGAGGCCATGTGGTCGGGTGGGACGCCACCCCCCCCCACCCCCTCGCCAGCTTCCAGGTAGCCCTGGAGCACGGCTGGGTCCTACTCAGGGCATCCCAGAGTAAAGCTTGAGGCCTTTGGAAGGCTCAGGGTTGGCCAAGCTGGTGGGCGAGCAGGGTTGTCACACACGTCCTCGGGGACAGGCACAAGGAAGTTGCCACGAGGGAGAGGCAGCTTGCCGGCCACATCGGGACCCCTGGATCCAGCTGAGCCTGCTGCTGCACCCAGGGGTCTGTTCCTGGGCCTCTCGGGTGCCTGAGCTAAGCATCCCATTTTTCAACTCAGTCAGCTTGAGCTGGGCCTTCCAGGTCTGCAAGTCTCTGAAGCTGACCTGACACAGTGGCCCACCATCAGAAGAGCAGGGGGAGGGCCTCTGCAGGGTGGACTGTGCGGCGGACAGCCCTCTCCTTCCCTCTGAAGCCCTGCAAGCTGGGAAACAGTTCTAGCCCATAAAAGCTGGGCCCAGGAGCGGGCGGCCTGACGGCCCCCTTCCCTCTTTCATGTCAGCGTCCGGTCCCCAGTTAAGCTGGCAGCTGATGGTGGCAGGGCGTGAAACCTCGCCCTGACAGTGACATGCCTAATTAAAACCGAGGCTGAGGCCCTGGACTTGAGGACATGAACCACATCCCGCCCCCGCTGGCTCTCGGACGGGGGAGTTCACACACGCCCCAGCAGGAA